>NC_047100.1:49531587-49831587 GCF_902459505.1 Geotrypetes seraphini
CTGGTGTCCTCTCTCTCTCTGCTTGCTGCTGGTGTCCTCTCTCTCTCTCTCTCTCTCTCTCTCTCTCTCTGCCTGCTGCTGGTGTCCTCTCTGTCTCTCTCTCTGCCTTCTGCTGGTGTCCTCTCTCTCTCTCTGCTTGCCCCTTCTGAAGGCCCTTTGCAAAGGCGCTCTCGCTTTTGACGCGCGCCGAACGGCTGAGCGCCGTTGTCTCCTCCCCTGTTAAGGGGGAGCTTCAAATCGGTGCCTGGCTGATGTCAGAGGGATGGGCGGAGCTATCTCTCGCCTCTGCCCCTCACTCTTGCCTGCCCTGTTTCTCCGATTCTTTCCTTTCTCCCCTCTCTCAGCTCCTTTTCGCCTGCCTCCCGTCTTGCTCCTGCCTGCCCTGCTCATTGGGCTCCGATGTTATTGCGCCTTGGCTCCTCCACTTTTAAGGGGGAGCTTCAGATCGGTGCCTGGCTGATATCAGAGGGGTGGGCGGAGCTATCTCTCACTTCTGTCCCTCACTCTTGCCTGCCCTGCTTCTCCTATTCTCTCCTCTCTCAGCTCCTCTTCGCCTGCCTCCCGACTTGCTCCTGCCTGCCCTGCTCACTGCAAATGAGGTTCATGGAGAGTCACTGGTGATAGCGATAGCACAGAATACACCCACTCTTTTAAAAAAAATAAAAGACCCACGAATTAAAAGATGGCAGGAGGGATGCCCACTCCCTTCTTCCGCCAGTGATGCCCCCTTCCCCAGCACTCCCATACCTATCATCCAAGGCCAGCTGGAGGGATGCTTACCACCCTCTAGCCAACAGGCCCGCCTCTTCAAAATGGTAGGCCTTCCTCTCCCTTGAGCATCCCAAAATGCACTGGGAAGGGGCCTAAGGCTCCGATTGGTCCATGGGAGGTGCTTTATGAGTCTGGACCAATCGGAGCCTTAGGCCCCTCGCCAGTCTGCCAGGAAACTCAGAAAAGACCACGGTTAACCCTTTTGAAAATTGGCCGGTAGAATACTTCCACAGAACTGGTTTAGCAACCATCGTTAAAAGACATGGTGGGTTTTGAGCAAAAATTTTCCGTTACAACCCTGATGGTATTATACACACTAATTACAAATCAAGAATTACAAATTTAAATTACAAAATGGAAAATATGATATTTTATTGAAAGGACTTAAAACTGTTTTTCATTTAGCTCTCCTTCGTCAGGTCACGACAGTAAGTTGTCCTAACCTGAGAGAGAAAGTTTTGGTCTCCGACAGTGGTCAAAAATGTATTAAAATGAATCCAATGAAAAGATTTCATCTCAATTGTGTTTTCTATTTTTATAAACATAGGTACCACACTACTTTATCCTGAATCAAAAATAAAGTTATTTTTTCTATCTTTGTTTTCTGGCTATCTCTTAAGTCTGGCTATCTCTTAAGTCTCTTGGCAGGATTTTTCTCTCCTCCTTTTCCTTTCAGCAATTTAGTTTTCTACTTCTATGTCTAGATTTAGCTCATTCTTGCTATCTAGTCTTCAAGTTCCCTCTTTTGTACAGTCTACATGCAGCTTTCCATTCTTTTCCACACTCTGGCTCTCCTCCTGTTTTACTTCCCCTTATTCCCAGGCTTTCACCAACTCTGTCCACTTTCTCTCCCCTTCTGTATTGTTTGCCCCCTTTCCCCTTCCATCATCATCATCTCTCACCTTTCTGTGTCTACCCCCAAACATCTGCTCCTTTCTCTCCTCTCTTCCATTCAGCATCTGCCTCTTCTCTCCCTCTTTTCATCTAGCACCTCCACTTTCTCTCCCCTTCCATCAGTGTCTCCCTTTTCTATCTCTGCCCCCTCTCCCTTTTCTATACATCTCCCCTTTCACTTTCCTCCTTCCACCATCTCCCACCTGTTTCTACCCTCTTCCATCCAGGCCTCTGTATTCTATAAAGCCTCTTTCCATTGCAATAGGTGAGACATTCTAGACTAGGGATAGGCAACTCCGGTCCTCGAGGGCCGGAATCCAATCGGGTTTTCAGGATTTTCCCCAATGAATATGCATTGAAAGCAGTGCATGCAAATAGATCTCATGCATATTCATTGGGGAAATCCTGAAAACCTGACTGGATTCCGGCCCTCGAGGACCAGAGTTGCCCACCCCTATTCTAGACAGTAGGTTATTTCCCTATAGCCACTTGCTTCTGCAGATGGAATCCACTCCGGATTTTTCATTCTGCCTTTGTTATACTTCACTGGGCTTTCTAACTCCACCTTCAGTTCTTTCTTTATCCCAGGACAAGCAGGCAGCATATTCTTAACACATGGGTGACGTCACCGACGGAGCCCTCGGTACGGACCTTTTTAACTAGAAGTTTCTAGTTGGCCGCACCGCGCGTGCGCGAGTGCCTTCCCGCCCGACGGAGGAGTGCGTGGTCCCCAGTTTCTTCGTTTCCGCGGAGCGAAGAAGACGCGTGTGTTTTTTCAACGGCCGTTGAAACCACTTTTTTGCCTTCCCGCTCGCGCTTTTTTCCTTAATTTTTCTTCCTTTACCTTCGGGTTTATTTTTCTTTGATTTGCAAAAAAAAAAAAAAAAAAAACTTTGCTTTTTTCCCTTTTTCTTTCATTTTTGCCCCGGCGGGGCCTGTTGCCAGTATACAGGCCTCGGGCTTCGATTTTGCGGAGGCTATCTTCCCCTTCATGCCCCCGCAGGTCGGTTTTAAGAAGTGCCAGCGGTGTGCACGCCCGATCTCCATAACTGACCCACACAATTGGTGTTTGCAGTGTCTGGGTCCGGAGCATCGGGCGGACTCCTGCACCCGCTGTGCTACTCTTCAAAAAAGAACCCTTAAAAACCGAAGAATTCAGCAAACTCTCCTCTTCGGCACCGAGTCGGCGATGGACTCCTCACCTTCAACAGCGGTACCTCAAAAATCGGCACCGTCGTCCTCGACACCGACCGACCCCGCATCGGCGTCACTGGCGCCAGGTAAGCCGGCTAAGAAGCCTTCCTCTTCCCTCGAGCGCCCTCCGGCTACGGTGGCGACACCGTCCCTACCGGCATCGCACCGGTCCCGCAAACGCTCCGCCCCGATCTCGGTGAGTGCCTCGTCATCGGCCTCCTCATCGCCGGGGCGTGGAGCGGCATCTAAGGAACCGAAGAAAAAGAAAGCGGTTCCGATGCCACCCCTAGATGACCGTATCTCGGCCATCTTAAAGGCTCAACTCCAAGAACAGTTGAAGAAACAACTTGAACAACTGTTGCCCACTGTCCTGGCACCGCTCCTTCCGGTACCAGACCGGCCCGAGCCCCGTACCGAGCCCCCGGTGTCCACCCCTTCGGTACCGGTGAACACATCCATGCCGATCCTTTCGGCCCAACAACTTCAAGGCGATCCGGTGGTTCTTTCTCAGGCCACATTGGATCCTCCTCGGCACCAGGCGGTACGGCATTCTTCTCGGGACCGAGATAGACGCCGGTCGTCCTCCCCTGGTACCGTTTCGGTGCGCTCTGGAAAGTCCTTGTCTAAAACTCGACATACCGCGCCCTCCACCCCGGTGTCTCGACCAGAAGTCAGGGACCCTGACTTATGGGAGGAAACTCCTCTCGGTACCGAGGAGGATCCCTCCTCATCTGATGAGGAACCATCGGCACCCGATGCCACCTCTAAACCAGAGCAGTCCTCATTTTCTAAATTTTTGAGAGAAATGTCTGCTGCTCTATCCCTTCCTCTGGAATCGGACTCAAAAAAGTCTCAAGCCTTTCTAGAGGCTCTAGACTTTGAGCAACCTCCTAAGGAGTTCCTCAAGCTTCCCGTGCATGACATTCTACGGGAAACGTTCTACAAAAACTTGGAAAATCCCCTCACGGTACCGGGAGCCCCCCGTAAACTGGACAACCTTTACCGTGTCATTCCCATTCCTGGATTCGACAAATCTCAATTGCCCCATGAGTCCCTTCTGGTTGAATCCACCTTAAAAAAGACTCAGGGCTCCAGTGTCTATGCCTCTACCCCTCCTGGCAGAGAAGGTAAAACCATGGACAAGTTTGGCAAGAGGCTTTACCAGAATGCCATGCTTGCAAACAGGGCAAACAACTATTCCTTCCATTTTTCCTTCTACCTGAAACATTTGGTCCAACAACTGTCTGCCCTCCAAAAGTACCTTCCTGAGCGCAAGGTCCCGCTATTCCAACAGCACATCTCTGGCCTTCTCCAAATGCGCAAGTATATGGTCCGCTCGATATACGACTCCTTCGAGCTCACCTCTCGGGCCTCTGCCATGGCCGTAGCCATGCGTCGCTTGGCCTGGCTCAGAGTCTCCGACCTGGACATCAACCACCAGGATCGTCTGGCCAACGCCCCCTGTCTCGGGGATGAGCTTTTTGGAGAGTCACTGGATTCCACCACACAGAAACTCTCTGCCCATGAGACCAGGTGGGACACCCTGATCAAGCCGAAAAAGAAGGCACCGCCTACCCGACCTTATCAGCCACAAACATCTTATCAACGGAGATTCTCAGCCAGACCACTCAACCCGCCTCCCCAGCAATCTCGGCGGCCCCGTCAACAGCAACATCATGCTCAGGCTCGATCTCAGGCCACTCAACCCTCTAAGCCTTCTCAGCCTACTAAACAAACTCAGCCCTTTTGACTCTTCTCTCCAGGGCATAGCCAGTCATCCACCCTTGCTACCTCTTCCACAACCCATCGGAGGTCGTCTCACCATTTTCTCCAGCCGTTGGGAAGTCATTACGTCGGACCAGTGGGTCCTCAACATCATCCGCCACGGCTACTCTCTCAACTTCCAGACTCTACCTCCGGACAACCTTCCCGTAGAGTCTGCTTCAAACTCATCCCAAACCCCCCTCCTCCTGAGGGAGGTTCAATCCCTCCTCCTTCTCAATGCCATCGAAGAAGTACCTCCAGATCAAAGGGGTCAGGGATTCTACTCCCGCTACTTCCTGGTCCCCAAAAAGACGGGAGACCTCCGTCCCATTCTCGATCTAAGGGACCTCAACAAGTGTCTAGTCAAGGAGAAGTTCAGAATGCTCTCCCTTGCCACGCTTTACCCTCTTCTTTCTCAACACGACTGGCTATGTTCCCTGGACCTCAAAGAGGCCTACACTCACATCTCCATCAACCAGAATTCTCGCCGCTACCTACGGTTCCAGGTACTGCACCATCACTATCAGTACAAGGTGCTACCGTTCGGCCTAGCTTCCTCACCCAGGGTCTTCACCAAGTGCCTTATAGTGGTAGCGGCCTTCCTCAGGTCTCACAACCTCCAGGTGTTCCCCTACTTGGACGATTGGTTGGTGAAAGCACCTTCATCTCAACTCGTGCTACAAGCCACTCATCACACCATCTCTCTCCTCCACCTCCTGGGGTTCGAGATCAACTACCCCAAGTCGCACTTGCTTCCCACCCAGCGACTTCAATTCATTGGAGCAGTTCTGGACACCACGCTAATGAGGGCCTTTCTCCCCTCCGATCGCCAGCGGACCCTGCTCCATCTCTGCCGTCAGGTACTCATGCACCCCTCCATCCCTGCCCGACAGATGATGGTCCTACTGGGTCACATGGCCTCGACGGTGCATGTCCTTCCTCTGGCACGCCTCCACCTTCGTACGCCTCAGTGGACTCTCGCCAACCAATGGTCACAGACTACGGACCTTCTTTCTCATCCCATCTCTGTGACATCATCTCTTCAGCAATCTCTCCAATGGTGGTTGAACTCCTCAAATCTTTCCAGGGGTCTGCTTTTTCATCTGCCCCCCCACTCTATGATCATCACCACAGATGCGTCCCCCTACGCGTGGGGAGCTCACCTAGGAGATCTACGCACCCAGGGACTTTGGACCCCACAGGAGCGTCGTCATCACATCAATTTCCTGGAACTCAGAGCCATGTTCTATGCCCTCAAGGCTTTCCAACATCTCCTCTGCCCTCAAGTTCTCCTCCTTTGCACGGACAATCAAGTCGCCATGTACTACATAAACAAGCAAGGCGGCACCGGATCTCGCCCCCTTTGTGTGGAGGCTCTGCGCATCTGGACCTGGGCCACGGACCGCAATCTTTTTCTCAGGGCGGTCTATATCCAGGGCGAACAGAACTCTCTGGCCGACAATCTCAGTCGCATCCTTCAACCCCACGAGTGGACGTTGGACCCTCCGACTCTGCTCTCCATCTTTGCTCGATGGGGCACTCCGCAGGTGGACCTCTTTGCAGCACCTCACAATCATCAGCTGCCCCAATTCTGCTCCAGACTCTTCTCTCCTCACCGTCTGGCCCCGGATGCATTCCTGCTCGATTGGAGGGATCGGTTCCTGTATGCCTTCCCTCCACTTCCTCTGATGTTGCGGACCTTGTCCAAACTCCGCAAAGACCACGCCACCATGATTCTTATCGCACCTCGGTGGCCTCGCCAACACTGGTTCTCACTCCTGCTCCAGCTCAGCTCCAGGGAACCCATTCTACTTCCTGTGTTTCCTACTCTACTTACGCAACAGCATCAGTCTCTGCTACATCCCAATCTGTCTTCGCTCCACCTGACAGCTTGGTTTCTCTCGGGCTGACCTCTCCGGAGAATCTATCTCAACCGGTCCGCCTCATTTTGGACGCTTCCAGGAAACCGGCCACTCTCCAATGTTACCATCAGAAGTGGACCAGATTTTCCTCCTGGTGTCTCCGGCATCATCAAGAACCCACCTCCTTAGCGGTGGAAACTGTCTTGGAATATTTGCTCTCACTGTCCAACGCTGGCCTCAAAACTACCTCCATCAGAGTCCACCTCAGTGCCATCACTGCGTTTCATGAGCCTATTCTCGGAAAACCCCTCACGGCTCATCCTCTGGTTTCCAGATTCATGAGAGGACTCTTCAACATCAAACCGCCTCTCAAGCCTCCTCCTGTCGTCTGGGACCTGAATGTGGTTCTCTCAGCTCTCATGAAACCTCCGTTTGAGCCTCTTGCCACAGCTTCTCTCAGGCTTCTTACCTGGAAGGTGCTTTTCCTAATTGCCATCACCTCTGCCAGGAGGGTTAGCGAACTGCATGCACTGGTTGCCGACCCACCTTTCACTGTTTTTCACCATGACAAGGTTGTTCTGCGTACCCACCCTAAATTCCTTCCCAAGGTGGTCTCAGCTTTTCACCTCAACCAGTCCATTGTGCTGCCCGTCTTCTTCCCTAAGCCTCACTCGCATCCTGGGGAACAGGCGTTGCACACGCTGGATTGTAAGCGTGCCCTTGCTTACTATCTTGATCGCACCAGAGCTCACCGAACAGCCCCTCAGCTCTTTTTGTCTTTCGACCCCAACCGTTTGGGTCGTCCTGTCTCCAAACGGACACTTTCAAATTGGCTTGCTGCCTGTATTGCTTTCTGCTACGCTCGGGCCGGTCTCTCACTGGAAGGAACTGTCACGGCCCACAGAGTCCGAGCTATGGCTGCTTCTGTGGCTTTCCTCCGCTCCACGCCCATCGAGGAAATCTGCAAGGCGGCCACTTGGTCCTCAGTTCACACGTTCACTACTCACTACTGTCTGGATGCGTTCTCCAGACGGGATGGACACTTCGGCCAATCTGTGTTACAAAATTTATTTTCCTAATGGCCAACCATCCCACCTCCCTCTTTGTTAGCTTGGAGGTCACCCATGTGTTAAGAATATGCTGCCTGCTTGTCCTGGGATAAAGCACAGTTACTTACCGTAACAGGTGTTATCCAGGGACAGCAGGCAGATATTCTTACGTCCCTCCCACCTCCCCGGGTTGGCTTCTTAGCTGGCTTATCCTAACTGGGGACCACGCACTCCTCCGTCGGGCGGGAAGGCACTCGCGCACGCGCGGTGCGGCCAACTAGAAACTTCTAGTTAAAAAGGTCCGTACCGAGGGCTCCGTCGGTGACGTCACCCATGTGTTAAGAATATCTGCCTGCTGTCCCTGGATAACACCTGTTACGGTAAGTAACTGTGCTTTCTGCATGCATGCCTGCAGGAGTGTTTGTTATGCTTCTCCTCATGTTATTTTAATTTGATGTAATTTTGTCCCCTTTTCGGATAATTTAATGCTTGGAGTGTTTTTGAAGCATCTGGTCACAGATGGTCTTTAGCTGACAGGCTAATCCCTATGGGTACCTGTTAACCAGCCTGCCTAGTTTCTCTGCAGCTCAGGGCTGTCCCTGAGGTGGTATTACCTCCTGTTAATCAGGGGTCAGGCGTAGGCTGTTAAGGGGGGGCTATGGTGCCCAACTTAGCTTCTTCCCTGCTGAAGCAGGAGACCAAACCCTCAGCTAGCCCGGTGGGATAGCCATCGTTTTTGGGGCTCGGCCCAGCTGGTTCTTCCATCAGCCAGGCTGCAGACCCACAGCCAAAAAAAATGCAAATGCAAGTCATGTAAAAGTGACTTTTTGCCCCAGGAGCCAGACACTTTTTCTAAATTTATGAAATTTTTGTGGTCAGTTTCAGACCAAGTGTTCTCCTCCTGAACAGTCTCAATCTACATCCACAGTATCTCGTAGTGGTGTGGTGCCTCAGGGCACGGCCTCACTTCGGCTTGCAGTAGCTTTCACTACTTGATCCTGATTTTGGGGATCCAGATGCTGATGTTACCCTTACTGATCCCTTGTTTGCAGGTACAGCACTTCCTGGAGTGGGAGTTCAGGAGCTGTGTGCTGGATCTGTGGATCCCTCTGCGGTCTTAGATCCTGTGGATGATTCTACTGTCTTGCACTTATTTAAGTTTGTAGCCCTGCCAGACCTCATTTTTGAGTCATTGAAGGAATTGAATTTAGTCATTCAACCGGCTCCGTCTTTTTCCTCCTTGCTATATGGTGGGTGCTCCCTGGCACCCTCATATGAGTGTTCTGGTCTTGGAGCAGTTTGACTGTCTGGAGGGTTCTCTGAAAATTGCTAGAGCTATGTCCCGCTTGTATCCTGTAGCACAGGAGTGTTGGCAGCTTTTGGGTCAACCCAGGGTGGATTCTTTGGTTACACAGGTGACTAAGTGCACCTCTCTCCCCAGTGAGGGTGGTGTGTTAAAGAACATACAGGATGTGGATGTGGTCCTCAGGGAACTTTTTGATGCAGCTACTTTAGAAATCAAGGCAGCTTCAGCGATGTCGTTTGTGGCACACGCCTGTCTCTCTCAACTGCACGCCCTGGAGAGTAACATGTGCCTCAGTTCTTTCAGTTATCTCAGCTAGAAAGCACAACTCCTTAGGTCTGAACCATTAGAACTAGATCCTCAGAAACACCACCAGAGGCTCAAAACTTCATTGCCTTGGGCTTTACGTGCTGCCTCGTCACTGTATCAGTTACTTTCAAATATTTATATATTATAATTTAAATATTTTAAATAAGTGCTTTTGTCACACTACAAAGTGAAATAAACATATAAACATAGAAGATGACGGCAGATAAGGGCCATAGCCCATCAGGTCTGCCCACTCTACTGACCCACCACCAAGTCTACTATCCTAGGGATCCCACTCCTGGTGACAGGTTCCCTTGGCTTAACCCTCTAAGGGCACATGGGCATCCCATTTGCTCCTAGACCACATACACACACTCTTCAGTCGGGGAACCAGTGCCCTGATCATACAACTGGACCTGAGCAGTGCATTCGATCTAGTCGACCATGACATTCTTCTAGACTGCCTTGCCTACATTGGCATCTCCGGCCAGGTTCTTAACTGGTTCAATGGGTTCCTACGGAACAGATCCTACAGGGTTTTCAAAAACGACTCTCTTTCCTACCCATGGGAAAACTCCTGTGGTGTGCCACAGGGCTCCCCCCTGTCCCCCACCCTGTTCAACATATACCTCACCTCCCTAGGAAACCTCCTGCAAAGCCTCAAGCTAAAATTCTTTATATACGCAGACGACATTACCATAGTCATCCCTCTAACCAGTTTCACTCAAGAGCTCCTCAACTCCCTCACAAGCATAATTAGTCAGATAGAACTCTGGATGCTAACCTTTAGACTAAAACTAAACCCAGACAAAACAAAATTCTTCCTAGCAACCCCCAATGACAAAATCAAAGACACCACTATTCAAGTGAAAGGATCCACATTCCCCCTTGAACAAACCTTAAAAGTTCTGGGAGTAACACTGGACAAACATCTATCCCTCGAGAAACACACTGATATCACAGTCAGGAAAAGTATTTCGACTCTATGGAAACTCCGCACCATAAAAAAATACTTTGACGACTCTTCATTCCGCCTCCTAGTGCAATCCTCCATACTCAGCATACTGGACTACTGCAACATCATCTACTTAGGCTCCACAAAGAAAACCATCAGGAGACTAAGGATGATCCAGAACACCGCAGTCCGCCTCATATTTGGCCTGAAAAAATGGGACCATATCACCCCTTTCTACCATAAACTTCACTGGCTCCCTCTAGAATCCAGAATCATATTCAAATTCGCCTGTTTTTGCTACAAAACGTTATTTGGTTTATCCCCAAGCTACATCACCCCTCACTTCACCCTTAACCACAACTACAAGAACGCCCGTAAAATTCAACTCTTCGCCTTCCCCTCCCTAAAACTATGCCACTCAAAAAAATTCCTAGACAAAACCTACGCCTTCCAAGCCGCCAAACTAAACCCTTGGCTAGCCCAAATGGTCCTCAAGGCCCACAACTACCTCGACTTCAGAAAATTACTCAAAACTCACCTATTCCGAGACCAAGACCCTCAATGCCCCTTCCAATCCTCTTCCCCCCCCTTCTGATCCTCGCCCCCCCTGTTCTCCCTCCTCTTCCCAATACTTCTCTCCTTGCTGTTCGCAACTCTATGAACATTTTGATATGTAATCACTTGTAAATACTCTCTCCTTGCTGTCTGCTACTCTATGATCAATTTGTGTAACCACTCGTAATCTCTGTCAAACTACTCCATGATCAATTTGATATGTAACCACTTGTAATCTCTGTCTAAATAATGTGAACCGCCTAGAACTCTTCGGGGTATGGCGGTATACAAAAATAAAGTTATTATTATTATTATTATTATTATTATTATTAAATTCTTGCACGCTGTTTGCCTTGATCACCTGCACCGGGAGCTCGTTCCAAGGATCAACCACTTTCTCGGCGAATAAATATTCCTGGTGTCGCCATGAAATTTCCCGCCCCTGAGTTTGAGCAGATGCCCTCTTGTGGCTGAGGGTCCTTTGAGAAAGAGAATCTCTTCTTCCATCTCTATACGGCCGGTAATATACTTAAACGTCTCGATCATGTCTCCTCTCTCCCTATGTTCCTTGAGAGAGTACAGCCGCAAATTTTTCAGCCTTTCCTCGTACGATAGATCTATTACTTAGATTTTATAGCAGACTAGGATAGTAATTAAAGCTCGGGATAACACCACCTGTCGTACATCGGGGGTAGTGTGTGTATATATATATATATAGAGAGAGAGATAGATAGATAGATAGATATAGATATGCCCTTGTGATATGGTGTATGTGGGTCAGACCATGCGTCCGATCCACTTGCGCCTTACTGAACATAAATCTCGTATTAAAACAAAAGCTGTTCAAGCTCCTATAGTACAGCACTGACTAGACAAGGGCCATCAAATTCAGCAACTTCGTTGGAGAATTATTGATACCATCAATGTAGGGGGGGAGGGAGGTAATGTGGAAGAGTGGCTTAATTTTAAAGAATAGCGTTGGATACATAATCTAAATACTGTGTCTCCCCATGGTTTAAATGAGGAGTTGAAATGGGGATTTTTACTATGATGGGAGGGAGGAGCTTTGAGCTATTAGATGAATGGAGAGTTAGGGGGCAGGACCTTCTCTCACTGAGTTGATGTAGTGACATAGTTCCCAGCTGTTTTGGCACTAGCCTTAAATATTCAAAGCTTAGGCGTGCTCGCCCTCTTGAATGAAAAGTGGTCAGGAGAGTGGCGAGTAAAAATGGACTAGGTAAGCATTTATGATATATTTCAGTGTATATTGAAAAGTGAAATGAACATTATGTTGGGTAATCTGAATAGAGTGTGGTTAATATAAATGGAGTGTAATTTTAATCATTTCTTAACTCTTGTATGGCTACACCTTGATAAAGCTATTTGGCAAAACATGTCAGTGAGCTAAGTAAGTCTTTATTTCACTTTGTAGTGACAAAAGCACTTATTTAAAATATTATATATAAATATTTGAAAGTAACTGATCCAGTGATGAGGCAGCACGTAAAGCCCGAGGCAATGAAGTTTTGAGCCTCTGGTGGTGTTTCTGAGGATCTGGTTCTAATGATTCAGACCTACGGAGTTGTGCTTTCTAGCTGAGATAACTGGAAGCACGGAGGCATATGTTATCTGATTGACCGTAGAGTTATAATATACTTTTGCCAGTTTTGAGTTTGCCCTGGACAATAAGGCAATGGATCCCCCTCCTCAACTTCTGATGGCTGGGACAGATTATATGGCAGATGCATTGTATGATCTCATGAGAATTTTAGCAAAGGTGTCGGTGTACTCCATCTCTGCTCGCCGAATGCTCTGGGTCCACCAATGGGCTGGTGATTCCACTCCCAAGTCTACTTTGGCTAGGTTTAGCAACGATCATTAGACAATCGGACACTGTAGTGCAGACATGTTAGACTGTGGCCTGCAGGCCAAATCTGGCCCAAGTGGTACTGAAATTTGACCCGCCAGACAGTTTCCCCTAAAGCTGGCCCACTGGTACAAGCACCACATCATTTCTAGATTCACACCGCATCATCTGTAGGTTCATGCGGCCTGTAGAGGATCGCGGTCAGCTGCTTGTCCTTCTGGCGTGGTCCCACCCCTCCTCTGACGTACGGGAGAGGGAATGTGCAGCTGAGGCTACAGCGGCCTGCTAAGATGACTACTGCCGACCAGCGATCCTCTTCAGGCCGCATGAACCTACAGATGATGCGGCATGAACCTGCAGAGTCAGGTCCCAAGCAGACCTGCAGCTGAGGAAAAGTATTTTGGAGCTGGTGTTCTTAGGAAGTTATAATTTAGTCAGGCAAAAATCAAAACAAAATGATATATAAATATAAAAGCATTAGAGGTATCATATTAAATAAGCTTGACATATTTCATATGTTCCCACCATTAATTAAGTACAAGTTTTTTCATCATTTACCCCAAAGTAAGTGAATAATTTTGCAATATTAAATAATGCACTTATCTGAGCTCAGTTAACAATCCTGATACTGTACTGGTGTTTCAGAAACAGCACAGCTTTGTCTTTTTTATTTATTTTGTTTGATTCAAAGAGCTGACGTGGGGTTGGAGAGGTTGTAACCCTATACTTCTACTAAGACTAAAGGGGTCATTTATTAACGTGCACATTTAATGTGTGCTAAATCGGTTAGCGTACCTTAATAAAAGGACCCCTAAGTATCTTTTTAAAAAAAAATTTGGCCCACGACTTAGCCTTTTTTTCAGATTTCGGCCCTTTATGTGGTTGACTTTGACACCCCTACTGTAGTGCATCTAGCCTCAAGGCACAGGGAGGATCTGGTTAATCTGAGTTCTTGAAGTGCCTAGTATGAGGGTGGAATTAGTGAAAAGATCAAGTTTGTGTCCTTTATCTTGAGTACAAGAGGCTACCAGTTATGTCCAAATTAGGGCATCAAGTAAACCAAGAAACTCATCTACAAAAGGATCACAATGCATATCATCAACATGCATGTTAAAGTCACCAGCTAGGATGGAAACTGGGTGACACATCTATATCAACCAGCCATTCAATGAAAGCAGAGTAGACATGAGGAATGGTGCCAGGAGCACAATAACAGAGAAAGATATTAAGTGAGTGAGAGGACAGAAAAAGAAGATCAGTGCCATCAAAGACAGGAGTATCAAATTTAGAGAAGCGAAAGGATTCTTTAGCAAGAACGAGGACCCCTCCCCCTCCTTTTCCTAGCACAAGGTTGGTGATACGCAGTAAATCCATAAAGAGTGGACATAAAGAGTTAATAACCACAGTATCTTCTTGCATGATTCAGAGATGCACAGCAAGTCACTCAGTCCTCCATAGCCCCAGGTACGTTAGATAGATTGTGAGCCCACCGGGACAGATAGGGAAAATGCTTGAGTACCTGATTGTAAAACCGCGTAGACAACCTTGATAGGCGGTATATAAAAACCTAATAAACTTGAAACTTGAAGTCAGAATGGTAATTTCTAATAAGGTCAAAGATTATTTGGGTTTAGTTTTTTACTGAGCGAGCATTTATTAGGACACCATTAATAGTCTGTGAGGATGTATAAGCTGTGTACTGAATTAATTGTATTGGAACAAGATGTCTAGGGCGGACTTGCTTTTTGTGAAAACAACATAACTCTCCATAGTGGCTCCTACCATTCACTATAGAGATGGCAGATTCTGACATGATAGTCAATGAAATGGGACCAATACCAGAGGGAGACAGAGCTACCAGGAGTCAATTGCTTCAGGAGAGTTAATAACAAATATTCAAGAGGGAGAAGCCCACAATCTCAGAAGAACGGCATATGAAATGGATAAACAGCCAGATAATCTTTAAATGTCAAACACTCCCTTCTCCAGTTCCACCTTTGTGATTATTACTCAGCCCAGCTATTAATTAATAGATCTCTGAGATTGGCCATTTAAAGGTCTAACAATGTATCAAAACAGATGAAACACTCCCAAAAGAGGTAGGCTTTTAAAGCAGAGCTGATTCGGTTGACAGTGGGCGAGGCTAACTGCTCCACCCGGAGATAGAAAATCTTAGTTCACACTGCAGGGAAAAGATTAGCCAGCTGAGATTCAAGGCCAAACATGGTCCAAAAGCAAATGAAACGCTCCCAAAAAACGTTAAAGCAAAGCTGATTCTATAACACCATCATTAAGACACTTCCAGAGCTCCAGTAAACAAATCCTGCAAAAAGCAAACCTGCACAATAATAGAAGTCAAAATCCATTTCCCAAAGTTGACATATTACAATTAATAAATTCAGAAACAATAACTTCTACTTTTGTTGTCTGAGTATTTCTTCGGTTCCAGTGGCTCCTTCTTTTTTCTGTTTTTTCTTAACTCTTTTCAGGGTCTCCTTTATGTAGGGCTACCATATTTTGGGCTGTAAAACACTGGACACATGGTCCTGCCCTGTTCTGACCTTGTCTCTGTCCTGTTACACCCCAGCCACTCCTAGTGCAGCCTCCAGCCCCGCTTCATTCTGCCCCCAGCCCTGCCCTCACAAACCTTCTCTCTTCTTCCCTGACAAGTTTCGGCTGTGTCTGGAGCATGCACAGATGTGTGTGATGTCATCCATGCATGAGGTCTTCCAGATGCGGCCGGAGGTCATCGGAGCTTTCCAAAACCCAGACAAACTGCTGGGTTTTGGAAAGTCCGTACGGGCACCTGGACAGTTCTCTAAAAAAGAGAACATGTCCGTGTTTTCCCGGGCATTTGGTAACCCTATCTCTATGTCCATTGCCCATCTATCCTCTGCATCCCTATCCATTCAATGTTTTCCCTCTGTATCTCTGTGTCTCTATCTTACTCTCTCCAGCATTCCCCTCTGTGCCACTATTCCTCCCTTTGTGTCCAGTATTGCCTCTCTGTGTTCCTATTTCTATGCTCCCTCCATGCCCAGCATCTCTTTGCTGTTTTCCTGAACCTTCCCAAGTTCACTTTCTCTTCTATCTCTTCCTTTCCTCATGCAACCACCACCCCTGAACCCCCCCACCCCCTCCATAGTCCAGCATCTCTTTTCTTTCCTTCTCTTCCTTCATGATCCTTCCTTCTCTTCCTGTCTGTCTCTCTCTCTCCCCTTGGTCTAGTATTTCTCTCTTCCTTCCTTCTTACTCCAAGGAATTTCTCTGTCCTCCTCCTTGGTCCAAGGTATATGTATCTATCCCTCCTTGGTCTAGCATCTGTCTGTTTTTCCCTCCCTCCTTCCTTTGTCCAGGATGTCTCTCTCTATATCCCCCCCCCCCTTTGCTTCCATGGTCCAGGGTGTCTCTTTCTTTTCCCCCTTACCTTCTTAGTCAAAGGTATCTCTCTCTATCCTCCTCCCCCCTTGTCCAAGTTGTATGCATTTGTATGTCTCTTCCCCATCTCATATTTTTGATCCAGCATCTCTCTCTGTTTCTCTTTCCCTCCTTCCTTGGGCCAGGGTGTCTCTCTCCTTCGTTTCTTGATCCAGAGAGTCTCTCTCTTTCTTTGGTCTAAGGTCTTCCTGTCTGTCTCTTGCTCTCCCTTTCTCTCTCTCCAGAAGTTGTGTGTATCTCTCCCTCCCTCCCTTCCAAGCTCTAGAGTATCTCTCCCTACTCCTGCCCCAGTCCAGCATCTTCCCCCTCTTCTTTGGTCCAGGTCTCTCTTCCTTCTGTCTCTTCCTTCCCCCATCTGGTTTCAGATCCAGTTCTGGCATCTCTCTAGTTCTTCACTGTCTGTCAGTTCTCCATGTTGCAGTGGGTCATGGCAGAGACTATGCTGAAAGCTCTCACAGGCAGGCTGTGTCCTACCTCTCTGGTGCAACTTCCTAGGGACAGGATTCAGCAAAGGAAAGGTGGGTAGGTGCTGGAGAGATGCCAGACCTGGATTTGGGATGAGGAGATGAAGGAAGGATTCAGCTGCATATGGCCATGACCATTGGATGTCTCATTAGGTGGTCTTGGGCATTTTGCTAGGCTTGCTCAATGGTAGTGATGCACCTGAATTAAACCCAAACCAAAATGCAAATCAAAAACAAGGATTAAAAACAAAGAACTAGTGTACAAAACCAAATGCCCTTAACTGTGGTGGTGTGCAAAAAAATTATTCTGTTATTCCATAAACATTAAATATCATATAACATCACTTCTGTTCCTTAAGCATTACTTCTTGTCTTTAAGCAAAGTAGAGGAAAGACCTCATAAACCCAGTCATCCAGCTCTTCATAACAAGAACTGATCATACTGCAATACAGAGGGTTACAAATTAATCATTGGTAAGAAAAATCTCTACATTTGCAGTTTATTCAAATCCAATAAAGATTAAACTTTTAAGGCACAAAGAATAGCGGGGTAAAGCGGCACTTATCTTAAAGGGATTATAACTTATACCCTCTATGATGGGGTGTGTGTCCTGTCACTAGAAACCCTGAATTTAAAGAGGAATGCCTCTGTGAACATACCCTACCTGAAGACAGAATGGATAAACCCTATGTTGAAACCTCTTCCTAGCAGGCCAAGCAAAGCAAGCTCATTTGCATTTTTAGAGAAGTTCTCACCCTGCAAGAAATAGGAGCTTGCAGACAAAATCTGGAGCATAGAAAGACAAGTGAGGGGAGTTCTTGGCAAGAGGAACTCCTAAGTACGACCTTTGGGGGAATGTATGCTGGCACCTGCCTAACCCCTAGTAAGCTCAAACCTGAATTGATCAGTGACCAGAGGGTCTGTAAGGACCAAGGTACTGAGAGACCCAAGTGACCAGTGGTGACCAGAAGAGACCCGAGTGACCATTGATGACTGGAAGTGACTAGTGATGACTAAAAAAGAGACCCAAGTGACCGCTGGTAACTGGAGTGACTGCTCGATAATTTGAGGCAGTGGTGGGATCCAGAAACCACCAGAGAAAGAGGTAGATGACATCCAAGGCAGGTCTGAAGTGGCTATCCGAGCAGTTATAGAACCAGCAAGAAACAATGGAGCGGCATTTTAGATCAAATAGAGGCCCAAGTATAGAAGTTAGGACATCTCGCAGATGGGATCTAACAGATAACAACTCGAAGACCTCCCGAGGAGGGAGGTGGATCCGAGTTGCACCAAATGGACTCAAGGAATTAGACTAAGACATTAGTCTTGACTAAGTTGGGATCTGAAGATGACCCTGAAGCTTACTTGAATACTTTTGAGAGAATAGCGACAGTAGCCTGCTGGCCAGTTGACTAGTGGGCCTCTCATCTGGCACCCTTCCTGACTGGAGAGACCCAGGCTCTCCAGACTGAGCGTTGGATGAGACCAAAGCTTTAAAGTACTGTATCAGGAAATAAAGACAGCCATGCACGAACAGCTAGGCCTGTCACCAGAGGGCTATCGGAAGAGGTTTAGAAATCAAAGGTTCCAAGACAGAGAATGACCAAGAGCCGTAGCCCAAACACCCATGTTGGCGCCTGCATAACCCCCAGTAAGCTCAAACCCAAAGTTGTGATATGAAAAAACTGGAAACTCGCTAGACTATGTTGTTCAACTTGCTTTTTTTTTTTTACTAAACTTTTCTCAACATCCTCATAATTACTTTGATTTAGAAATTTTCCAAATTATGTTGTAAGCTCTTCTGAGCAGGGACTGTCTATTACATGTTAAATGTACAGCACTGTATAAGCCTTTTAACGCTATAGAAATGATAAATAGAAGTATTGTAGTAGACTACCAATTCTCAATTTACTGTTTGTAGACAGTAGAGGGCAGTAGTGCAGCATCATATTAAGGTCACTGCTCTGGATAAAGTTCTCGCTGAATTGTGATAAATAACTTAAATGACACACAAAAAGGCTAAATTAGCAAGGTTCTGAATTGTAGTTTTTCTTAGTGAGTTAGGCAAAATCAAGATGTTAACATCTTTTCTCTAAAATAAGATTTAATGTTTTGTGGTCAAAAGATACCATATATATATTTATACAGTATGGGCTCCTTTTATCAAGCTGCATTAGGTGGTTAACGCACGGAATACCGTGCGTTCAACCGCCTGCCGCGCTAGTCGCTAACGCCTCCATTGACGAGGCATTAGTTTTTTGGTGTGCTGCGGGGGTTAGTGCGTAATGAAATGTACACATAAAGAAGCCATATATGTGTATATATATCTTTTCTAACATTTGAAAGGCAACTCAGGCTCAACATAGAACCTTTCTGCAACCGAAAGCTGAAGTTTCCTTATCAATGCTTGGTTTCCTTGCAAGATAATAAATATGTTTTCTTGGAACCTGTTCACTTTGAAGATTTTCTTAAAGGTAAAAATACTTAAGTATTGCAAGACATTAAAGTGTGTTTTCAGGGGAAGGGAATTCGTGATTTTGAATATAATCCCCTAGGAAATATCAGAGCTGTAGGACAGGATTCTAGAGATTTTCTGAAGGTCATGAAATTCACCAGTAATACTGAGGGGAGGAGAGTATAGGGGTGTTGCCAAGCCAGCGCCCCCAAAATGGGGGAAGTCCTGGACATGGAGTTGAGGTGGAAATTACAAATATTAAAGGATCTTTCTGCTTCAGAGCAGGGACACTGGATAAGAAGTAACTTGCTTCCCAATTGGGGTGGTGAAAAGAGAAAGAACATGCTATCTGGTGGGAAAATATACCCCAGAGAGGAGAGCTTTCCACTCAGTACTAGTTAGAATATAAGAATAACAGGACAGATGGAGAGCTGATCCTAAGTACGTCAAACTTGCCCAAACTTCTGTTTGCAGAAGGCTTGAGTGCAGGCTGAGTGACTCTATGGCAATTTTTCCAGGACCAGGGCCGACTACTTTCCTCCCCCAGACTGCACGTGCAGGGTTCCAGTTGGGGGTCGGGGTCTCTGGGCCTGAGAGTCAGTGTGAAGAGACAAGCAGTCCAGATTCTAGGCTTGTTTGAGGCAGAAGTTCTCCCTGTAAGCTTTCTTCAGCTTCACTACAAGCAGCCCTCCCAGCACTTCAAGGTAACGTAAGTAACATGCTGACAGCCTTTTAATACACAATTGTAAGGGGGGGGGGGTGTCTTTTAAAAGTGGAATTTTTTGGTTTCTGGGGTTAGCCTCTACTCTACTCTATCCTCATCCTTCTCAATCTGCCTTTGTTACTGTTGATCATCACCTACTCCTTGATACACAGTCCTTGTTCAGATTCCAGGGTTCTGTCCTCTCCTGGTTTTCGGTAGTTCCTCCTCCACAGCCTTTCCACTATCAATTGGTGTACCTCAAGGCTCTGTCCTGGGATCACTCCTTTTCTCAATCTACACTTGCTTATTTGAAGCGTTGATCTCCTCCCACAGCTTCCAGTATCACCTCTATGCCAATGCCTCCCAGATCTACCTCTCTGCGCCAAATCTCTCTACTGAAACGCAGACCAGAGTCTCAGCTTGCCTGGCTGACATTGCCACCTGGATGTCTCACTGCCATCTAAAACTGAATATGGCTAAAACAGAGCTGCTCATCTTCCTGCCTAAATCCACCTCTCTGCTTCCCTTGTTCTCCGTCTTTATGGACAGCACTCTCATCCTTCCTGTATTTCCTGCTTATAATCTCGGAGTCGTCTCTTGACTCCTCTCTCTCCTTCATTGCCCAGATACAACATATCGCTATAACCTGCTGCTTCTTCCTCTATAATATTACCAAAATCTGATCCTTCCTCTCTCAAGCACACTACCAAAACACTTATCCACCCCCTCATCACCTCACAATTAGACTACTTCAACTTGCTACTCTTAGGCCTTCTGCTTAGCCATCGTGCTCCCCTCCAATCTGTCCAGAATTTGTCTGCATAACTTCTGACTGCAAACATATATTCCTGAAATATATATACTGACTTAAAGACCCTTTAGAGAGAATTTCCACGGCTACATCATGCTCACAGGCCTGAGACCTATGCCCACCCACCCCATCCCTAGACTAGCATTACACTTATACACTCACAACTACAAATTAACACCAATTAAGACTTCCAGTACCAATCCTGACCAAAATTCCTCCTCAACTCCCTAACACCACTGCTCACACCTGAAAATAACTTTTAATCAAGACACTGCACACACCCTAAAACTAAGAGCTGAAACCAATTTTCTGCCCTAGTGATCTCATACTTCCACTCACTCCACCGACCTACTACTCAATCAAATAACACATACTCAAACCTGACCCTACCCAAATACACAAATTAACTTTGAAGGAGATTGAAATAGACCATCTAATTTAGACAGGACATTTCAGGGTTGGGAAGATTATAGTGGGTATAGGTAACTGACAGCAGTGAGTGGGAGTTAAGAGTTGAAAGCAGTTTAAAAAAAATGGACCTTTAGCTTGGATTTGAACACTGCCAGGGACAAAGCACAATGTATTGATTCAGGAAGCCTGTTCCAGGTATATGGCGCCGCAAGAAAGAAGGGACGGAGTCTGGAGTTGGCAGTGGAAGAAAAGGGTACAGATAAGAGGGGCTTTCCCGATGAGCAGAAATCACTGGAGGGGGGGGCATGGGGGAGATAAGCGAGGAGAGATATTGGGGGCTTCAGAGTGAATGCACTTGTAAGTCAGCAAGAAGAGTTTAAATTGTATTTGGAAATGGACAGGGAGCCAATAAAGTGACTTGAGGAGAGGGGTAATGTGAGAATAGTGGCTCACGGAATATGAGTCACACACCAGCATTTTGAATGGATTGAAGAGGCAAGAAACAGGCGGGCGTGAGGCCTGAGAGAAGTACGTTGCAGTAGTCTAAGTGTGAGGTGACAAGAGCATGGACAAGAGTTTTAGTAGTGTGTTCAGAGAGAAGAGGATGGATTTTGGTACTATTATAGAGGAGGAAATGACAGGATTTGGCGGTCTGTTGGATCTGAACAGAGAAGGGAGAGAGAGGAGTCAAAGATCACTTTTGAGGTTGCGAGCCGACGAGACAGAGAGGAGGATAGCGTTATCCACAGAAATAGAGAACGGCGAGAGGGGGGAGGCAGGTTTAGGCGGAAAGATAAGGAGTTCAGTTTTAGCCATATTCAGTTTGAAATGGCGGTGAGACATCCAAGCAGCAATGTCGGGCAGGCAGGCTGAAATTTGGGCCTGAACTCCCACAGAGATATCTGAGATGGAGAGGTAGATCTGGGAGTCATTAGCATAGAGGTGATATTAAAAACCATAAGAGGAGATCAGTGTACCAAGAGAGCGGGTATATAGGGAAAAGAGGAGAGGGCCCAGGACAGAGCCTTGGGGTACGCCAATAGACAGCAGGATGGTGGGTGGCAGAGGAGGATCCACTGTAGCATACGCTGAAGGTACAAGAGATAGGAAGAAAACCAAGAGAAAGCAGAACCCTGGAATCCCAGCGAGTACATGTTGAGAAGGAAGCGATGATCAACAGTGTCGAAGGCAGCAGACAGATTGAGAAAAATGAGAATAGAGTATAGGCCATTGGATTTGGTCATTATAGACTTAGCAAGGGTAGTTTCCATAGAGTGGAGAGGGCGAAAGCCCGATTGAAGCAGGTCAATAGTATTATGAGAAGAAAAGAAGCCCAGGCAATGGTGGTGAACAGCACGTTCAAGTAGTTTGGATAGGAAGGGGAGGAGGGAGATAGGGTGGTAGTTGGAGGGCAACGTAGGGTCTAGCGAGGGCTTTTTAACTACAGCATGTTTGAAGACATCAAGAACCGTAGCAGTGGAGAGCGAAAGGTTGAGGATGTGACAGATGGGAGAGATTACAGCGGGAGGGATCAGATCAGAGGAACAGGTGGTGGGTTTGGAGGAGGAGAGAAGGTGAGCAGTTTCCTCTTCCGTAACTTCAGAAAAGGAAGAAAGGGTCGTAAGGTCAACAGAGTGGACAGTCGGAAGGGGTGGTGGTAGTTACACTGTTGTAGTAGTCCTGTTTGGCAAGCGCGAGGGTAGATTGGAAGGAAGTCAGCATGAATTTGTAGTGGACGAAGTCAGCAAGCGTGTGGGATTTAAGCCAAAGACGTTCAGCAGCTCAGGCACAGGAGCGCAGGTAATAGATTTTGGGGGTCAACCAGGGCTGGGGTTTGGTACATCTTATAGGACGGGAAACGAGAGGGGCAAGAAGATAAGAGAATAGAGTTATAGGACAGGACAGCTTCATTGGTAGACTTCTTTGATATAGTAGTAGAAAGGAGAGGTGAGAGAGTGGTAGAGAGCATGTCAGGGTCAATAGCCTGAAGATTCCTAAATGTACGGGTAGTGATCAGTCGGGGTTGCGGAGGAGGGTGATGAGTCGTGAAGGTTAACAGCTGATGGTCGGAGATGGTAAGATCTGAGGTGCAGAATTCAGTGATAGAGCAGTTGGAGGAGAGGACGAGGTCAAGGCAGTGGCCTTTCTGGTGAGTAGGAGCAGTGGAGCACAACTGGAGATCATGCGAGGATGTTAGAGCAAGAAACCTGGACGTATAGGAATCAGAAGGGTCATCGGCATGGATGTTGAAGTCGCCGAGGATGAGTGAGGGAGATGAGGGTTCAAGAAAGGAGAGCCAGGAGTCAAACTCAGTGAGGAAGGAGAAGGATTTGTCAGGGGGTCAGTAAATAACCGCTATTCTGAGAGACAAGGGGGGCGAATAGACAGATGGAGTGAACTCTAAAGAAAGGAGAATAGCAAGATTGAGGCAGGAGAAAGGGTCAATATTTTCAAGACGTGAGAGTAAGAGTCCAACACCACCTCTATGACCATCTGGGCGAGGCGTGTGTGAGAAAAGGTACACTCCATGACACAGGGTGGCAGATGAAGCAGAGTCTTCAGGGCAGATCTAGGTTTCAGTTAGGGCTAGCAGGTGGAGCTTTTTAGAGATAAAGGGGTCATGGATGAAGGGCATGGAGGAATGAGGAAGGAGAGGAACAGAAATAAGATTTCCACCCAGCAACGGAGTACTTTTCCATACTGGTGTCGGAAAAGCAGGCTAGGTTCCCACAGTCTCTGCACCTCCCTCTCTTCATTCCTCAGCTTCAACGGGTCAGAGTCAGCAGCAGCAATTCCAACAGGCTGCCTGCTGGGAACCCAGAAGCCTGTCCTTTGCTGTTCTTACAATTTCCTGTTTCCATTGGGGCAGGATGCAACAGAGGAGAGGCTTCCGTAGCTTGTAGCATCGCTGCCGCTGACTCTGCCCTGTTGAAGCTGGCGGAGAGTGAAGAGAGGGAGGTGCAGGAGCCCAGTCTGCTCCCCCGACTCCAGCAAGAGTGAGAGTTAGCTGTAAGTGTGGTGAGGGAGGGATAGGAAGGAAAATGCTACACGCAGGTTGAGAGGACAAGAGAAGAAGGATATTAGGACATGGGGTGGAGGGGAGGAAGGGAGATATATTGCAAAGTGGTAGAGAGGGACAAGAAAGGGAAAATGTTATATATGGAGTAGAGGGGAGGGAGAGAGACTGCAAAGAGAGGGGCAAAAGAGGGAGAAATGTTAAAAATTATGGAGGAAGGGAGAGATGTTTGGCCCAGGGAACAAAAGAAGGGGAGATGTATATAGTGAGAAAGAGGAAATGATGTTGAACATGGCAGTTTATCCATCATGGGAAACAAAACATATGGCAGACAAACTAAGCAGACTCCTTCAACCTCATGAGTGGTCTCCCCTATGGGGAGGGGAGAATTTGGAAACAGAGAAATTTGAATGCTCAGGCTGAGACTGTCAAAAAGACTGAGCTGGTTTGGTAGCAGCGGGAGTCTGAGACTTTTGCTGGCGCTGTTGTTGCGGAGGACGAGGAGGAGGAGGCCTGGAAAAAGCAGGAGTCGTTTTCTGAGGATAACGACGTGGAGTCTGTTTAAAACCTCTGGTTGGTGTAGATTTCGGTTTTGGTCTGATGAGAGAAGCAAAAGAGCGTTCATGTTCTGAAAGACGCTTAGTAGCTGCTTCAATAGAATCATCAAACAATTCATTCCCCTGACAAGGTAGATTCGCCAATCGATCTTGAAGATTGGGATCCATGTCAACAATGCGTAACCATGCCAAACGACGCATAGCTACAGCAAAAGCAGAGACACAAGAAGATAGTTCAAAGGCATCATAGGAAGCTTGAAGCATGAAGAGTCTCAATTGAGAAAGAGTCTTAAGAATAAGTTTGAATTCAGACAGACGAGTTGTGGAGATATCCGGGTAAAAAGATGGTAAGATCTTCAGAAAGTGGTTGAAGTAAGATGTAAATATGTAGCTATAATTAAGAACTCTATTTGCCATCATAGAGTTCTGGTACAATCGGCGACCAAACTTATCCATGGTACGACCTTCTTTGCCTGGAGGAACTGAAGCGTAAATTTTTGAGGGATGCGCTTTCTTCAGAGATGATTCCACTACCAGGGATTGATGGGAAAGTTGAGATTTTTCATAACCTTTACATGGAACTGTTCGATAACGAGATTCCAATTTATATGGAATGGCAGTGATAGAATAAGGAGTCTCCATGTTACGAACAAAGGTTTGTTTGAGAACAGGAGTCATTGGTAACCGTAGTGACTCTTTAGGTGGATGAGGAAGCTCCATATCTGCTAAATATTCAGGAGTGTATTTTGAATCTGAATGAAGATCTAGTTTGAGAGCTTGTCCTATATCGAAAATAAATTTGGCAAATGAAATGGGTTTTGAATCAGATGCTTCCTCAGGTGACATACTGCGAGATTTAGGAAGTGCTGAGTAAGAAGGAGAAGCTTCTCTAGAGTATGGTGAGAGTGGTTCTGATTCAAGACGTAGAGTCACAGAAGAAGTTGTACTGTGAGGTGGAGTAAGAGAATGTTTCCTCTTAAGACTCCTGGAGGGAGAAGTACCAGGTGTACGTGGTACTGAGTGGGTCGAAGTCTGAGGAGAAGTGTCTCGACGAGTGGTCTTCGACGGTGGAGTCCTCGGTCGAGAAGGGCTTCGATTCGATGCTCTGTGGTGTCGAGAGCCCTGCTTCAATTTCGAAGAACGAGGCAATGAAGTCTCGGTGTCAAAAGCAGAAGACTCCCCTCGATGCTTGGAAGCAAGATGTTTCGAATGCTTCGAGCGATGCTTCGGAGGAGGTGATTCCGGAGAAGAATCCGAAGAAGGTGTCCTCTTCGGAGTCCGGGATCGGCCTCGAGACACTGGAAGCTGTGGCTGGGTGACAGGCTGATCCACCCGAGGCAAGGTCGAGGACGGAACCAATTGAGCCACCAATGAGGAAATCTGAGTGGTCAAGATAGACTTTAGCATGTCCTCCAACATCGGCACCGAGACAGAAGATTCCGGTCTCGTAGGTGCAGCAGTACGCTCCGAAGAGGGCGACCTCGAAGGTGAGTATTCCCTTATCTTGGAGGTACGCTTGGCATGAAGAGGACTCGGGTGGCTTCTTAGGTACGGCACCTGAAATAGAACCAGGAGACTTACCCCCTATGGAAGATTTCACCGAGGTCACTGTCTTCGAGGGAACTGAAGGAGGCATGGTCGAGGCTTTCGAGACCGAGGCTCCAGCCGGAACCAGGGTCGAAGCCTTCGAGACCGTGGGCGTCGATGTGGACGGAGTCGAAGCCTTCGAGACCGGGGCAGCCGCCGCGGTCGAGGCAGGATCCGAAGATTGCTCCATGTCTCCAAAAAGTTGAAAAAATTGGGCACACCGTCGTCGAAAGGCCCGTGGAGTGAGAGTGAAGCAACGGTGACAGTCTTCTGGAGAATGGGAAGGACCCAGGCACTGAAGACAGCGGCAGTGGGGATCGCTGACCAAAATCACCCGATTGCACTGACGACAACGTTTAAACCCGGTAAGGGGCCGGGACATAGAAAAAATAAAGTCCGTGTCGAACGGAAGGAGCAATTGGGCCTAGGCCCAAGGCTCACCGGCCGGACAAGAAAGAAAAGAAACAAAAAAAATTTGTGTTTTTTTTTTTTTAAAAGAAAAGGAGAAATTGAAGAGCACAGCGACCGAACTAATCCGAAAAAAAGAAACAGCTGCGGTGAAAAGAAGGCAATTTGCTGCAGAGATGAAGAAAAACGTGTCTTCTTGTCTCCGCGGAATTAAACGAACTGAGGATCCTCACAGGAGATGCGCCCCCTAGTTCGGGCGGGAAGGCACGCGCGCATGTGCGCTACAGCACTCGAAAGATAGAGATCTTCAAGCAAGTTTGCTTTCGAGGCTGTCCGCTGCGGGGCTCCGTCGGTGACGTCACCCATGTGTGGGAATATGCTGCCTGCTTGTCCTGGGATAACTAATCAGTTTACAAAACGTTTTATAGTAAAATACAACTAAAAAAGAAAAAAATGATATTAAGTAATATAGCTGGGGTTTATGAACCAAAATACACTGACATTGACCAATGGGAAAGGGGCAAAGGTAAATAAAATTACATCAAGATATTGGGAAGGGAAGGGAAAGTACAGTAGGATGGGGATCGCTTCTTAAGAAGCGTTTATCAATCTCTGCTGGAGGAGTCTTGCCTCATGTGTTGAAGGCGTCTTTAAAGAAAAATGTTTTGATCTTGGATCTGAATTTCTCCAGAGAGGATTCTAATCTGATGTCTAGGGGCAGCGTGTTCCAAAGAGAAGGTGCAGTAACCAAAAAAAAATTGCCTTATGGTTTGTATCATAGAATATCTCGTGGATGGATGGTGTTACTAATAAATTCTGATTGTTGGATCATAGCATTCTAGAGGAAATGTAAGGGATCAGATATTTATCGATGAAAGCTGGGATATTTGTGTGTTTGGTTTTGTAAGTAAGGAGAAGTATTTTGTAGGTTTTGCAGGGGGGTAACATAGTCAAATTATTTTGCTTTGAAAATAAGTTTTACTGCTGTGTTCTGCAAGATTTGAAGTCAACGTATTTCTTTCTGTGTTATGCCTTGGTACAAAGAGTTGCAGAAGTCAATGTGTGAGAACTTCGCTCCTTGACTCCCCTTCCATAAACATCCTCATTCATTCCTTAGTTTGAAGAAGCACTTCTGGATTTGCTCATGGAAGGTAAGATTTTTATCAAGGATGATCCCCAAAAGTTTGACCTTTGTGTCATTTGAATAGGTGTAGTTTCTATTCGAATTTGCAGACATAAGTCTTCCTTATCTGAAGGTTTTTTTTTTTTAGATGTTCAATGTGATTTGTTTAGTGACTGGGGTTCAGGGGGGTGGAGTAGTTGGATGTCATCTGCGTATGCAAAAACCGTGAATCCTATAGATTGGGCAAGAATCAACAAAGGGGCTAAAAAGACATTAAGTAATAATAATAATAACTTTATTTTTTCTATACCACCATAATCTTGCAACTTCTAGGCGATTCACAGTGAAGAGAGCTGTGTAATAGAACAAAGGAGACAGGATGGAGCCCTGAAGGACCCCATAGTTTTGAGACAGTTGCAGATACTGAGTTAAACTTTACTTGATAACTTCATTCTTGGAAGTATGAGGAGAATCAGTTTAGAACTGTCTGTGTATTGAAGTCTGTTTAGATGTAAAGTGTAATCAATGGTGTCAAAAGTGCTGTGAGGTCCAATGATATTAGTAGAACCGACTTGCGATGATCCCTGAAATAATGGATAGTTTTAGTTAGATCAATTAAGGAAAGTTCTGTGGAATAGTGAGGGCGAAAATCGGTTTGATTTGACTTGGGAAAATCCACTGCTTATTTCTAGGATAAGGAGCATAAAAAGCATGTTACTTACCTGTAGCAAGTGTTTTCTGAAGACAGAAGGTATATATTTTCACATGTGGGTGGTGATATCCATGGAACCCAGTACAGACAGATACCAACTGTACTGTCACTTTAAATTTTAAGGCACTGTTCGTACCACATGTGTGCTGGTGCCTTCCTGCTCAACATGGACTTGCAGGATCTGCAGTTCAGTAACAAAATGAAGAAGCCAGCTAGAAGAGGTGGGAGGGCTGTGGGAATATACACCTACTATAGATAAGTAACCGCTTTCTCTAAGGACAAGCAGGTATAATATTCTCACAGATAGAACTCCCAAAGCTGCCAACCTCTAGGAAGGTTACAGTGAACAAACATGAGCCTGGCAAAACCCAAGAGAGTTAGAGGGAAAGTTGGAATTTAGACAGAGAATAAATTTTCCAGAACTGCTTGCCCAAACCGACTATAATATTGAGGACCAAGTGGCCACTTTGTAGGTGTAGTGGAACGAGAATGGGCTATTGAACTTGCCATAGCTTGTACATTATGAGCTATAACACAGCCTTCATGCATCAGCCCAGCCCAGCCCAGGTATATGCAGAGGAGATTCAGCCAAGATGGTTCTCTTGGCGAAAGGTACTCCAGGTCTGTTAGGATCGAAAGCAACAAAGGTTTGAGAGGACGTCCTTTGAGGCTTAGTACAATCCAAGTAATATGAAAGAACATGTTTACAGTTTCGATGTGTGGAGAGCTGTTTCACCAGGGTGAGAATGTGGTCTTGGGAAGAAAACAGGCAGAACAATGGAATGATTGAGATGAAATTTGGAGACAACTTTTGGAAGGATTTTCAGATGTGTTCAGAGAACTCTTATCATGGTAGAATCTTGTATAGGGTAGATCCAAGATAGTTTGATAACCCAAGGTGCAGATGTAAGGGCTATGAGGAAAACCACTTTCCAAGTAAGATGTTAGAGTGTGCAGGTGGAGAGTGGTTCAAAGGAAGACTTCATAAGTGCAGAAGGTACCCCATGAACGCCTACTTCAGAAACTGAAGAACCATGGGGTGGAAAGAGACGTACATAGATGGATCAGAAACTGGTTGGCGGGTAGGAAACAGAGGGTAGGAGTGAAGGGCCACTACTCGGACTTGAGGAGGGTCATGAGTGGTGTCCCAAAGGGCTTGGTGCTTGGGCCGCTATTTAATATATTTATAAATGATCTAGAAACAGGGACGAAGTGTGAAATAATAAAATTTTGCGGACGACACCAAACTATTTAGTGGAGCTCGGACTAAAGAGGACTGCGAAGAATTGCAAAGGGACTTGAACAAACTAGGGGAATGGGAAACGAGATGGCAGATGAAGTTCAACGTTGAGAAATGTAAAGTACTACATGTGGGAAGCAGAAACCCGAGGTACAGCTATATGATGGGAGGGATGTTATTGAAGGAGAGTACCCAAGAAAGGGACTTGGGGGTAATGGTGGACATGACAATGAAGCCGATGGCACAGTGTGCAGCAGCTGCTAAGAGAGTGAATAGAATGCTAGGTATAATCAAGAAGGGTATTACTACCAGAATGAAAGAAGTTATACTGCCGTTGTATCGGGCGATGGTGCGTCCGCATCTGGAGTACTGCGTCCAATATTGGTCGTCGTACCTTAAGAAGGATATGGCGTTACTCGAGAGGATTCAGAGGAGAGAGACACGTCTGATAAAAGGTATGGAAAACCTTTCATATGCTGAGAGATTGGAGAAACTGGGACTCTTTTCCCTGGAGAAGAGGAGACTTAGAGGGGATATGATAGACTTACAAGATCATGAAGGGCATAGAGAGAGTAGAGAGGGACAGATTCTTCAAACTTTCGAAAAATAAGAGAACAAGAGGGCATTCGAAAACGTTGAAAGGGGACAGATTCAAAACGAATGCTAGGAAGTTTTTCTTTACGTGTGGTGGACACCTAGAATGCGCTTCCAGAGGGTGTAATAGGGCCGAGTACGGTACTGGGGTTCAAGAAAGGACTGGACAATTTCCTGCTGGAAAAAGGGATAGAGGATTACTGCACAGGTCCTGGACCTGTTGGGCCGCTGCCTGAGCGGACTGCTGGGCACGAAGGACCTCAGGTCTGACCCAGTGGAGGAATTGCTTATGTTCTTATGTTCAGAAAAAACAACATTTAAGGTCCTAGGCTATAGATGAAGGCTTGGTATGATAAAAGTCCTTTCATGAATCTGGAAACCAAGGGATAAGTAAACATTTTTTCCTCAATTTTAGATTTCATGAAATTCTGCAAGGATGACATCTGATTGTTTTCATTACCTGCACTTTTGGTAAGAAGGTCGATACTGAGCAGCATTTTTTTAAATATTTAAAATTTATTGATTTATATTTTACATACTTTTAATATATTTTTACATTAATCTTTTCTATAACAATTGTAGTTCTGCTTTTAACCTTATTTGTATGTTGTGATGTGATTTAAATTGTTAGTTTTGATTTGATCTTAGATTGTAAGACACCAAAAAGGTCTTTTACCCTTGGTGTGGGATAGCAAGACATGTATAAACTTGGAAACTTGAATTTTCTTCTTTTGTTTTGAACCAAGGGATGTACGAGTACACATGATATTTATTTTCTAACAGAGAATGAAAAGCACTGATAGCACCAAGATGAACCTATACTGTTAAGTCTTTAGGCCAGAATTGGAAAGGTAAAGAAGTGATGGGATCCACATGGTCAACAGGGTGAGATAAGGATCATGGTGCCCTGATCTTGGCAAAGTTTAAGTAGTTATCCCAATGAGATATATTGGGAGGGAATGCATACAAGAACTTGTTTCTCAAGTCCAGCAGAAAGGCATCTGACTATGCAATTGGAAGTGTATAGTCTGAAGCAGAAGAGCAGAAGTTTGTTTTTGTGGAGGGATGCAAAGATAATTATTTCAGGGGTTCCCCTGGCATTTCCCAGTTTTATCACCAGTGGGAGCTCATTACATCAGATCTCTGGGTGCTTACCATCCTACGAGAGGGATACTCTCTTCGATTCCTTCAGGTACCTCCAGATCGCCATCCAAGAGAGTGTCCTTCCGATCTGTCGCACCTTCCCCTTCTTCTTCAAGAAGCTCGGGCCCTTCTTCGCCTGCGAGCTGTGGAGGAAGTTCCTCTTCCACAAAGGAACTTGGGATTCTACTCCCGTTATTTTCTAGTTCCCAAAAAGATGGGGGATTTACGACCGATCCTAGATCTCAGAGCTCTCAACAAATGTCTAGTCAAAGAGAAATTTCGAATGCTCACTCTGCAAACTTTATATTCCTTAATGGATCAAGGGGATTGGATGTGCTCCCTCGATCTCAAAGAGGCGTATACTCGTATCCCTATTCATCCAGCATTTCGCAAGTACCTCAGATTTCAAGTAGGAAGCCTTCATCTACAGTACCGAGTTCTCCCCTTCGGGTTGGCTTCTTCTCCCAGAGTGTTCACAAAATGTCTGGTGGTGGTGGCTGCAGCTCTTCGCAACCAGGGTCTCCAAGTATTTCCATACCTCGACGACTGGCTCATAAAAGCTCCCTCTTTTTCAGAGGTTATTGCAGCGACCCAACAGACTATTCTTTTTCTACAAAGTTTGGGATTTCACATCAACTTTCCCAAATCTCAGTTGACTCCTTCTCAGTATCTCCAGTTCATAGGAGCGACTCTGGACACTACCAATATGAGAGCCTACCTTCCGAAATCGCGTCAGGACGCCCTTCTTCAGATTTCTCAACAAGTCTTCCACCTTTCATCTGTTCCAGCACGAAAGATGATGGTTCTACTAGGTCACATGGCTTCTACAGTTCATGTGATTCCTTTTGCCAGACTTCACCTTCGTATTCCTCAATGGACACTTGCATCCCAATGGCAGCAAACTGTGGATCCACCATCTCGACTGATTTCCATAACTCCTTCATTGCGGAAGTCTCTCCGTTGGTGGATGCTCTCTTTAAGTCTTTCAAGAGGCTTGCTGTTCCACCCGCTTCCTCATCAAAAAGTCCTCACCACCGACTCGTCAACATATGCATGGGGAGCACATGTGGACGGGCTTCTTACTCAGGGTCTATGGACTCAAGCAGACCGTCGGTATCATATCAATCTGTTGGAACTCAGAGCGATCTTCTATGCTCTCAAAGCCTTTCAACATCTCCTTCACGACATGGTGATTCTGGTACGTACAGACAACCAAGTAGCCATGTATTATGTCAACAAACAGGGAGGGACGGGATCTCACTCCCTCTGTCAAGAAGCTCTGAAATTGTGAAATTGGGCAATTCTTCACAACATCTACCTCAGAGCTGTTTATATTCAGGGCCAACACAACTATTTGGCGGACAAATTGAGTCGTCTTCTACAGCCTCACGAATGGACACTCAATTCTCCAACTCTTCACCAAATCTTTGCTCGTTGGGGAACTCTGCAGATAGATCTGTTTGCATCACCTCTCAACTTCAAACTGCCTCAATTTTGCTCCCGCATCTATACTCCTCAACGTCTCGAAGCGGATGCATTTCTACTGGACTGGAGGAATCTGTTCCTTTATGCTTTTCCTCCGTTTCCTCTGATTCTCAACTCTATTCAAATTGAAGTCAGAACATGCCACCATGATTCTGATAGCTCCTCGGTGGCCCAGACAACCATGGTTCTCCCTTCTACTTCAACTCAGCACCAGGGAGCCTCTTCTTCTACCAGTATTTCCCTCTCTACTCACGCAGAGTCACGGTTCCTTGCTTCATCCCAATCTGCAGTCTCTACACTTAACAGCTTGGTACCTTTCTGTGTAACAGACTTTTCTCAATTTTCTCCATCTGTTCAAGATATTTTACTTGCTTCCAGAAAGCCATCAACTAGACCAGTGATTCCCAACCCTGTCCTGGAGGAACACCAGGCCAATCGGGTTTTCAGGCTAGCCCTAATGAATATGCATGAGAGAGATTTGCATATGATGGAAGTGATAGGCATGCAAATTTGCTTCATGCATATTCATTAGGGCTAGCCTGAAAACCCAATTGGCCTGGTGTTCCTCCAGGACAGGGTTGGGAACCACTGAACTAGACAATGTTATGGCCAGAAATGGACTAGATTCTCTGCTTGGTGTTCTACACATCAATTATCACCCAGATCTTCCTCCTTGACATCCGTTCTAGACTACTTACTTCATTTGTCACAGTCGGGACTTCAAACTACATCTATTCGAGTCCATCTTAGCGCTATAACTGCTTTTCATCAACCTCTAGATGGGAAACCTCTTTCTGCACATCCTATGGTTTCTCGCTTCATGAAAGGACTTCTTAATCTTCATCCACCACTTAAACCACCTCCAGTGGTCTGGGATCTCAATGTTGTTCTAGCTCATCTGATGAAACCTCCTTTTGAACCACTTGACAAAGCCCACCTCAAGTATCTCACTTGGAAGGTTGTGTTTCTCATTGCCCTCACAACTGCTCGAAGAGTCAGTGAGTTACAAGCTTTGGTTGCAGATCCACCCTTCACAGTTTTTCACCATGACAAGGTGGTCCTCCGTACTCATCCTAAATTTTTGCCTAAAGTTGTGTCAGAATTTCACATCAACCAGTCTATTATTCTACCTGTGTTTTTTCCAAAGCCTCACTCTCATCCTGGAGAAGCGGCTCTTCATACTTTGGACTGTAAACGTGCTTTAGCGTTCTACCTCCAACGCACTCAACTTCACAGAACATCTTCTCAACTTTTCATCTCATTTGACCCGAACAGGTTGGGTCGTCCTATCTCGAAACGCACCATCTCCAACTGGATGGCTGCTTGCATTTCTTTCTGCTATACTCAGGCTGGTCTTCCTCTGCAAGGTCGAGTGACGGGCCACAAAGTCAGAGCTATGGCGGCATCTGTAGCTTTTCTTCGATCAACACCTATTGAGGAAATCTGTAAGGCTGCCACTTGGTCCTCGGTTCATACTTTCACTTCTCATTATTGTCTGGATACTTTATCCAATTTGGCCAATCTGTTTTGCGAAATCTTTTTTCATAATTTGCCAACTTCCCTCCATCCCTTTCTACTTAGCTTGGAGGTCACCCATGTGTGGGAATATGCTGCCTGCTTGTCCTGGGATAAAGCACAGTTACTTACCGTAACAGTTGTTATCCAGGGACAGCAGGCAGATATTCCCACAACCCTCCCACCTCCCCGGGTTGGCTTCTTAGCTAGGTACCTGAACTGAGGATCCTCACAGGAGATACGCCCCCTAGTTCGGGCGGGAAGGCACGCGCGCATGCGCGCTACAGCACTCGAAAGATTGAGATCTTCAAGCAAGTTTGCTTTCGAGGCTGTCCGCTGCGGGGCTCCGTCGGTGACGTCACCCATGTGTGGGAATATCTGCCTGCTGTCCCTGGATAACAACTGTTACGGTAAGTAACTGTGCTTTATTGTATAATGGATGGTATATCAAGTAATTAATAAACTTAGAAACTAGAAAAATTAAGAAAGATAAAGACCATATGGCCTATCTAGTCTGCCTAACCATGCCATCTACTATCCCCTCCTCTTCCTTAGAGATTCAACATGTTTGTCTCAAGCTTTCTTGAATTCAGATACATTTTTTTGTCTCCACCACTTTCAGAAGGAGGCCATTCTATGCATTCATTACCCTGAAGAAAGTCACAACATAACGGCTGAAAACGGGATAGAAAACTAAAGAATCCTTTTATTAAAGTGTGCTAACCGATTTAGCACGCGGTAAATGCTGAGGCACCCATAGAATATAACGGATGCCTTAGCATTTAGCATGCCTTAATAAAAGAACCCCTAAATAAATTAAATTAATTAATTTAATTAAATAGCATTAGACAAGTACCAAATTATCAGAATATTTCAGTATCTCACACTTTAAGGTTGGAAAGCCTCCAGTTTAGGTTGCAGTTTGGCCAAAAATGGCTGTTCAACTTTTCAAGTTGTAGTTAAGGCTTCCTCCTCAGATCCAGTATCCAAGCCACATTTTTACCTTTTCAAACTCTATCTACAATAAGATCATTTTAGACTCGGCAGGAATGGCATTGTTTGGTCTGAATTGAAAGTCATACCTGTAGATTTTCAGATATTTTACTGCTTTCGGCTCATTGCCTTCCATTCTATCTTTGACAGTCTCCTCTTGTACCTATGCACAGGTATTGACAGACATGACACGTGCCTCACAGCATGTCTGGCTTTTTAAAAATATATATTTTAGTTTATATAGAAATGAGAGATTGATGAGGGCTTTTTAGTTTATATAGAAATGAGAGTGATGAGGGATACAGTCACGCCTTGCACAGGTAACTAAAATATTTTTCAGTGCTGACTCACTATTCTAGTAATGACATTATCCTTCCATCCCTCAATAGCTGATGCACCTCAAGGCTGCCACTCAGCCAGCAGTGGATTTAACCCTTTAGCTACTCGTAAACACTGGGACAACTGACGGTCCCTTTCTGATTAGGAGATACCCCTCTGTAATCATGGGAAGTCAACGCATGAGTTCCCTTCCAAAACTTTACACTGCAGTGTAGAGGTGAAGGAAGCGATCAGAGACAAGAAAACTTCATTTAAGGAATGGAAAAGGTCAAAAACGGATGAAAACTGGAACAAGCACAAACAACATCAACGCAGGTGCCATAAGGCGGTAAAAGGGGCCAAAAGAGACTACGAGGAAAAAATAGCCAAGGAGGCGAAGAACTTCAAGCCGTTCTTTCGATATATTAAGGGGAAACGACCCGCAAAGGAAGTGGTGGGATCGTTGGATGACCATGGAATAAAGGGCACTAAAGGAGGACAAAGCAATCGCTGATAAATATACTGGAAGCCATCAGGCTATATGCTGGAAATGAAGACGGAAAGCTGACAGGATTGATGGGAGGTATGTAGGCAGATTGATAGGCTTAAGAGCGATAAATCCCCGGGACCGGATGGCATCCATCCGAGGGTCATCAAGGAACTGAAAGGGACCATAGCTGAACTGCTTCAACTAATAGCCAATCTGTCGATCAAATCGGGAAAGATTCCGGAAGACTGGAAGGTGGCGAATGTTACACCGATCTTCAAGAAAGGTTCGAGGGGAGAACTACAGACCGGTGAGTCTGACCTCGGTACCGGGAAAGATGGTAGAGTCACTGATCACCTTGACGGACACGGGCTGATGAGGACCAGTCAGCACGGTTTTAGCAAAGGCAGATCGTGTTTGACGAACTTGCTGCACTTCTTTGAGGGAGCAAACAGACAAATAGACAAGGTCGATCCGGTCGACATTGTATATCTGGATTTTCAGAAGGCGTTCAACAAGATTCCGCATGAACGACTACTTCGGAAAATTGCAAGCCATGGAATTGAGGGTGAAATACTCACGTGGATTAAAAACTGGCTGGAGCATAGGAAACAGAGAGTGAGGGTAAATGGACAATACTCGGACTGGAAGAGTGTCACCAGTGGGGTGCCGCAGGGCTCGGTGCTTGGACCCGTGCTCTTTAACATCTTTATAAATGATCTGGACATAGGTACGACGAGCGAGGTGATTAACTTTACGGATGATACGAAGTTATTCAGAGTAGTAAAGACGCAGGGGGATTGCGAAAATCTGCAACGTGAAATAATCAAGCTCGAGGAATGGGCATCGACATGGCAGATGAGGTTCAACGTAAAGTGATGCATGTCGGTAACAAAAATCTCATGCACGAATACAGGATGTCCGGGGTGGTACTTGGAGAGACCTCCAAGGAAAAGGACCTCCAAGGACTTGGGAGTTCTGATCGACAAGTCGATGAAGCCGTCCACACAATGTGCGGCAGCAGCAAAAAGGGCAAACAGAATGCTAGGAATGATAAAGAAAAGGGGATCACGAACAGATCAGAGAAGGTTATCATGCCGCTGTACCGGGCCATGGTACGCCCTCACCTGGAGTACTGCGTCCAGCACTGGTCGCCATACATGAAGAAGGACACTGTACTACTCAAAATGGTCCAGAGAAGAGCAACTAAGATGGTTAAGGGGCTAGAGGAGCTGCCGTCAGCGAAAGATTAGAGAAACTGGGCCTCTTCTCTCTCGAACAGAGGAGATTGAGAGGGGACATGATTGAAACATTCAAGGTACTGAAGGGGATAGACTTAGTAGATAAGGACAGGTTGTTCACCCTCTCCAAGGTAGAGAGAACAAGAGGGCACTCTCTAAAGTTGAAAGGGGATAGATTCCGTACAAACGTAAGGAAGTTCTGTGGTAGAAAGCTGGAACGCTCTTCCAGAGGCTGTTATAGGGGAAAACACCCTCCAAGGATTCAAGACAAAGTAAGACAAGTTTCTGCTGAACAAGAACGTGCGCTGGTAGGGCTAGTCTCAGGGTGCTGGTCTTAGACCAGAGGGCCGCTGCGTGAGCGGACTGCTGGGCATGATGGACCACTGGTCTGACTCAGCAGTGGCAATTCTTATGTTCAGTACGCCCAAAGGGATTCCCTCAATGTGGAGGTATCCCACTGAAATCATGGCAAGCTAGGGAGGCAGTTCCCCATCAAAAGTACATGTTGTAGTAGGGCCAAAGAGTCCCCCCTCAATGTTATGTCAAGATGATGGAGTTATACAGGACTGCCAGAGTGGACCACTGTGACAAAACTGCTGCCTGTAGGCACTTCATGCCAGAGACACCAGGGATTGACTTTCCCAAAGAATGAGATCTTTACTGCCACAAGGAATGAGATTAAAGGCTAAAGAGTGAGATTTAACAAGTCTGGAAAAATCTCAGTGCTATAATGCTTTTCAAAAGAATGGCATCATGAAGTAATAGTTATCTTTCATTGGTTTAATTCAAATTGTAATTTATTATTCTCATATGAGCTCCAGAAGTTCCTAACCTTTTTGGGTGTATGGACTCTTTTTTTTCAACATCCAAAACTTCTAGGGCCCCCAGTCTATCCTTGCCATATTTCCTGCAGTCTGTCTTCCCCACCAGTTCCTACCATTTTCCGGAACTAAAATCTGTACCCATGGCCCCACCTAGTTCTACCTAACCCAGCCCACCCAGTCACACCCAAGATGCACCCCTTTCTGCCCCCTCAACCTGTTCACTTGTCTGGAGGGCATCTGCCCATGCGCTGGTGTGATGCAATGACATCACATGCTTGTGATGTCACCACATTGCAACTGCGCTTGATCAGATGTCATCCCAATGTCACTTCTAGCTGGAAGCTTTTCCAAAACCCAGACAAAGTGCCAGGTTTTGAAAAGCTGTCTGGATGTCCTCTAAAAGGGGAAATCCAGTTGTCTGGTAACCCTAATCTTCTCCATGCCAGCCCCTTCCCATCAGTCCATCATTCTTTCTCAAACCCACTGTCTTTTTTTTTTTTTTTTTTCAGATCAATGTTTCTCTCCCTTCCCTCAGCATCCATCAGTCTCTCTTTCTTGATCATTGCAGTGCCTATCCAGCCTCTCTACATCTAAACCTCTACCAGTCTCTCTTATATATTTAATTTTCTATACTGTTCTCCCAGGGGAGCTCAGAATGGTTTTACATTAATTTATTTAGGTACTCAAGCATTATTCCCTGTCTGTTCCAGCAGGCTCACAATCTAATGTACATGGGGCAGTGGGGGATTAAGTGACTTGCCCAGAATCACAAGGAACAGTGTGGGTTTGAACCCACAACTTCATGGTGCTAAGGCCACACTCAAGCTGACAATATTTCTTGCATTCTTCCTGCAATCTTGTCTCTTCAGAGACCACTTTCTTTTGCCCCTGTCTACATAGTCGCATGACTAGGGTTGCCATATTTCCTCTTTGAAAAAAAAAAGAGGACGGCTAATCTGTCCCAGACAAACTACCAGGTTGTGGAAATCCCTCTGGGTGTCCTAAAAAGAGGACATGTCTGGGTTTTCCTGGACATCTGGTAACCCTACACATGACACACACAGAACAACATTAGCACAAAGTGGATCAGTTTTTCTTTTTGTGTTCCCTAACGTCAGTCATGCCAGGACACAAATAATGAAGTAAACTGGTGACCAAATTCTTTATTTAATTCATTTTTCTCTTACATTTTCCATTTGCTTTTGGGAGGAAAGTGTTTTTAAAAAATGGGCTTTGGGCTGTGGAGGGTGGAATTCATGCGCAAAACAGTACATAAAGAATCAGGTACTACTACGTACCGGCCCTATGCTTCACTTCTATCTCCTTAACATTTTATGTATCATCTCGATATAGGGACAATGGATCATCTACTCTTCTTTTGTCCCTTGATACTTAGATTTTGGCAGTCCATTTGAAGTCAAATTAATAGAATATTGGAAAATCCAGTGGCTTTGACTTATGATGCAGTGCTGTTTGGCACGCTAATGAGGGCCAAGAGCCCAATATCTTCCCACAACAAATTACTTTCATTATGACAGGAGTTGCCAAACAGCTTATTTTGAAGAACTGGAAAAGCTGGGACCGGTTAAATTATAACTGTCGGTGGGAATCTTTATGCCACATTTTTAAAATGGAACGTATGATTGCCATACAACAGGGACATTATGGAAAATTTAGGGATGTTTGGGAACCATTGACAAAATTCTGTAAGGAATGATTATTGATATATTCCCTTTGTTTTTACACATCCAGGGGGGGTGGGGAAAATCTTTTAATTTAATTATGGTAGAGTGTAATTGTTGGGTATAAGAATGGGGGGGAAGGGACATGTATTTGTTATGAACTATAATTTGTTTGAATTTAAGTGCTGTTAAAGTAAAAACTGTCTGTATAACATGTTGCACCTATTTTTAGCTTTCAAATGAATAATTTTTTTTTAAAAAACCCCACCAAAACCGCCCCCCCAAACATTTTATTTATTTAAAAATGTTAGACTGCTCTCTCTTACATTCTAGACCAGGGGTGTCAAAGTCCCTCCTCGAGGGCCGCAATCCAGTTGGGTTTTCAGGATTTCCCCAATGAATATGCACGAGATCTATTTTCATGCACTGCTAATAGCTCTCATGCATATTCATTGGGGAAATCCTGAAAACCTGACTGGATTGCGGCCCTCGAGGAGGGACTTTGACACCCCTGGTCTAGACAGTTTACAACTAACATGCATAACAACATTTTCTAGTGCGATAGATATCTTATTCCTGAACCTTTGGGTAGTCAACCCATGGCCACGCCCACCCAGTTCCGCCCCCCCCCATCCTGCTTCTAGCCCCACCCCTTAACCTGTTCATGTGTACAGGAGTGATTTGATGCCTTTCACGATTTATTAAAATTATCACAAATTCAAAAAAATACATGCCTCCCCTTTACTTAAAAATGCCCTCGCGGATGCAAGCCGCTGATGCAGGTCGCCGAACAGACGCTAAAGCTGACAATTTCTGAGCTCTCTTTTTTGAGCTATACTCTGTTTCCTAACATGCTGAAAAGAAGGGGAAGGAGCACCGGTGGAGCCTCCCTGCGCTCCGGAACACTTACCTCCGGCAACATTGAAGCGCTGTTTCGGCGATTCCAGGGCACCATGATGTCGTCGGAAGGATTGCAGTTAGAGACACCCCACGCGAACGGAATGGAGGTGTCTCACCGAAGTCTTGAGACCACGTTAAGCCCCGACGTTAGACCTCCTCCCTTGCACCCCCAAGCAACCAGCTCCCCAGAGGTTGAGAGCCTACTGGAAGTCGGGATGGGCTCTCCCCTGGAGGCTGCGCGGAGCTGTGTTGAGGAAGCCGATTCAGGCTCACAGGCTTTGCAGGAGAGCCTGAACATGGACGGGGTTGTTGTAACAACTGAAACTGGACATACTCAGGTGGAGGGAAGTGGAGGAGAGTGGTCGACTGGTGAGCATAAACTTTTGAATCCTCATTTGCAATTTCCTACCATAGTTAAGCCCCAAGAAGTTACTTTAGATGCCTTGTGGGACCTGGTGGCTAATATGGTGAAAACAATTAATGTTCAACAAGTGCAAGTGGAGGGGAAAATGAAAGATCAAGAAAAGGAAATTGCCTTAATAAAACAAGATATTGTTGACTCTAATATATCTTTAGATAGTATCAAAAATGAATTAAAATCTTCCAAACAGCTTCAAGAAACTTTAATTAAGGACAATGGACAATGTGAATTTAAGAAGGAAGATTGAAACATTTGAAAATTTTTCAAGAGGCAATAATATCAGATTGATTAACTTTCCACGAATTACAACAATTACTCCGCGTGAGATGTTAAAACGATACCTGATGGAAATATTGGAAGTTCCTGAGGGTTCATTACCTTCCCAAGAAAAATCTAATTCAACAGCAGGAAGATAGCCAAGGACCAATAGATGTATCGGCATTATTGGAATTATCAGATAAAGAAATGCAACATTAGTGGCAACTTTAGTGGCAACTTTAGCTCTAACAATGGATAAGAACTGGATTTTGAGACTTTTCTTTAAAAATAGAGTGAAAGAATTTATGGGACTCAAAATACAAATGTTCCCAGATTTAGCTAGGGACACACAAAGGCGAAAAAAAGAGCTTCTTATGTTAAAACCGGGAATTATAGCTCTTGGAGCAACCTTTTTTCTTCAATATCCTTGCAAATGTGTTATACAATATAATTCTCAAAAATATGTTTTCTTTGAGCCCTACCAGCTGACAACTTTCCTATCTCTTTCTCGGCTTGAGAAGGAAAAGAATGGAGGAGTATAGTATAATTAAGATGTCCTTACCAGCTGACTTGCATTATTTTCCTTAATAAATATTTCTTTGTTTTCCGTTTTATAATTACATTTTGGATCTTTTGTGGACTTGAGCTGATTTAAGTTAACTTAGTATCTTTGAATTTATAATATTATTGTGATTTTCTTTTCTTGACTTAAAGCTTTCTGTACAAGTAAATCTTGAATTGTATTATTGAAAATTGAATAAATAAATAATTTTAAAAAAAATGCCCATTGGCTCCCCATCCCTCAGAGAATTACCTTTAAAATTGCTTTACTTATTTAAAACCAGACAACCTGCCTTCATTGATAAGTTACTTATTCCCACAATCCAAATACAATTCTTAGATCTTCTTCCCAAAACCTAATGTTCGTGCCTACGCTTAAGACATTTGGCATTCGCCGTACGACCTGCTTTGCTGTTGCTGCTCCCCACAGTTAGAACACATTGCCCACTTACATTAGGAAAGAAGTTAGCTTAGATAAATTTCAAGGAATGCTAAAAAGTTTTCTATACAGAGATGCCTTTGAACATTGTTGTTTTTTATCATAATATCAGTTTCTTTGCTCTGAATTGAACTAGACAGTATGAACTTTACTTTACCTCCTGTTGTTTTATCCTTTTACTAGTGTTTAAGCCCGTTACATTAACGGGTGCTAGAATAGATGTCTGTCTGTTTTTTTTCTTTGTCTCTCTCTCCTTGGATGCTGGCTGTCTGTCTGTCATTCTTTATGTCTGTGTCTCTCCCTGGCTCCCCTGTCTGTTTGTCTTTCTTTCTGTCTGTCATTCTTTCTTTCTCTCTCCTTGGCCGCTGTTTGTCTGTTTTGTTATGTTCTTTCTGTCTCTCTCTCTCTCCTTGGATGCTGTCTGTCTGTCTGTATTTCTTTCTGTCATTCTTTCTTTCTCTCTCTCTCTCCTTATCCACTATCTGGGTTTTTTTTCCTTTTTCTCTCTCTCCTTGGACGCTGTCTGTCTTCCTTGCTGTCTGTCCTTGGCCCCCTGTCTGCCTGCCTGACTGTCTCTCCTTAGTCCCCTTCTGTATTTTCTCCCCAGAGCAAAACTGTCTGTCCCCCAGCACACCCCTCCCCCCATAGCAGCCCCCTTTCCCTCTCTCTCTGACTGTCTCTCCGTGGCCCCCTTCTGTCTTTCCCCCCAGAGCACCTTTTCTGTCAGTCTGTCAATGTCCCATCTGTTTGGCTCCCTGTCCTTCTGTGTCTTTCACTGCCACCTTTTCTCTCAGTCCCGTCTGTTTGGCCCCTGTCCGTGTGTGTGGAGATGTCAGAGGGATGTCGGTGGAGGTCGGGGATGTCGGGGGAATATTAGGGATCTTACGGGGATTGCGCACCTTCTCCCACCTACCTTTTTTTTAAATCAAATGGCAACTGGCACATAATAACCGCTGCTGGGAGAAGAAAATGGAACGCGCGCGCCGTAAGCACCGCGCATTCGCGCACACTTTACCAACTTTTTTTCCTACTATAATTTCTCTGCCGACCACGGAGCTACGGACGCACGGAGCCACCAGGTTAGAAGTGCACATGCGCGCTAAGGGAATTATTATTATTGATATCCTTCTACTTTACTTTATTTCATTGTAGTTCACCCTTAACTCTTTTGTGCCATGTTAGTCTGTTTTGTCTTTGTCATTATGTATTTTTTACTGACATGTATGCCCTGATTTTATTGCATTTTGTACAATCGCTTAGTATTACGATAGGCGATATATCAAATTACTATTAAATTTGAAACTTGTTTGCATTTTTGTACCCCTTTGAGTAAGGGTCTTCTCTTGTATTGTTGTTTTTGTTCTCTGTTGACTCCTTAATTAAGATGATATATAGAAGTGGTTATTGCTACTCTTCTTTGTGCCAAAAAGCTGACAAATGGTTTCAGCGTATGCTAAGACATGGGAGACGTTTCAGCACTGGTGCAGCAGAGAAAAGTTAAACCTGGGCAATGCTTCAATTTCATTGGTACTGGCGTTCCTTCAAGAGGGCCTTGGCAATGTCTTCCCTTAAAGTTCAAGTATCAGGGCTCTCATGCTTCCAGGGCCAAGAAAAGAGAGCTCTGCTAGTGGCCCAACCAGACATATGTTCCTGAAGAGTGCCCTAAGACTACGGCCCCTTATTCAAGACATGTTTCCATTCTGAAACCTTAATATAGTATCAGAAGGACTAGAGCCCCGTATGAGCCCTTACCGGAGGCCTCACTCATGGATCTGATGGTCAAAGCAGTCTTCTTGTTGGCAATTAGTTCTGCAGGGATCCATTTCTCAGGTTCACAGAAGTGGGAGTAACCTTGCAGTAACTATAAAAGAACTCCAGGATCTACAGATAGAAGTATCCTGTCCAGCTTTGTGGAGTTCCTCAAGGATCCCCTCTTTCTCCATCACTCTAATGTTTATATGGCATCACTAGATAATATGTTATCCGATTTGAACTTGAAATCATATATCCATGTGGATGATATTACAGTCCTCATTCCTGTAATCTCATTGACCTTAGAGACAAAACAATTCATTTCAGCTCTACTCTCACCAAGGTAGAACAATGGACTACAGAATTAAAATTAAACTCTGAAAAAACAAAAGTATCTTTGGCAAGTCCAAACGATAAGATCAAGGAGACTTATTGGAGATTGAATGGGCAGGATTATCCAATAAACACCACCATTAAAATACTTGGTGTTAATTCTAGACCGCCACTTGACTTTTGAAGATCATATCAATTCTCAGGCAAAAAATGTTTTTTCATATTGTGGAAACTCCGCACTATCAAACACTATTTTGATTTTTCATCCTTCAGACTTTTAGTCTAATCTTTGATCTTATTGCAACATTGTATATCTGGGATCTTTTAGGAAAACTATTAAGCTACTGAGTATTCAGAATGCGGCAGTTTGCCTCATCTTTGGCCTGGGGGAAAAAAAAAATCAGATCACGTAAGCCCTTATTATATACAAAATTACACTGGCTACCCATGGAACACTATCATTTCAAGTAGAGAATGACACGGTGGCTGTTACCCGCGGCTAGCTGATAGTAGCTGCGGGTAACCCACCAGAGCGGTGAATGGCCTTGTCTTTGCAGTTAGGGGAGGGATCACGTGTGGTCACCGATCGTACGTGGCCCCATCCCTCCTTTCTACCTACCGGCCGCATCTATCTCCTTCCTTCTTACCTTTGTGGCACGTTTTATTTTAATGTGTAATTTGTTCAAGCCGCCGGAGTCTGCCTGAAGTCGCATGTGCCCACAGATGCACACGACTTCAGGCATGCTCAGACAGCTTGAACAAATTACACTGTAAAGTAAAACGCGCCACAAAGGTAAGGGGGAAGGAAATGCTCGGACCATGCAAGGGGTGCTGAAGGGCGGTGGAAAGGAACAGACACTGAAGGGAAATGGGGAAGAGGGAGTGGGGAGAAGATGTTGGAAGAGAAGACAGATGCCAGATTATGGGGAGAGCGGAGGGAAGAAGATGGGTGCCAGACCAATTGGGGGAGGAGGTGTAGAGAGAGATGGAAGGAGAGGCACAGTAACAGAGCGAATGGGAGATGCAGAGATGGATGGAAGGAATTGAATGAGGAAAGCAGAAAAAAATATTCTATTTCTTTTCTTTCTTTTTTTTTTTTACTTTAGGTAGTATATTAGTTGTGTTAATAAACATTTATAAACAAAGCCCTGCCAGCTGAACATCTCTTTCTCTAGTTCAGCAGCCAGAACTTTGATTTATAAGGAAGGAATAAGCTATATATTGCAGTACTAAGTACTATGCTGCGGGGACGGGGACAAATTTTTTCCTCATGCCATTCTCTAATTTCAAGCTGGTAAACTGAACAAATGCCTAAGTGAGTTTATCTCAAATGCATTTTCTTACCAAAATCTTTAGAAAATCAATTAAAAGTATCTTTTTAATAAAATTGTCTGATTCTATTCCCATGCTGATGCATTTCTAAATGCTTTTTGTAATATCACTGTCTGTATACAGTCTCTTCCTTTGTAAACCACTCTGGACTGTTTGTTGTACTGTGATATATAAAAATAAAGTTATTATTATTATTTCAAGGTAAAAGGGAATTTAATTTACCAAGTAGATAAGGGAAGGCAATAGAACAGCTCTTGGTCCCCCAGGGGTTCAGATTATAGGTGATGCAACTTGCTCATAGTCACATACTGGGGGGACACTTGGGAAAGGAAAAAACACTAGATTTTTCTGGCCTGGTGTTTATAAGCAGGTAGAAAGGTTCTACCAATCCAGCCCTACCTGCCAGTTGAGCAGTCCTTCGAAGACTCCACCACCCCTCTAGTACCTATGCCAATAATTGGTACACCCTGTGAACATGTCACCATGGATTTCGTTGGACCCTTGGAACTTACCAAGAGATAAAATTAGTACATACCTGTTGGACAAGTTCCTGCTAAACCGTAATGTAAACATAGAAACATAGAAATAGACGGCAGATAAGGGCCACGGCCCATCAAGTCTGCCCACTATAATGACCCTCCCTATTTATCTTTGCGGATAGATCTCGTATGCAGGTAAGGCTTGACTTAATTAAGGCACTGGTCTTTGACCTAAGGGCTGCCGTGGGAGCGGACTGCTGGGCCCGATGGACCACTGGTCTGACACAGCAGCAACAGCAATTCTTATGTTATGTTGCTGGTGCCCCAAGGAAGATGGTGCCTGAGGTGAACTGCCTCCCCTTACTACACCACTGGCTGGAATTTGAGATCAGTCACCATTTGCTTAAGGGTATTTCACATGCAATTGAAGAGGCGGCAGAAGTTTTCTTAATAAGAAAAAAGTTTCAAGAATGGGCTTTGGAAGTGTGGAAGCACAAGAACCTAGTAAGCATGTTTATATTTGGGTTGCAGAAGCAAAGGAGGACTATATCAACTTTTAAAATGTTACATCTTGCTTATGGCATTAACTTCATAGGAGAAAAAAGTAAAAAAAAAATTTGGTTCAGAATAGAATATGGACTGAAGTGTATATTTTTGAGAGTGAAGAGATGTGAATGATCCCAGGGGCCAATAGCCTCCCAGTCTAGGTGGTCCCAATCCATGAATCCTGCAACCTAGGAGTTGTGGCTCTAACGTACTTCCCTGAAGTATGTAATCTTGGTATCCCCACAGAGTGAACATGCTAGGTGAGAGATGACAGACCACAGGGGCTACTTGTAAGTTAGGCATTTCAAATTATACATTCTCCATGTGGCTGTATATTGACCTTGTTATGTTTTTCCAGCATGAAAAAGCATCCCCAACAGAGATCCTGTGATGCAGTCTCTAGACTCCTTTCATCATCTGAAGTCATCCTTCACAGCTTCCTGTCTCTCACTGAAGAAATGTCTGTCCCTACCTACCTCCCCTCTCAAATCTGTTTAGATAATTAGTGAATGTCCTTAGGGAAGAGCAATCTGTTTTGCAGTCAGATATATGACTGACATAGCAGTGCAATAACTGCAGCCTTTCAGGCAATGTGTATTTTCAAATCAGCTTCTTTTGGGCTTTTGAAGAGAAGCTCTGGAATGCTCTCTGGGATCCTGAAGGGAGATAAAGGGAAGTCAGGGGCTGTGTTTAAAATTCTGTCTCTGAAGATGAATGAACAGGAAAGGGGGAGAGGAAGGATAGGAGACCCATCACTCATTCATGAAATTTGGATTTCATGTCATCTTCCCAATTAGCATCTCAAGAGGCTCCCAGGAGAGAGAGGCAGACATATTCTTACTGAGAGCCCATTTGAGATTGCCAAGGAAAGCAAACACAAAAGTCCATTAATTTGACTAAAAAGTGTGTGCTCAGAATCAGGCAGTGCCAAAATCTATAATCAGTGCAATAGACGAATCATGAAGAACAAGTCGATCACAAAAAAAAATCTCACAGAGATTAACACTTAGGCACAGACTAATTGCTGAGTTGAACCTGAGGCATTACGGGCTAGTAATGTTGGTGCACACCTACTTTCTCTGTCAGAAATGCTCACTTTGCATCTTCTGCTTGTGTGGCTGTGGATCTGAGAATTCAATCACATGTGAATACTTTTCTGTCCTGAGCACAATGCTTTTACAGCTACTAGACAGAGCACCATTAAAATGAAGCACATTTCTAGAATTTCTGGTAAATACATTACACAAACCTAGGGATTCAAGGGTTTTTTTCAAATTTGGCTCATGCCTTTTCAGCAGTAGCTAATAGTGAATTAAATTCAAGTGTAGTAGGTGCTTCCTCAGTAGATACCTAAATCCCTTTGAAAATTGTACTCAGCCTGGCATCTCACCATCAGTTGAGAAGTTTTGCTGTGCTCACTTTCCAGCTTGTATAATGAAGAACTGGCAAATTACTTTGAGAATAAAATCAACTTTACCTATCATTACTTCTTGTAATGATACAAATTCTCTCATGCGCACAGATATACTGGAAATAGAAAATCAAACTAGAGAAGACATGAATATATTTTTTGTGCAGCTCTGCCATCCCTACTCCAGCTTCTATTCTCCTAACCTTGCAAAACTAGCAATAATTCTCTGACCAGTGGGAAGAGATAACATCTTCAAAGCACTTAACATAGTAACATAGCAAATGATGAACATAAGAATTGCCGCTGCTGGGTCAGACCAGTGGTCCATCATGCCCAGCAGTCCGCTCACGCAGCAGCCACCAGTGCTCTAAATGAGGCCAGCTTCACCTGCATACGTTGCAGTATAGCAGGAACTTGTCCAACTTTGTCTTGAATCCCTGGAGGGTGTTTTCCCCTATAACAGACTCCGGAAGAGCGTTCCAGTTTTCTACCACTCTCTGGGTGAAGAACTTCCTTACGTTTGTATGGAACCTTTCAACTTTTGAGAGTACCCTCTCGTTCTCCCTACCTTGGAGAGGGTGAACAATCTGTCTTTATCTGCTAAGTCTATTTCCTTCAGTATTTTGAATGTTTTGATCATGTCCTCTCTCAGACTTCTCTTTTCAAAGGAGAAGAGGCCCAGTTTCTCTAACCTCTCACTGTACGGCAACTCCTCCAGCCCCTTAAACATTTTAGTTACTCTTCTCTGGACCCTTTCGAGTAGTACAGTGTCCTTCATGTATGGCGACCAGTGCTGGACGAAGTACTCCAGGTGAGGGCGCACCATGGCCCGGTACAGCGGCATGATAACCTTCTCCAATCTGTTTGTACTCCCCTTCTTTATCATTCTGTTAGCCCTTTTTGCCGCCGCCGCACATTGCGCGAACAGCTTCATCGACTTGTCAATCAGAACTCCCAAATTTCTTTCTTGGGAGGTCTTTCCAAGTACCGCCCCGGACATCCTGTATTCGTGCATGATATTTTTGTTACCAACATGCATCACTTTACACTTATCCACGTTGAACCTCATTTGCCATGTCGATGCCCATTTCTTGAGCTTGATCTTCGCAATCTTGATCTTGATCTTCGCAATCCCCCTGTGTCTGCACTACTCTGAATAACTTCGTATCGTCCGCAAATTTAATCACCTCACTCATCGTACCAATGTCCAGATCGTTCATAAAGATGTTGAAGAGCACGGGTCCAATCTCCGAGCCCTGTGGCACCCCACTGGTGACACTCTTCCAGTCCGAGTAGATAAAGACCCTCATGGCCTATCTAGTCCACCCAATAAGGTGGTTAGAGTTGTATATAGCGTAGTTCTTATATTCTGCATTAATAACTGGGAGAAAATAATACATGTGACACTCAGTGCAAAAGACTGAATAGCACTCCTCTCGCTGCTGGACTACTGTCTGCATCTTATTATTGAGCTTATTAATTAATTAAACCTTATTAAGGTACTAGGAATATATTAGACTAGTATAGAGAGCCTTAGGATTATATTATATGGTTTATTTAGTGTTTGATTCTTAGCAGGTAATGAAATATAATAAGAATATGTAATAAAGAGTTCTCCTGTTGTCCTAATTAGAATAATTGACTGTATATTAAGACTATAAGTAAAGAAATGAGCTAGGGGTGGGTGGGAGGGAATGGAGACTAAGCTAGACCCTGCTCTGTCTGCCAGAGACTATCTCTAACAGAAGGTTCAAACTTACAAAACCGTAGAACTATAAAAAGCTATTATTCTATGGAGACTAGCTAAGTAAAGTTTGCTCTTTTAAGAATTAAACTATCAATAGAAGGGAACCTACAATTTAGCTCAGCACTATCTCTAGCAGAAAATTCAAGCTTACAAAACTTGAACCATAAAAGGCTATTATTCCATGGAGACTAGTTACATAAAGTTTGCTCTTTTAAGATCTAAATTGTTTAAAAAAAAGGGAACCTACAATTTAGCTTTTCTCCCCAAACCTATCAAAGCTCAGAGCAAAATAATGTATACTTACCCAGAGATATGTCTTCTAGTTTTCTCCTCTCAGAAAGAGAATGTCCTCTTCCCTCTTCCTATCCTCTCAGATAGAAATCTGGGTCCCTGCTCCAAAGTAGTGTAGGCATGATTTATTCTGGAGAACTACAACTAAATTCAACACATGCTGGAACTCTAAATCTAAGCAACCTTTAGAGCTTCTTCTGTCATCTGCAACAGCTATGTTGCCCCTCTGAATATACTGAGAAGGCAAGTCTTGTTACTGTGGTTCATACCATGATAACATCAAGACTGAATTACATAAGAATAGCCATACTGAGTCAGACCAGTGGTCCACTTAGCCCAGCATCATGTTTCTAACCAAGTCATAAATAAATGGCAGAAATCCAATAGTAACAACATTCCATGCTACCGATCTAAGGACAAGCTGTGGCTTCCTTCATGTCTGTCTCGATAGCAAACTATGGACTTTTCCTCCAGAAATTTGTCCAAATCTTTCTTAAACCAAGCTATGCTAACCACTGTTACCACATCCTCTGGCAACAAGTTCCAGAGCTTAACGATTCATTGAATGAAAAAATATTTCCTCCTATTTGTTTTAAAGGTATTTCCATGCAACCTCATTGAGGTGTTTCCTAGTCTTTGTAATTTTTGAAAGAGTAAAAAATTGATTCACTTTTACCATTCAGGATTTTGTAGATTTCAATCCTATCCCGCGTCAGCTCTTTCTTTTCTTTGCTGAAGAGTCCCAACCTCTTTAGCCTTTTCTCATATGAGTTCCATTCCCTTTATCATTTTGGTTGCTCTTTTTGAACCTTTCTAATTCCATTATATCTTTTTTTGTGATATGGTTCAATACTTGAACACAATACTCAAGGTGAGGTTGTACAAACCTTAAATGTTCTTTTTTTTTTTTTTTTTTAATTTTATTTTATAAATTGTATAAATTGTATTTCTCCCCTTTACCTACTTGTTCCAGTTTGTATTAATACAACATAATGATTAGTCTGTATAATTTTGTCTCATTTGTATTTGTCATCCCTGGCTTTTATTGTACATTACAATTATGTAATATGCATTGAAATATTGGATATTGCGTAAAATCAAAATATAATAATCTTGAAACTTGACCATGGAGTGATACAGAGGCATGTATTCACCATCACTTTCCTAATAATTTCTAGTATCCTGTCTGCTATTTTGGTCACTGTCACACACTGAGCAGAAGATTTCAGCATGTTGTCTACAATGACACTGCCCTCTATACTGGTCCGACTACAAAGGGTTTGCACCAACTCAGGTTGATTCAGAATGTGTAAGACCGCCACATTATATCATTGGGACTTGTCTGCTTCAACATTAACCCTATAAAACCTTACATTTTGGGTGGGGGCTCATCCTTACAGAAGATTTGTAAACACATCTGAACCTATCTGAACCTTGGTTCCCTGCGATTAAAGAGAAGGAGGAGGAAGCACAGGGAAAGGGCGTAGCTACCACTGAGCGAGCCCAGACATATGTCCCTCTGGCTCAACTTTTTATTTTCGCATGGGCAGAACAGATCGGAGGGATCACTCCAGAGCAGACCTAGGTATGAGGGGCATTCAATAATTTTTTTACCTCAGTAGGAAAGAAAATAATTTTCAAAAAAAATTATGTTTTATTTTTCAATGTAGTCTCTTGATAGCTCCATCCACTTTTCCTGCAATGACTTTTAACCCCTTTGCAAATACTTCTGTTTGACCTTCAATCCAGGATGTCAGAGCTTTCTTGATGTCTTCATCACTTGAAAACCACTGCCCATGGAGAGATTTCTTCAAAACTTAGAACAGGAAATAATCTGAGGGAGTCAGGTCAGGACTGTAGGGTGGATGGTTCAGCTGCTGAAACCCACCTTCTTGACTGGCAGCCTGTGATTGTCATGATATGTGCACTGGTGCATTGTTGTGAAGCAGCAGCATGCCTGCTGTGAGTTTTCCTCATCTTTTCTCCTTGATTGACTCCCACAAAGTGATCATTGTGTTGGTGTAACTCTCCCTGGTTATGGTTGTTTTGTATGACGTGAACTCCAGAAGCAAAAGTCCTTCATCATCCCATCCCAGAAGACAGTTGCCTGCAGATTTTTGTGTCTATTTTAGGGTGGGGGATGACTTGTGTTTCTACTGCATTGACTCCATTTTGGACTTAGAATCTCTGTGATAGACCCAAGTCTCATCTCCAGTCACCAAACAATGAAAAAAATTCAATTGGTCTTTATAGAGCATCTCCAAGTTCTCCTGACAGCAGTGGAGCTTCGTGGCCTTCTGATATGATGTCAAGATTCTTGGAACCCATATTGCATTAACCTTGGACTTGCCCAACTTTTCATGAATTAGTTTCCAAACTTTTCCTGCCGAGATGCCCATTTCTTCAGCTTTTCAGGAAATCTTAATTCATCTGTCTGACAAAATTAAATCCTCAACTTTCTTGCAAATTTCTGTGAAAGTTGCTTCCACAGACCATCCAGTGCGAGGGTCATCTTCAATGGAATCTCTACCCCACTTAAACTGCTTGCTCCAAAATTTTACTTTGTAGGATGATGGGGCAGACTCAGCATAAACTGCAGTCATGCGTTCCTGGTTCTCCTTTGGGTTTTTTTCTCTTTTTTGAGAAATTATATCACTGAATGGTGCTCCAATTCTAGCAGTTTCTTACTTGATTCACACGAGGACTCTCCTGACATCCTGTCTAATGGAATGTTAGACTTGCACTGGACCTGAGTAACCTTGAAACATGCACAGACTTGTTTCAAAATGCTTGTTACTTTCTTTCCTGCTCAGATAAATTATTAAACGCCCCTCGTATACTGCTGCAGTGGCAGTGCTGTACAGAAGAATGATTGAAGGTGGATAGTGGTGGGGGTGTGGGGGAAGAGACCTGCAAAAAAAATGCACGGGAATGTAAGAGGGGTTCAGTTTTCAAGGGAAAGACTTGTTCTATAACAAACAAAAATTTGTATTTGCTCTCTATTGTTAACTTTTAAGATTTTTTTTCTGAATAAGTATCTATTGGGACAACAACAAAAAGACATGCCTGTTGGGTTCAACAGATAGGGTTACCATATGACTGGCAAAAAAGAGGACATCTGGGTTTTACTTCCACTGAAAGCAACGGAAGTAAGGAGGACAGACAGATATCTGGGTTTTACTTCCATTGCTTTCAGTGGAAGTAAAACCCGGATATCTCAATACGTCCTCCTTCTTCTGGAGCAATATGGTAACCTTAAGCATAGAGGACATGCTGGGTCAATGTGTGGTGGTAATGGGGGACAGTAGAGAGTTCATGCTGGGTCTATGTGCTAGGGCAAGGAGAAGGACATGCTGGTTGGGGAAGGGTGTGAGTAAGGAAGAAAAGTGTGTGGCCTCAACTTATAGATAGGTTAAACTAATTTTCACTATTTTTAGTCCCAAAATTGTCCTTGACTTATAGTCAAATATATATAAAAGAATATTTTTTTTAAATAAATAAATGTATAAAAGTACCATCACACTACCACTAGAGGCCAGAGGCCCATTTGAACTCAAGTCAGCAATTGGGTTGGGAGAGAAGGGACTTGTACCTGCCCCAACACTATAGCCCAGTATGTGCTGGAAGGGTCAGCTGCCTCTTTAGTGTAGAGCAGGGGTGTCCAACCTGCGGCCCCGTGAAATATTTTGTGCGGCCCCGGTCGAGGGAGATGCAGTGTTTTCCTCTGCTGCCTCCGGGTGTTTACCATCTTGCCGGCTCCCTCCTCTGTCTTGCTGCAGCGTTTGTGCATTTGTGTGGCCCAAGAAACAGTTTTTTCAGCCCTGGTGTAGAGGAAGAAGTGATGCTGACACCTGAGGGAAGCAGGAGAGTAATACATTGCCTAATGGTGCTGCTGGTGGGGGAGAGGAGAGGAACTGAGCAATACTCTGGGGGGGGGAGTAGTTTGGGTTGTCATTGTGGATCTGAGTCATCATGGGCCATGGGCTTTTGTTTGCTTTTTTGGGGGGGGAGCATAGTCACAGCCACATCTTAATAAAATTGCCTGAAATTAAAAATAATCCCCTAAAGACTGTTTTTCAAGGGTACAAATAACATTTCAATAAAAGGATGATATAGGACAGAAGGAAGAGAAAGGTCTGCCTGCCTAACGTGGCTCCAGGCTGTGGGTCAAGGTCCCACCTTACAAAACTAAATCTAAAAAATGAAGACAATCACTTAAAGAAGGGAGCAGGGGCAGAGCACATAGCATAATTCTATGTGGAACAAAAATCAGTCAGACCATGGCCTCAGTAACCTACCCAGTTCCATTATTCCAGTTCTGTAATGATGTAGTGTAGTATATGTGTGTGTTTGGGGGGGGGGGGGGGGGAAGGGTCTGGATTTTGCCCATGTTGAAGCTTTGCTGTGACTGTTGGAAGCATTGGAACCTGAAAGGTTAAATCTTTCAGGATTGTAATAATTGTCGCTGCTTCATACTCAGATTCTACTATTGATCATAGTCTTTAATATAAGCAAATCAAAATATATGCACTGCAGCTTGGAAAACAGGGCAGCACTTATCTTCTCAAACAGCTGTGCTTGTAGGACATTTTCTAAAACTTACCACATATGCAATTTTAGATTCGGGGCCTGAGGCAGTCTGTGTGCTTTAAGAACATTTTCAATATGCTGACATGCCATGTCCCAGTATGTAAATTGGCCATCTAATTTCTTTCCTTCCTGTTCAACTCTTTTCACTCAAAGAATAGTTAAGCTCTAGAACTCATTGCCATAGGATGTGGTAACAGTAGTTAATATAACTGGATTTAAGAAAGGGACAAATTCCTGGAGGAAAAGTCCATAGTTTGCTATTGCAACAGACATGAGAAAAGCCACTGCTTGCCTTGGATCGGTGTTGTTAATATCTGGGTTTCTGCCAACTACTTGTGACCTGGATTGGCCATTCCTGGAAAAAGGAAACTGGGCTAGATGGACCAATGGTCTGACCCAATATGGCTATTTTTATGTTCTTATGTAATTCTATTCAAGTAACTACAGTCATATTTACTAGATATCTACTTTCCCCAGCCCCTCCCCTTCCTATGTCTCCTTCTTCTAGAAATCAGCTGTAACCAGAACCATCCCACACTGGAATCGTGCCCTGTGCAATGTGCCCCCTGTGCAATGTGCCTACTGTCGCAGCCAAGCAAGGAAGGCAATGGATAAGACACAAATTTGGAGCCCCCGCCTCTCTTATGCTCTGGCTGCACTACCCACACATAGGCCACCTTTTACAAAGCCATGAAGGCAAGTGCCCTATGACAAATACTTTGATGGGCGTTGGAGCATTTACCGTGCCAGCTCACACTGTCAGGTTTTGCATACCGGTGGGGGGAAGTAGTTTGCTATGGTCTTGGCTTTAACCAGTCTCTTTTCCTAGCATCCAGTCTCTCACCTTCCTTCCCTCCCTTCTGGGCATCCAAGAGTAGAAGGTCCAAAAAGGCAACACGAAGGGAACTTAGATGTATGTATACAAATGCTAGAAGTCTAGGAAACAAAATGGGAGAGCTAGAGACGATAGTAAGACATGAGAACATGGATATCATTGGCATAACAGAAACATGGTGGAATGAAGAAAACAAATGGGACACAGTACTACAGGGATACAAACTATATAGAAGGGATCGAGAAGGGCTGAAAGGTGGAGGTATTGCCCTATATGTTAAGGAAGAAATAGATTCTGTTGGAATGATTACAACAGACAGGAAAGAGAAGCTGGAGTCCCTCTGGATCAAAATTCCTGGTCGCAATGGCGCAGATACAAAAATTGGCCTTTACTATCGTCCCCCAGGACAGGCGGAGGTCACTGACTCAGAAATGATGGAGGAAATCAAACAAGTATGCAAGACAGGCAATGTAGTTATATTGGGAGACTTCAATTTCCCAGGAATAGACTGGAAACTAGGAGCCTCCAACTGCGGCAAGGAGGCCAAATTCCTGGAGGTGCTAGGGGATTGCTTCCTGGAGCAAATGGTAAAAGAGCCGACAAGAGGCGACGCCACCTTGGACTTGGTCCTAAATGGTCTCACCGGACCGATAACAGAAGTAGAAGTCATGGTTCCACTGGGAATGAGTGATCACAATGTAATCAACTTTAAACTTGACATCGGGAAAGGGAAACATGCCAAAACCTTAACCACCACCTTAAACTTTAAAAAGGGTAAATACGATTGCATGAACATAACATAAGAACATAAGAACTGCCATCTCCGGATCAGACCCATGGTCCATCAAGTCCGGCGATCCGCACACGCGGAGGCCCAGTCAGGTATACACCTGATGTAGTTTTAGTCAAAACGACTCGAGAAGATGGTGGACAAACTTGAAACAGTAGATCAGGCATGGTGCCTATTGAAAAATACTATTGCAGAAGCACAAGATCTCTACATTCCGAGGATTTCCAAAGATCGGAGAACTAAAAGCAAAGGAGAACCGGCATGGCTTACCATACAGGTGAAGGAAGCCATAAAAGAAAAGAAGGACTCTTTCAAAAAATGGAAATGCACGAAGACAACCGAAGCCTGGAACAAACATAAAGATGAACAGAAGAAATGTCACAAGGCGGTGAGGGAAGCAAAACAGGACTATGAGGAAAAAATAGCCCGGGAGGCCAAAAACTTCAAGCCCTTCTTTAGATACGTGAAAGGGAAAAAACCTGCAAAAGAGGCAGTGGGACCCCTGGACGACAAGGGAAGAAAAGGGTACATCAAGGAAGATAAACAAATCGCAGACAAACTAAATTCCTTCTTTGCGTCCGTCTTTACAAAGGAGGACACCTCAACAATACCTGAAGCGGAGAAACTGTTTACAGGAGAAATAGAGGACAGCCTCACCACATTTGAAGTGAACTTAGATCAGATATACTACCAGATCGACAAACTTAAAAGTGACAAATCCCCTGGACCGGATGAAATTCACCCGAGAGTTTTGAAGGAATTGAAGGTTGAAATCGGAGAGTTATTGCAAAAACTTGCAAACCTGTCAATCAGAACTGGTCAGATACCAGACGACTGGAGGAAAGCGAACGTCACGCCAATTTTCAAGAAAGGATCGAGAGGAGAACCGGGCAACTATAGACCTGTGAGTCTTACGTCTGTCCCCGGCAAGATGATTGAATCACTGATCAAGGATAGCATAGTTCAGCACTTGGACACACACGACTTGATGAAACCCAGTCAACATGGATTCAGGAAAGCGAAATCGTGTTTGACGAATTTACTCCAATTCTTTGAGACCGTAAACAAACAAATTGATAGTGGAAAGCCGGTGGACATAATATACTTGGACTTCCAGAAAGCATTTGACAAAGTCCCACACGAAAGACTTCTCAGGAAACTACAAAGCCATGGCATAGAGGGAGATATACAAAGATGGATAGGCAAATGGCTGGATAACAGGAAGCAGAGAGTGGGCATTAATGGGAAGTTCTCCGACTGGGAGAAAGTGACTAGTGGTGTACCCCAGGGCTCGGTACTTGGGCCGATCCTTTTTAATATTTATATCAATGACCTGGAAAACGGAACATCCAGTGAGATCATCAAGTTTGCAGACGACACAAAACTCTGCCGGGCAATCAGATCGCAGGAGGACAGTGAGGAACTCCAGAGAGATTTGTGTCGGTTAGAAAAATGGGCGGAGAAATGGCAGATGAAGTTCAACGTGGAGAAATGCAAGGTAATGCATTTAGGCAGTAAAAATAAGGAATACGAGTACAGAATGTCAGGTGCAACTCTGGGAAAAAGTGAACAAGAAAGGGATCTGGGTGTACTGATAGATAGGACCCTGAAGCCGTCGGCACAATGCGCGGCAGCGGCAAAGAAGGCAAATAGAATGTTGGGCATGATAAAGAAAGGAATCTCAAGTAGATCGGAGAAAGTTATAATGCCGCTTTATAGGGCAATGGTCAGACCCCACTTGGAATACTGTGTCCAACATTGGTCTCCCTACCTAAAGAAAGATATAAAACTGCTGGAGAGGGTGCAGAGACGAGCGACTAAACTGGTGAAGGGTATGGAGAAACTGGAATATGAGGATCGACTTAAAACACTGGGATTGTTCTCCCTTGAGAAGAGGAGACTGCGTGGGGATATGATCGAGACCTTCAAAATACTGAAAGGAATCGACAAAATAGAGCAGAGATTATTTACATTGTCCAATTTGACACGGACAAGAGGACATGAAATGAAGCTAAGGGGGGACAAGTTCAGGACTAATATCAGGAAGTTCTGCTTCACACAGAGAGTGGTTGACATCTGGAATACTCTCCCAGGAGAGATTATTGCAGAATCGACAGTCCTAGGCTTCAAAAGCAAACTAGATGCATATCTCCTTGAGAGAGGCATATAAAGATATGGTTGGCTATAAAATAAGCCAGGTGTATACCTGGCAGGGCCTCCGCGTGTGCGGATCGCCGGACTTGATGGACCGAAGGTCTGATCCGGAGATGGCGCTTCTTATGTTCTTATGTTCTTATGTTCACTCTTTTCCTTATATCAAATAAAATAGTAGATGATGGCAGATAAAGACCTAAATGGTCCATCCAGTCTGCCCAACCTGATTCAATTTAAATTTATTTTCTTCTTAGCTATTTCTGGGTAAGAATCCAAAGCTCTGCCTGGTACTGTACTTAGGTTACAACTACTGAAGTCTTCTTCAAAGCTCACTCCAGCCCATCTACACTAACCCAGCCATTGAAGCCCTCCCCAGCCCATCCTCAACCAAATGGCCATATACAGACACAAACCATGCAAGTCTGCCCAGTACTGGCCTTAGTTCTTCAATATTTACTATTATTTTCCTATTCTAGATCCTCTGTGTTCATCCCATGCTTTTCTGAACTCCATCACCGTTTTCATCTCCACCACCTCTCTCGGGAGCACATTCCAGGCATCCACCACCCTCTCCGTAAAGAAGAATTTCCTTACATTGCTCTTGAGCCTCCCACCCCTCAGCCTCAAATTATGCCCTCTGGTTTTACCATGTTCCTTTCTCTGGAAAATATTTTGTTCTATGTTAATATGTTTCAAGTACTTGAACATCTGAATCATATCTTCCCTGTCCCTCCTTTCCTCTAGGGCAGTGTCTCAAACTTTCTCAAGCTGGGGCACACTAAAGGTAGTGGCCATGTCTCGAGGCACCCGGAAGGATGTGGACGTCGTCTGGTGACTTTATTTTTCTCTGCTTTTAACGATGTTTCCAGTGCCTTCATATCCATTGACTTCTTCACTTTCTGCCTTGCATCTATCTTTCTCGCAAACAAAACTCTAAGCAATCATCACCTCTTCCACCAACTATAATAGTTACTTTAGTCTTTTTTTCTTCCGAGCCTCAGCCCCACCACTCCACCGCATCAATAAACTTTCATAGAGGTGAGCTTTATGTGGAAATATCGTCACTTGCTCAATATAATTTTTATAGTCTTTTAACTACATTTTGCATTAAACTGATGCTATTTGCTTACTTCACTTTAAAGTGCTCGGTGCTTAATAATCTGTTTTATCTTAAACTTCTTTTAAATAAATAAATAAATAATTTCGATTTCATAAATTTCATAATATCCAATTTCATTTCAACAGTCAACTTATCTTAATAGAATTCTTCTTTACAAATAACTTTGTCTTTTTAAACTCAGTTCGGGAGGGTTGGACCCGACATGTTTCGCATATCGCTTTTTCAAGGGTCCTCCCTACAAAACAGAACCATTAATCAGTACTTGCAACCCATTTATACATTCTAAAATGAGCCCCAAGTGCTCATCAATTTATAAACTAAACTTACATACTTTAAAACTTGTTTTAAAGCTTGTTTGTGTGTAAGATTGATGAATTGGCTCTAAGTGAAGAAATTAATTAAATTACATCATTGATGAAGTGGAACAGGGGTCTTGCATCTATCTTTGGCATTAAGTTAACATTCAATTTTTCCATTTTTCTGCTCAAAAGGAGAAATTAGGTTCTTGCCTGCTAATTTTCTTTCTGTTAGCCTGTAGACCGGTACAGTTCTTTACGGATGGGTTTCTCCCTCTCCTCCACCCCATGTCTATTTCTCCCTCTCTCATCACTCTCACTCCTCCTGCAACAATTTTCTTTCTTTCTTTCCCTCCCCCAACCCCACCCCACCCTCAGACCGGCATATGCACGTCTCTTTGGACGTCCCCTTCCTTCATGTACTTCTACACCAGGGGGCCCTCCTGAAGGCCTGCATGTTTCCCTCTTCTCTCTAGCATCCTCCGGCTTCCCCCCTGGCCTCCCAGTCTCATCTTCAAAAGCTAATTATGGCAGCCTGCAGAGGATCGCCAGTGAAGCATCAAACCTAGCAAGCTACCGTCGGCCTTCGCAACACATTCCCTCTGCCACGGTCCTTCCCCTGATGTCAGAGGAGGGTTGGGACATCCCTGACATGTTCCCAGAGGGAACATGCTGCGGAGGCCGATAGCAGCCTGCTAGGTTCGCTACTGCACCGGCGATCTTCTGCAGGCTGCCGTAATTATCTTTGAAGGTGAGAAGAGGCCAGGGGGGAAGCCAGAGGACGCTAGAGAGAAGGGGGAAACATGCAGGCCTTTGGCAAATCGGGCAGCACTGGCACCGTATCCGATAAGCAAGTCAGCTGGCAGGCGCCTCTCTTTCTCCTCAATTGGAATCTCAGGAGGCATACTAGTGTGCCAGGGCACACAGTTTGCAATACACTGCTCTAGGGTATTCAGGACTTCTAGTCTCTCCTCATATGTCTTTTGGCGCAAAACTCCTATCATTTTTGTTGCCCTCCTCTGGACCGCTTCAAGTCTTCTTATGTCCTTCACCAGATACGGCCTCCAAAACTGAACACAATACTCCAAGTGGGGCCTCACCAATGACCTGTACAGGGGCATCAACATCTTCTTTCTTCTACTGGTTACGCCTCTCTTTATACAGCCCAGCATCCTTCTGGCAGCAGCCATCGCCTTGTCACATTGTTTTTTTGCTTTTAGATCTTCAGACACTATCACCCCAAGGTCCCTCTCCCCATCTGTGCATATCAGCCTCTCACCTCCCAGCACATATGGTACCTTCCAATTATTAATCCCCAAATGCATTACTCTGCATTTCTTTGCATTGAATTTTAGTTGCCAGACATTAGACCATTCCTCTAACTTTTGCAGATCCTTTTTCATGTTTTCCACTCCCTCCACGGTATCTACTCTGTTACAAATTTTAGTAAGAGATCTACCTGAACCAGAAATGGTTTTCAAGTTTCAAGTTTATTAAAATTTGATGGTTCGCCTATTAAATCTAAGCGAATTACATAATAAAAGAATTATAGTATAGAACAATAAAACAAGTTATTTTACAGTAACAATTTTCAAGGGACTACGACAGATTGACAATACAGACGAACTAAGAAACATTAGGAAATAACATTAGGGAATAAAAGTTACAAATTGTTGTTTCCTCAAGGGAAGAAAGGGGTATGATATGGGTAGGGACAAACGATTAGGTTGGGGAAGATGTGTGAGGAAGTATTAATTGTTTAACTATACGCGGAAAAGTTGTTCTAAAGGTTAGCCTGTAGACCAATTATTGTAATTTCTTCCCTATTTATCCTCACAATTCAAGTATGTCTCGATACCCTAACTAACATTTTAATATACGTTTGTAATTAAGTATGTTTAATATTTAAGTAAATTTTAATTTATATTATCAATAACATTTAATCTGCATGTGTTTAGGGTTCAATCTGTATGTATTAAGGCTTTGTAAATCGCTTAGTGATTTAAAATAGGCGATTCATTAAGAATAAATAAACTTGAACTTGAACTAGGTTAAATGAAGATTTGAAGAGATATGTTTTTAGATTAGTTTTAAATAAGTTAAGGTCTTTGATGTTTCTGATATATAGGGGGAGGGTATTCCAGATAAGAGGAGCCATAACTGAGAAGATGTCATGGCGTCTAGTTCCTATTATTTTCAATGAGGGGACCATTAATAGACCTTGAGTATTGGACCGAAGTGAATGTTTTGAAGTATGAGGGATTAGGAGCCGATCTATAAACTGTGGCTCATTAGTATCTAGTGTTTTAAATACCAGTAATGCTATTTTATATGTTGTACGTTGATTGATAGGCAACCAATGAGATTCTATGACCACCAAGGGTGATGATGCGGAGGAACTGAAAGAAATCTCGGTGAATCTGGAAGATGTACCGAGCCAAATCGACAAGTTAAAAGTGATAAATCGCCAGGACCAGATGGTATACATCCCAGGGTATTACAAGAACTAAAAAATGAAATTGCTGACTGTTAGTGATCTGTAACCTATCACTAAAATCGTCTGTAGTACCTGAAGATTGGAGGGTTGCCAATGTTACGCCGATTTTTAAAAAGGGCTCCAGAGGAGATCCGGGAAATTACAGACTGGTAAGCTTGAGTCAATTAAACACACTCTATTTATACATTCACTACATAGACACCCTGTTTCCATGAAAGTGGGGGCAGAACAGAATTTTTAACTAACTGAAGTTAAAAATTGCTTTTGCCACCAAAGTAACCCAGGACTCTATAAGCTTCTTGCTGGACATCTTGTTTGAAAAGCATACATTGGACACCAGCTTTAGTTAATTTTGTTGGCACCAGGGTCTGAACCAGAAGATGTATATAAGAAGACACTTGAAGACCTAGAGGACAGCCACATAAAGCATCTCTTCTAGGGCATATATGTTTTCAGTAAATAACACAGATGTTTACAGTAGATGACACAGATGTTTACAGTAGATGATAGGTATTAATGAACACAAAAATCTTTTCCAAAAATAAAGAAGCTGTATAATTAGAAAACATGAAATAAAGCTGCAAAAAGGTAAACTTAAAAGCAACATCAGGAAACATTTTTTCATAGAAAGGGTAGTGAATGTCTGGAATCCCTTGCCAGTAGAAGTGCTGGGGACAAAATAACAAAGACATTCAAAAAGTAGAGGAGTAAAGAAGTAGCCTAATGTTTAGTGCAGTGGACTGGGAACCTAGGGACCTGGGTTCAATTCCCACTGCAGCCTCCTATAAACCATGATCAAGTCACCTAATCCTGCATTGCCCCAGGCACAAAACTTAGATCATGAGCCCTCTAGGCCCAGAGAAAGTGCCTGAATGCAATAATAAATAGATGATAAAATTATAAACATAATGGGTCCTTATAGAGCAAGAGAATGAAATCAAAGTATAGAACATTTCTGTCAAAGAGGAGGGATACCTGCATGGAGCAGCAGTTATACCCCTAACCACCATACTGTAGTGAAGAAGGGGTTCTACTGGACTGACACCGGTTGCATTGGCTTTCCTCACTTCTCAATTTCACTTTGCTTCATATTCTTCTTCATGCTTTTGTTATTTCTCGGCTTGACTACTGTATCACTGTCTATTGTGGAATTTCTGGCTCTTTGCTTTTTAGCTTCTTGCAAAACTCTGCAGCTAGGTTCCTTTGCAAAGCATGTCACTCCCCTTATGATTTAGTTGCACTGGCTACTAATTCAATATTGCTGTCATTTCAGAGTTCTTTGTCTCACCTTTAGGGCTTTACATCAGGGCGTTCCTTCTTATACCCCATACACCATTATAATCACTTCGTTCACTGGATGCTCCTAGACTAGTTCTTCCATTCCCTAAGCAAGCCCATTACGAGTCCACCCAGGTGTCGCTTATTTTTTTTTTATCCCCTGTCCTTTTCCAAGTTTAAGGCCTTGCTAAAAAGGCACATTTTTTACATTGGCATTTGACACTTCCCCCAGTTGAACATAGCTGGTTCCCGTCAGGTCTGTAGGATGCTTGTACACACCTGGGCTGTTGGCTGCCTCTGTTATAGCATTTGGATGTATATTTTTTTGTGTGATCGCTTTCTCTTTCCTATAAGTATTATGGCATTCCTTTCCAGATTATAGCTTTTACTAGTGTTTTAGCACATTAATGGGTGCTAGAGTCTGTTTTGTTGGTTTTTTTTTATTTGTCTCTCTCCTTGGACGCTATCTGTCTGTCATTCTTTCTGTCTGTGTCTCTCCCTGGCCCCCTGTCTCTCTATCTTTATTTCTAACTCTATCCTCTTTCCTCAATCCTGCATGTGCCCTTTTTTCTTTCTCCTCCACTTCCTTCCGTCTGCTCCCCCTGTCCCCCACACTTCCATTCAGTGTCTGTTTCCCTCTCTCTACCCCTTCCATCTACTGTTCACCCTCTGTCTTGCCCCTTCCATTCACTGCTCTCTCTTCTCTTTCCATCCAGTGTTCGCCCTCTCTCTCTCTGTTCCATATGGCATCTCCCCCTTCCTTTCCCCTTTCCTTTTCCCTTGGTCTGGCATACCTTCCTCCTTCCCTCCATGCCCTGCCATGTCTTCTTCCCTCCAAGCCATTCTCTCCCCCTCTGCTCCCTTTCCTCCTTGAACTTCATCGGGCAGCAGCAGCATTCACAATTCATTGCTTTTGCCGGCTTCAGGTCTTCCTCTTTGGCGGGTCCTTAGGTAGGACCTGCCAGAGAGGAAGGCCTGAAGTCGGCAACAGCAGCGAATTGTAAACGCTGCTGCTGCCTGAAGCACCCGAGGCAGATGCTTCTCTACCCTCCAAGCCCAACCCCCGGTGACTCTCTTATGTCTCCCTCCCATGCGACATGACCTTAACAAACCTCCCTCCAGCGTTGGCAGCCACAGCACGCTAAATAGGCTGCTTCGCAGCTTTCTCCTGCAGTCGAGTCCCTCTGTCGCGTCACCAGCAGGACACTCACCGGCAGGAGAAAGATGCAAAACAGCCTGTTTAATGTGCTGTGGCTGCCAACGCTGGAGAGAGGTTTGTGCCAGTATGTGGCTGTGAGTTTGGGCGATTTCGGGCCTCCTACGACCCCCGTCTTTGTAGAGCAGGTGAATCCAGTGCTGGTGGCGAGTTCTGCCGCCGAGTGTAGGTAGGTGTATGGCTGGGGACTTGTGCATGCGCACTCCTGCGGCCACAGACCTACGAATCATGGAAGCACACAGATAGGAGTGCACATGCGCGGCTAGGGTTTTATTATATAGGATTCTTAGCTACTATGATCTGTTGCAGCATTTAGCAGGATATCAAGATTTTAATAAATATACAGTAAAACATTCAAGGTACTGAAGGGAATAGACTTAGTAGGGAGAACGAGAGGGCACTCTCTAAAGTTGAAAGGGGATAGATTCCTTACAAACGTAAGGATGTTCTTCTTCACCCAGAGAGTGGTAGAAAACTGGAACGCTCTTCCGGAGTCTGTCATAGGGGAAAACACCCTCCAGGGATTCAAGACAAAGTTAGACAAGTTCCTGCTGAACCAGAATGTAAGCAAGTAGGGCTAGTCTCAGTTAGGGTGCTGGTCTTTGACCAGAGGGCCGCTGCGTGAGCGGACAGCTGGGTATGATGGACCACTGGGCCAGCAGCAGCAATTCTTATGTTCTCACTGAAATAACTAATATATCAAAAAGCTGAATGGAAAAAAAACTGGAGTGGAAGCATGACCTGTAAGCCAGCAAGCTTTAGTTGTGTCAGGATTCTTTTTTAGCCAAAAGTGACCTGTAGGCAATTTTGTAAGGGTGATATACAAGGTTTATCAGTAGTATAGTGCTGTGGTTCTTAAACCTGCCCTGGGAGACGCCCAGCCACTCAGGTTTTCAAGGTATCCCTAATGGATATGCATTACGCAGATTTGCATATAATAGACGTGACAGGCATGCAAATCTGCTTTATGCATATTCATTAGGGATATCTTGAAAACCCAAATGGCTGGGGGTTCCCCAGGACAGGTTTAAGAACTACTGGTATAGTGGATTAGAGTCAGTAAGGCTTCAAAGTGTGGTCTCTCCTCCAGTCCAATACACATCTAAGTTGCAATGCCACATAGTAACTTTGTAAATCAGGAAGCTCCCATCACTCAGTGAAATCCCCTTAGCTACAGCAAATCTTTTCCCTGGGTACAAGTGGATCGATTTTTTTCCTCCGTCAAAAATTACAAAGACTAGGGGACACTCGATGAAGTTACACGGAAATACTTTTAAAACCAATAGGAGGAAATTTTTTTCACTCAGAGAATAGTTAAGCTCTGGAATGTGGTAAGAGCGGATGTGGATGTGGTAAGAGGATGTGGTAAGAGCGGATAGCATAGCTGGTTTTAAGAAAGGTTTGGACAAGTTCCTGGAGGAAAAGTCCATAGTCTGTTATTGAGAAAGACATGGGGGAAGCCACTACTTGCCCTGTATTGGTAGCATGAAATATTGCTACACCTTGGGTTTTGGCCAGGTACAAGTGTCCTGGATTGGCCACCATGAGAACGGGCTACTGTGCTTGATGGATCATTGGTCTGATCCAGTAAAGCTATTCTTATTGCCATTTATGCAATGTTGCCCAGTTAATAGAGTATGAGAACTTGAAAAATAAATAGTCTGGGTAGAATATTAATTTTAATGACTTTTAATTTTAGCCAAGAAAATGTGCCTTTTTCCCCATTTTCTAAGATCCTCTTCAATTTTTCCTTAATCAATGGAGTATAATTTTATTTACTCCAAGTTTACTCGCTACTTTCATAGGAAAATGATGGTAGATAAAGGCCAAATGATACATCTAGTCTGCCCATCCACAGCAATCATTATCTCTTCCTTTCAGTGCCAGTGCCAGTATACACTGGAGGGAAATGAGTGGATAATGCCCAAAACTCAAAAAACAATTAGAGCAAGGACATCTACTAATTGTAAAAGTAAGAATGTTGCCAGTGACAGATCTGTGAAGTGTGCTATGCCAGGACCTGTGATTGTTTGCTATCAGGCCACTTCAGAGACTTTTCTATCTCTTAAATTTATTTTATTTTTAATTTTTTTATCTTCTTTTGATTTTGGAAATGTATTATATGTTGTTATTACATATTTTTAGTTTATCAGGTACTTTAGCTAGATTGTGAGCCTTCGGGACAGATAGGGCAGTTTTTCTCAAGTACCTAATTTCATTTTAGTTTGATACTTTGTAAACTGCTTAGGTCAGTAAAATAAAGATAAACATACATAGTACAATATAAATGTGATATGGTCTATGTAGTTAGAAGCAGTAGACTAACGAGCACAAATCTAGGATTATGACAGAAGCTCTAGAAGTCCCTCTATGGCAACACTGGTGGGAACAAGGACACAGCTGGACCGACATGAGATGGAGAATAATAGATCAGATCATAGAAGAGTAGGAAGGACTATTGAACTATAAAGAACAAAAATGGATTTTCACATTAGAAACAGTAGCGCTAAAAAGCTTAAATTTAGAAATTGAATGGGCGATTGTTACAAATGCTAAAGCTATGACTGAGCAGGTCATAATTTAGTTCCTTAGGGAGAAAAGGGTATTTAACAGCAAGTAAAAAAAAAACAAAACATAATGAAATCAGTGGTCCAATCAGGTAATACAAATAATCTGATGTCACTGGCGAGTCTGAATGAGAGGCAGTAAAAAAAGAAACGCTGCCACCATCTTGTCAAAAGAATTTAACTGACTAGATGGAGTGAGGTAACAAATGGTAAGCAAAAAGAATCTAGAAGATAGTTTAAAAATGCTACAGCAATATAGTTTGAGAATCTTAATCTGGCAATTGAGTAGTAAGACCTTTGATGTAGGAGGGATAGGCTGGATAGAACTGGAATGGTTATAAATGTAATAACATTCTTTTATCAAGGGGACAGCCTTGATACAGCCCAAGAGGTGAAACATGTCGGCAGGAGACCCCAGCCAACAGAGCTTCAACTGAAAAAGATAAGTAAGTGTCTTAATGAATCTTTTTTTTAATTAAAATAATTAAGTTAAATATAAAAGAAAGGTAATAAAATATAATAGAAAGGAAAAAAAGGATCGATGACGATTTAAGCAGTTTTTCTGGACAAAGTTATAAAGGATTACTGCAAATATTTCCGATGATCCAAGAAGACAGTATATGAATTAGTAAATGATTTATGAAGATCACAAATAAATGGATAACTGTGTGACCATTGAAAGTAACAGCCATATAGAGTGACTGGAATAACTAAACCCCCTCTTCTTATGAGCGTCGGGAGCAGCACGGGTCATTCAGCATGGCTGGCTCCCGGTACTAAAACCGCTAGAGGTTGGTGGGAGAAGCAGACAAAATAGCATGCACTAAATATCTCCCACTTAAAATCTGTACTCCCTTGGCGGTTCTGGTTTTAAAAAGGCAAGGCTGGAAAGCAAAGGAAACAGGCTGCATGTGCAAGCTATAGTTCCTGAGATCCAAGAAAGCTCTTCTTACTACTACCATGGTCCCTCCATATTTGGTGGTTGTGCCAGCACATACAGCTCCCCGGTAGACTGTTTTTGGAGACAGGATTTGGATAAGAAGAATGTGTAAGTATGTGCAAAGGGTGAAGAAGTGCATGCTGTTATCAGAGCTCTGCCCATAGCTTGGAAATGGATTCAGGTTTCAGGTCAAATGTGAAGTAGTGGCATTTTTATCCATTGTCAATTACTACTTAAGTCTAATATTCCTAAAGCTACACAGAACTTTAATCAAATTAGCAAATTACAGTATAATCTCGTTATAACGGACTCGCTTATAACAGAATATCGTTTATAGTGGACGAGGTCCGCTGGTCCCGGCCGTGCACTTTTATAAATCACTGCATTTAGCGGACTCGCATATAACGGACAAACAATTTGGTCCCCAGAGCCACGTTTAGCTGTAGTTTTGTTCAGCTATAACGGACATGCAGGCTCCACCTACAAGGCGCGTGCCGTGCCGGTGATATAGTGTCAAAATGCAGCCCAGAAGAAAATGACAGTGCGACATAATTCTTTAGAACATCTTTTAGGGTTCTGGTTTTGCAATCGTTTCGTGCCGTACCAATGTTTTGCTGAGTTTTGTTCTTGATGTCGCTGATATGTTTGTGCAGTGACTGTTGTTCATTGATTGAACGTTGCTTCAAGCTGACCTAAATAAAGTTTTTAAAAAATGCAACTCTGGATATAACGGACCCTTTTTCCAGGTCCCTTGAAGACCGTTATAATGAGATTATACTGTATACAGAGCTATTGCTCTTTAATAAAATATTAAAATGTACTATCAGAAACATCATATACAGATGTGGCTAGTAAAAGCCTCTTTGCAATTTCATGTTAATTTGTTATTGGAAAGAGATTTCTTTTTATTACCAAAGTGCCACAGGGGATGGCTGCTGAGAGTGGCAGGAACGAGTTAACACAGCTTGAATAAGGAAAGCCAGCCTTTGGTCTTTTTCTTTCCTAACTGGATGTTTTCTCAGCAGCCCATCAGGGAACCTGAGCATTTCACCCCAATCTTACTGCCAATCACTGCTAGTCCGCAAGGCACTTTGGGATGGTTTTTGCCGGTTACTATGGCAATACGATGCACGATTCTGTTGCCATAGTAACTCGCCAGCGCCTGTGACTCCAATGAGAGATTCTGTCCTTGTCTTCTCCCTTTCTTCATATCTTCTTTCGTGGTCCCCAGAGGCAGCACACCTCTGTCAGCCTCCAGGCAGGAGCAGAGCTGACAGGAGTTGTAGCGCTTGCTGTGCTAATGAGAACACAGCTCTTTTGAACAGCTCACACCATTACATGGGTAGCCACAGCTCTCCCCCTCCCCCCCCCCCACAGTAGATTCTACATCGCCTCCACCCTTTACCACTAAACACCATTCCATACAGACCCCACAAGTTTCTTTCTTCACCTGATGTCCTTTTGTCAAAACTCTCCATTCCAGTTCCCTACGCCAATTCTTGATCTCAGCTTACTCCAGGAAAACACTACAGAAGAAAAGCAGTTCCTTTTCAGTGCCATTGGTGTAACGTTATGGGGCAGTGAGTGTGTGCTACTATTACTAATCATTTCTACAGCACTGTACATTAAACATGTAAGAGACAATCCCTGCTCAATAGAGCTTACAATTAAACAGAAACAGGACAACTAAGGGTTAGGGCAATTCCAGTCCTTGAGAGCCGGAGCCAGGTCAGGTTTTCAGGATCTCCACCATGAAAATGTATGAGATGGATTTTCAGGCACTGCCTCCTTGAGATGCAAATCTATCTCATGCATATTTATTGTGGATATCCTGAAAACCTGACCTGGCCCCGGCTCTCCATGCTGTTAAAGTATGTGTACAAGTATGCCTGAGGAAAGCTTGCAATGTTGCCACCTGTGTGGTAGGAATATGTTTTTAATTTGTTTCTTTTTCAAAATGGAAAAAAAAAATTAATTCCATTCCTGATTTTCTTTTATTTGGAATTATGCCAGTTCCACCCCTTTGACCCTTATTATCAAGGTGCTTTGCTAAATTTCTTTTTTTAAAAGTCCCTCACCATCTCTCACTCTCCTGAACATCTCAATCGATTGTTAGCAGATATAGTACGATTGCACACTACTCTATAAATTGGTACCTAAATGTGATGATGTATAACTAGAAAATGGGCACACACATGGGAGAGGAACACAATTACTGGTACATGTGTAAAATTATAGAACACTATAACTTATGCACTGTTTTATAATCTATTCTAGGCACATGCATTCACACTAGCTCAACAAGTGCTTGTGCCTAAAATATACATGGATAAACAAGTTTATATGCATTACATTAGTGGTCAAAAAGGTTCTGATCTAATGGAAAACCTTTTAAAACTACTAAAATCATAAAAATGGTAAAAACTTTCATGTAGTAAACCCAAAAGATCATAATTGTGTGCTGTAAAATGCTCATATACGGAAACAGCAGGTATCGGAACAAAGACCAGTCAGAGAAAATTTGCCATTATTACACAGGGAGAGGGAGGGGAAGTGGGGAAATGAACAATCTCAGACAAATTCTAGAGATAGGGAATGTATCTGACTATGAACCGATTCTGGAGAAGGTTTTCAACTATCTGATAGATCCTTAATAAAGACGAGCTATGCTGCCTTTTTCTTGTCATGACCGGGATAGCCATGCAGATGGTAACCCGAAATTGGAAGAACTATGGCCGCCTAAATTTTTCTTTCTGGTGGGCAAATTTGTGCTCTAGCTATAGATATGAAAAAATGAATGGCGATAGTTTGGGGCACAGTAATTTATTTAAGCTGGTTTGGGGGCCATTGACATCATATAGTACGTCATCATATGAGTCAGTTTTGGTTTATTTTCATACACATCCAGGAAAGGGGGGGGGGAGGATATTTTTAATCTCAATAGGGTAAGGTTATTGGGATAGTCTATGGGCTCCTTTTACAAAGGCGCGCCCTAGCGCCCTAGCCTTAATGCGCGGAATAGCGCACGCTAAAATGCCACATGCGCTAGCCGCTACCGCCTCCTTTGAGCAGGCAGTAGATTTTTGGCTAGCGTGCGCTAATCCAGTGCGGTAAAACCCTTAGCGCACCTTCGTAAAAGGAGCTCTATGTTTCTGTGTTTTATTGAGTAATCATTGGGTGGGGGGGGGAGAAAATATTTGTAAGTTGATTGTGCTTTTATTAACTTATTATATGATATACTAGTCTTTAAGCCCGTTACATTAACGGGTGCTAGAAAGCAGCCCCCTTTCCCTCTCCCCCTCCAGTTCCTCCCTAACTGTCTCTCCGTGGCCCCCCTTCTGTCTTCCCCCCTAAGCAAAATGATCTGCCTCCCAGCACACCCCTCCCTCCGAAGCAGCCCCCTTTCCCTCTACCCCTCCAATTCCTCCCTGACAGTATCTCCGTGGCCCCCCTTCTGTCTCCCCTCCCAAGCAAAGCTGTCTGCCTCCCAGCACACCCCTCCCCGTCAAAGCAGACCCCTTTCCCTCTACCCCTCCAATTCCTCCCTGACTGTCTCTCCGTGGCCCCCCATTTTGTCTCCCCCCCAAGCAAAGCTATCTACCTCCCAGCACACCCAAAGCTGTCTGCCTCCAAGCACAGCCCTTCCCCAAAGCAGGCCCCTTTCCTTCTCCAGCTCCAGTTCCTCCCTGTCTCTCCGTGGCCCCCCTTCTGTCTCCTCCCCCAAGCAAAGCTGTCTACCTCCAAACACACCCCTCCCCCAAAGCAGGCCCCTTTCCCTCTTCCGCTCCAGTTCCTCCCTGTCTCTTCGTGGCCCACCCGATTTTCTCTTCTCGCGGTCTGGCCAGCTCCCCTAGTCCCTTGCTGCCGCCGCCGCCACCCCCTTCCCTTCCCGCGGTCGACAAACCTCTTGGCTCCAGCAGCGGCCGCAGCACTGTAAACACGCTGCTTCGCGGCCTCTACTGCCCTGATTTGCTCTGCCGTGTATCTAATGATGTCATCAGGGACACGGAAGAACAAATCAAGGCAGTAGAGGCCGCGAAGCAGCGTGTTTACAGTGCTGCGGCCGCTGCTGGAGGCAAGAGGTTTGTCGATCGCGGGAAGGGAAGGGGGTGGCGGCAGCGGCAAGGGACTAAGGTAGCCGGCCAGACCACGAGAAGAGAAAATCGGGTGGGAGGCTCAACAGGGATTTGGGGGGGAGGGGCGAAGACGACGACGAAGACGCACTGAGCCCTTGCTTTCTCCCTACCTCCCAGTGCCCTACCGGTCTGTACACCGCGATCTGGAGAGCAGGGAGTCCAACGCTTGCGGCTGGCAAGCAATGTGGCTGGGAAGCAGTAAGGCTGGGGACTCGCGCATGCGCACGTCTGCAAAGCCACGGACATACATACATACATACATACATCTCACAGATCAGGGATTTCAGATCACGCAGGTCTGAGTGCGCATGCGCGTCTAGCGTTTTATTATATTAGATATTTGTGTATTGCACTTTTGAAGTTTAGAAAATCAATAAAGAATTTTAAAAAAAGAAAAAAAAAAAAGAAAGGGATGTCTTTTGTAGCAACCCCTAAGGATAATGCTTTGATGCCAGAGTAGACTCTTTTTAAAACTTACTAGGAAATTGAAGATCATCAATTATTTTTCCAATAAGGTAATCTCAAACATATGTTGTAAGAAGAGATTGCGCCTGGAACCCTTTGCCTACAAACCTTTGAAAAATTAGTTCTGACAGATATTGAAACGCTAGAACATAAGAACTAGAGGGGTTTTTTTTTAAATTTAAAAAGAGAAGAAAAGAAATGATCACGAACAATATTTTCAATAAACATGCAGCCAAAGGTGGAGCAATAGTGGTTATGAACATTGATTACTCGTATAGAAGAGGTGAATAGACAAATTCAAGATGCTAATGTTTATAAAGTTCTATCTGTTGACCCTACACACTCACTACAGAAAAAAAGCTGATTCTTTAATAGATATTGACTGATAAAGAATATCATTTCCTGCATATTTCATTCCCTAAGATTCCTGTGATGTACATATTGCCCAATATTCAGAAATCCATCACTTTCCCACCAGGAAGATCAATTATCTCCAGAATTGGTTCAGTACTAGAACCACTGTCTACCTTCGTGGATACATTTTAGATCTTTAATTTCCCTCATTCCATCATACGTGTGGGATTCTACACATATTAACATCCTAGATCGGGGGTAGGCAATTCCGGTCCTCGAGAACCGGAGCCAGGTCAGGTTTTCAGGATATCCACAATAAATATGCATGAGATAGATGTGCATCTCAAAGAGGCAGTGCATGCAGATCCATCTCATACATATTCATTGTGGAGATCCTGAAAACCTGATCTGGCTCCAGCTCTCAAGGACCGGAATTGCCTACCCCTGCCCTAGATTCATCTAAGATAACAGATTGTCAGTCTTGCTATGTTAGACATTGAGGGGCTCATTTTCAAAGCAGAGAAGTGATCAAAAAGTGGCATAAAGGGGCAGATGGACGTTTTTCTCACCAAACCCTACCATTTGCTATTTTTGAAATCTATTTTCTAGACGGATTTCTTTGCTGTTCATCTGCAGCTTGTCTAAATCTCAAGGGGGCATGTTAGAGGTGTATGGACGAGACTTAGACATTTTTTTGCGATAATCGAACATTTAAGAATACATCTAGGGCAGTTTGGATATCTGGGCCTAGACCTATTTTAACAACAAATAAGTGCCAAAATGGTGCCCAAACTGTCCACACTGGAGGGATGTAAGCATGACCCTCCCCGCCACCATACTCCGTCACTGTCTCCCTCCCATCCCTCCCCAAATGTGAATGAAACAGTACATACCTGCCTGTATTACAGCTTCAGATGATATGTCAAGTCCTATTAGAGCAGCGAGCAGATTCCTGGAGTAGCCTAGTGGGTGGTATAGTGAACCATAGAGATAGGGACTCAGGTCCATACTGCACTCCAGGGGTCCCCAAAGTCCCTCCTTGAAGGCCGAATCCAGGCAGGTTTTCAGGATATGCATTGAAAGCACTGCATGCACATAGATCTCATGCATATTAATTGGGGAAATCCTGAAAACCCGACTGGATTCGGCCCTCAAGGAGGGACTTTGGGGACCCCTGCTCTACTCTAACCACTATACTTATGGTGGAATTTATGAGCCTTCCAAACTCCATCCTAATCCCACTATCCACATATAAGTGTCGCCTACAGGCATAAGGGTTATAGGTGTGGGTCCAGTGGATTTTGGAGGACTCACCATACAATATAAGGGGGCTATAGTGAGATGTGTACCTGGGACTTTGTATGTGAGATTCACTGCAGTGCCCCCTAGGGTTCATCATTTCTGTGCTGGGATGTCTGTGGCTGGTCCAGAGGAGTAGCTAGACCTTGTGAGAATTTGCGGGAGCCAGTAAGCAACCCGCTCAGCGCTGAGCAGCAGCGCCAAATTGCATTCCTGCTTGTGCTGCTCAGTGGCCGAAGAAATTCGATCTGCAGCAACTGGTTAGCAGCGGGGAAGGAATTTGGAAAGCTTGTTCCTGCCCGCTGCATCTCCACCAGGGATCGGCAAAGGTATGAGGATAGGGCAGGAAGGGGGGCAGATTGTGGCAGCAGCCTGCAAAATTCTGGGAGGGGGGCATTGGCTCTAATATAAACCAGGACCTCCATTTTTGGGCCCCAAAATCCCAGTTTATATTCAAGTATATATAGTATTAAGTGTAAAACAGTAAAAGCCTCCCATCTCATTCATCTCATATCCCCAGCTTAGTGCTGAACAGCTATAATAATACAGCTATAATATAGCATTTCTGATTGGAAAAGGGAGAAACATGCCTCATGATTTAGGGATTAACTAAAGACAGTAATTTTCCTCCCATTGCAGGAGGAGACTAAAAAACAACAACAAAGTATCACTTCAGCCTCTTTCAGTAAAATAATTCATGGAAACAAACCTTATAAAGGTTAATTTAAAAAGATAAGACCATAAAGAATAACCATACTGGAGGGGGGTTGGAAGGCGAGAAAGACAGATTATAAAATTATATTGTGTGTATATGAAGAATGAATAGAAGAAATGGCATTTTTATATTTTTCTTTTGATGGAGTTCTTTTTCTTCTTTTTTTATATTATGTAATCCTACAAATAAACATAAACAAACAAACATTACAATTTTTAGAATGCCCCGGACTCACTCTCTTTTGCATTACGCACCATGGGATTTGGACGCCCGGTGTTATAGAAAGCACGCAGTGAGATGCATGCATAAGTCCTAATTGGTGCCAATTCACATAAATAATTCATTGTTAGCTCTCAATTATTGCAATTAATTGAATCATTAACCAATTATGTGCGCGCATCTGGTTTTATATTACATGTCCTCTAGTCCGTGTCAAATTGGACAATGTAAATAATCTTCTCTGCTCTATTTTGTCGATTCCTTTCAGTATTTTGAAGGTCTCGATCATATCCCCACGCAGTCTCCTTTTCTCAAGGGAGAACAATCCTAGTGTTATAAGTCTATCCTCGTATTCCAGTTTCTCCATACCCTTCACCAGTTTTGTTGCTCGTCTCTGCACCCTCTCCAGCAGTTTTATATCCTTCTTTAGGTAGGGAGACCAATGTTGGACGCAGTATTCCAAGTGTGGTCTGACCATTGCCCTATAAAGCGGCATTATAACTTTCTCCGATCTACTCGAGATTCCTTTCTTTATCATGCCCAACATTCTATTTGCCTTCTTTGCCGCTGCTGCGCATTGTGCCGACGGCTTCAGGGTCCTATCTATCAGTACACCCAGGTCCTTTTCTTGTTCACTCTTCCCCAGAGTTGCACCTGACATTGTATACTCGTATTCCTTATTCTTATTGCCTAAATGCATTACCTTGCATTTCTCCACATTGAACTTCATCTGCCATTTCTCCGCCCATGTTTCTAACCGACACAAGTCGCTCTGGAGTTCCTCTCTATCCTCCTGTGATCTGATTTCCCGGCACAGTTTTGTATCGTCTGCAAACTTGATGATCTCACTGGATGTTCCTTCCTCCAGGTCATTGATATAAACATTAAAAAGGATCGGCCCAAGTACCGAGCCCTGGGGTACACCACTAGTCACTTTCTCCCAGTCGGAGAACTTCCCATTTATGCCCACTCTCTGCTTTCGGTTTTCCAGCCATTTGCCTATCCTTCTTTGTATATCTCCCTCTATGCCATGGCTTTGTAGTTTCCTGAGAAGTCTTTCGTGTGGAACTTTGTCGAACGCTTTCTGGAAGTCCAAGTATATTATGTCCACTGGCTTCCCACTATCAATTTGCTCGTTCACGGTCTCAAAAAATTGGAGTAAATTCGTCAAACATGATTTCCCTTTCCTGAATCCATGTTGACTGGGTTTCATCAAGTCGTGTGCGTCCAAGTGCCGGACTATGCTATCTTTGATCAGTGCTTCAACCATCTTGCCGGGGACAGACGTAAGACTCACAGGCCTATAGTTGCCCGGTTCCCCTCTCGATCCTTTTTTGAAAATTGGCGTGACGTTCGCTATCCTCCAGTCGTCCGGTATCTGTCCAGTTCTGATTGTCAGGTTTGCAAGTTTTTGCAATAACTCTCCGATTTCAACTTCAATTCCTTTAAGACTCTCGGGTGAATTCCTTCCGGTCCAGGGGATTTGTCACTTTTAAGTTTGTCGATCTGATAGTATATCTGGTCTAAGTCCACTTCAACTGTGGTGAGGCTGTCTTCTATTTCTCCTGCAAACACTTTCTCCGCTTCAGGTATTGTTAAGGTGTCTTCCTTCGTAAAGACGGACGCAAAGAAGGAATTTAGTTTGTCTGCGATTTGTTTATCTTCCTTGATGTACCCTTTTCTTCCCTGGGTCCCACTGCCTCTTTTGCAGGTTTTTTCCCTTTCACGTATCTAAAGAAGGGCTTGAAGTTTTTGGCCTCCTGGGCTATTTTTTCCTCATATTCCTGTTTTGCATCCCTCACCGCCTTGTGACATTTCTTCTGATCATCTTTATGTTTGTTCCAGGCTTCGGTTGTCTTTATGCATTTCCATTTTTTGAAAGAGTCCTTCTTTTCTTTTATGGCTTCCTTCACCTGTATGGTAAGCCATGCCGGTTCTCTTTTGCTCTTTGTTCTCCGATCTTTGGAAATCCTCGGAATGACAATGCACCTTTGAGCATAGGAACAAGTCTGAAAAATATTAACCACCAAGGATTTTGTTTTGAAGGAAAATGTCTATTAGATATTCCATCTTTTCCTCACATCCATTCAATTGAAGAGCATTCTAGGATGTTTTATGTTGAAGGTCCCATTTTATCAATTTGAGGAAACTAACATTTGGTCATTTCTTTTAGAAAACAATTAAAAGATGTATGTTAGCAAGCATATGCTTTGGGCTGATTTGTTAAATATTATATTTGAATTTTATTGCTGTTTATATGGCTTTGATATATGTTGGTTGTATGTCTTGAAATTTGAGTGCTAGTTGTAAGCCACTTAGATTTTATAGATCATGTAGGATAGAACTTTGTTAAATAAACAAATACCATCTGCCATAAAAAAGAAAATACATAAGAATTCACAATAACATTGTAACATAGTAATATAGTAAACGAAGGCAGATAAAGACATGAACGGTCCATCTAGTCTACCCATTAGTTATACCCATTAAAAATACATGATTAAATTAACATGTCTTTTCTTTGATATTTCTGGGCCATAGATTAAAGTCCACCTGGTATTGTCCTAGATTCCAAATGCTGAAATTGCCGTCCAAGCTCATTCTGGCCTATTTGACCATCCTGCTTGCAGGATATCTACCATACAGTCTGGCCAGTAACATCCTCATGTTCCAAAATAGTGAAATTCCAAATAATACCCTCCCCAGCCCATCCTACACCAAATCACCACATATGGGATACAGACTATGCAAGTCTGTCCAGTACCAGCCTTAGATCTTTAATTTATATCCTTCATTTTCTAATTAGAGATCCCCTATGTTTATCCCATGCTTTTTTGAATTCCATCACCATTTTCCTTTCCACCACTTCCCTCGGGAGGCCATTCCAGGCATTTACCACCTCTCCATGAAAAATAATTTCCTTACATTGCTCCTGAGTCTTCCTCCCTTCAGCCTCAAATTATGCCCTCTAGTTTTACCACTTTCTCTTCTCTGGAAAAGATTTGGTTCTAAATTAATACAACGTATAAAACACAGAACATAAATTAAGACCACAGTAGGAAGAGAAGGAACAACAAGAGATAAGACACATGCTGACCCAAGGAGTTTTGATTAATTGAGCCTCATAGGGGAAAACACCTTCCAGGGATTCAAGACAAAGTTAGACAAGTTCCTGCTGAACCAGAACGTACGCAGGTAGGGCTAGTCTCAGTTAGGGCGCTGGTCTTTGACCTAAGGGCTGCCGTGAGAGCGAACCGCTGGGCACGATGGACCGCTGGTCTGACCCAGCAGTGGCAATTCTTATGTTCATGTTACCCTCAAAACATATACCTATTGTCATATTCAGATAAACAACACATGATTAGTCCAGAAAAGTCTTATCGCATCCGAAATTCTTTGTGGATTTGATATATCTATTCCCTTTATATGTTACAAGGAAGTCTTTACAAAATGTAGCACTAATTGCTAAAGCACATGATCTTACATGAAGAAAACTCCTGCTTTGAAATGGTGTAGCTCTAGAAACATCAAGAGTTATATAAATGCTGAGCCTCTTTTTCTGAAATATAAGTTTTGAACCATAACTTACGAGAAGTTCATCACACAATAATTTTGACGTCAAGCTCACCTTCCCCCTAATTCTCAGCCACAGCAGTTCAAGATATAACTTTCAGATAGCAAAAGACTCTGCATTAGAAAAATTCAGTGTCACAAAAATATAGGTAATTTGATGAGTTGTTGGTCAATTGGAAAATGGATAGGGGAAAATAAGTCTTGTCATTATTTCTATTAAGTTTATTGTGCTATAATGTTTATATTTTATGTAAATGTATCATCTCTTGTGCACAATTGTAGTTTTAAAAATAAATAAAGAATTTAAAAAAAATATTTTGAAAATTCACAGATGTAGCTTGTCTTGATTCCGAAAAGGCGCTTATTAAATCTAAAATCCAAATCCAAAACCTCAAGTTCTTAAATCTAGGAATGTTTTCCATATGCTTGATCTGTTTGCATGCAAAGCTGTTACTCAAGTCTTTACATTCATTAACAGCACATCTGTCTGTTCCAGCTTCCTTTCATGAGCTTTGGTTTAGACACCGTTTCCATAGAGAGAATATACTCACTTGAGCTCTGATACTGGGCAGCAAGGACTATGTCCAGCTGGTGGCGATCAGCATTTTGCCGACTACTGCCATTCCCAGGCCCCAGCCTTCAATTTCCAGGTCTACAGGAGCGGTGAAAAACATACATGGTTATTTTATTTATCCCATATGACCCATCCTGCAGTCTTAGATCATCTAATCGTAAATTGCTGACGGTCCCCTCCCTTCATATAATAAGACCCAAAAGGCATGACATTTTCTCAGTCGTAGCCCCTCAACTTTGGAATACCTTACCAGCTCTTGTTAGAGAAGAAGCTAATCTCGAACGTTTCAAAAGCCTACTCAAGAGTCATTTATTTGAAGAAGCTTTTAACATTTGATTTAAATTTTACAGTATCCTTTTTAACTCCCTTAAGGAATTAAGCAGCAACGAGCCCTTTCCTTTTGTTTCCTTATTTGTCATTCATTCTTATCCAAATTGTATTTCTAACCCTATTTCCTTTTGTCTCCCGTCTGTCTGTCTCATTTATCCCTTTTTAATATGCCAATTATTAGTTGATGCTTCTTTGTAATTGCTTTCTTTTTGTAAGTATTAATGGTATTGTTAATGGCATTTTTATTATGTTCATACTCTTTTTATTTAATATATTGTAAACTCACTTAGAAATAAGATAAGCAATTAAATCAAAGTTTTAATAAAACCTTGAAACCTATATACCACTTATAGCCTAAATGGTTTACATTCAGGTACTCAAGCATTATTCCCTATCTATCCCGGTGGGACAATAGGGGATTAAGTGACTTGCCCAGGGTCACAAGGAGCAGCATCCCCAACCCTCTATGTTATGTCTGTCTGTCCAAGTTAGATTGTAAGCTCTTCCGAGCAGGGACCATCTATAAATGTCAAAATGTACAGCGCTATATAAGTGATTAGTAGTGTGGCTATGGTGAATTGCAAAATATAGAACCGCATAAATGTTAGTCCTATTTATGTGGTTACAGCACTTAACTGGCCAAGTGCCAACTCCACCCATGGAATGTCCCCCAAATAGTTGGTTTCGGGGTAGATGAAAACCAGACATTTTCAGCTTGCACTATCCGGTTAAATGCTGTTGAATACACCTGGTTAGTCCCGGACAGGCAATTTCAATGGCCAGGATCTACAGAATGACATGGGGACAAATTTGTCCCCATCCCCGCAGAATGTCTCTCCATTCCCGTCCCTGTGCCAGCCCTGCAAGCTCTGTCCTCATCTGCTCAAGATTCAAACACTTTAAATGACTGCATGAGAAAGAAGACTGCAAAGATAAAGGAATGCCTTTATTTTGCTGTGAAGACCCAGATCCTGAGTATCCTAGTTGGAGCCAGGCCTAGATTTATATATGAGTAACTAGAACAGCTAAAAAGGAAAGTCAGTGTTATTATGGTTAATGCCCAGAGTTGAACTGCGGTCTTTGATAGGGGAACAGATTGTATTGCTTTGATTACTTATTCACCAATAAAAGTTTTTCCTTTGATTTTACACTTCAATCTGCCTGTGTGTGAGGTCCTGTAACCCAGAATTTCCCAACTTCTTCAAGCCAAGTACCCCCTAGATTGAAAAATTTTCAAATGAGTACCGCCAAGCAGTACTGACAAGAACTCGTGGCAGCCATTCAGCTAGTGGCTGTGCATGGGACAGGAGCGCAAGAAGATAGCTCCTGCCCCGGTTCACTACCAGGGAATGCAAAGGTATGCGGGGGAGGTTGGAGGGAGGTAAAGGATGCCACAGTACACTGGGACAGGATGTGGGAAGGATCCCTCCTATCCCTGCCCACCGCTGGACCAGGCAGGTCTGGTGGAGGCGTTCAGCAGGTCTGGGAGGTGAGGGGGTGGGCACTGACCTGAATATAAGTCATATTTTTGGGCCCTCTTTTAGTCTAAAAAAATCTTGGCTTATATTCGAGTATATATGGTACATCTTAATAATGACTTATGCACTTTTAGGAAGCTATCCAAACCTTTTTTTAAACCCTGATCAGCAAACTGCTTTTACTATATTTTCTGGCAATGAATTCCAGAATTTAATTACGTATTGAGTGAAGAAATATTTTCTCCAGTTTGTTTTAAATCTACTACTTAGCAACTTCATTACAAGTCTCCTAGTCCTAGTAGTTTTGGAAAGAGTATAAAACACAGAAACACAAACATGATGGCAGATAAAGGCCAAATGGCCCATCTAGTATGCCCATCCAAAGTAACCATTATCTCTTTCTTTCTCCAAGTGATCTCACATGCCTATCTTGAATTCAGACACAGTCTCTTGTCTCCACCACCTCTTCTGGAAGACTGTTTCATGTATCTACCACCATTTCTGTAAAAAAAAGTATTTCCTTAGAATACTCCTGAGCCTATCACCTCTTAACTTCATCTTATGCCCTCTTATGCCAAAGCTTCCTTTCAAATGAAAGAGACTCACATCATGAAGGTATCTCTTTCATATCGCCCCTCTCCTGCCTTTCCTCTAAAGTTCCTCTAAGATTGAGATATTTATGACGAAGACCACGCACCATTTTAGTAGCTTTCCTTTTTTATATCTTTTTGAAGGTGCAGCCTCTAATATTGTACACACTATTCTAAATGAGGTCTCACCAAAGTCTTATACAGGGGCATCAATACCTCCTTTTTCCTACTGGGCATACCTCTCCCTATACACCCTAGCATCCTTCTAGCTTTCACTGTCACCTTTTCAACCTGTTTGGCCACTTTAATATCATCACATACAATCACACCCAAGTCCTGCTCCTCTGTCGTGCATATAAGTTCTTCACCCCCTAATGTGTACCGTTTCCTTGGGTTTTTGCAACCCAAATGCATGACCTTGAATTTCTTAGCATTAACATTTTAGCTTCCAAATTTCAGACCATTCTTCAAGCTTCGCCAGATCTTTCTTCATGTTAATCATACCATCCTGAGTGTCTACTCTATTGCAGATTTTGGTATCATCTGCAAGGAGGCAAATCTTACCTAACAGTTCTTCAGCAATATCGTTTATAAAAATGTTAAAAAGAACAGACCCAAGTACAGAACCTTGAGGCACACTACTGGTAACATCCCTTTCCTCAGAGCAAACTCCATTGATCACTACCCTCTGTCGCCTTCCACTCAACCAGTTCCTGACCCAGCCCATGCCTTTGGGACCCTTCCTAAGGGCACTCAGTTTATCTATTAGACGACTGTGAGGAACACTGTCAAAGGCTTTGCTAAAATCTAAATACACCAAATCTATCGCACTCTTTCTATCCAATTCTCTGGTCACACAGTCAAAGAAATTGATCAGATTTGTCTGACAAGACCTACCTCTAGTGAATCCATGTTGCCTCTGGTGCTGTAATCCACAGGATTCCAGAAACTTCACCATTCTCTGTTTCATAAGCATTTCCATTAATTTGCTTACCACAGAAGTCAGACTTACCGGCCTGTAATTCCCTACTTCCACTTTTGTGGAGAGGGACTACATCCGCCCTTCTCCAGTCCTCCGGTACTAGTTCTCAACTCTAGAGACTCGTTGAAAAGGTCAGTAAGCGGAGCCACCAGAACACCTCTAAGTTCCTTCAGCACCCTCGGATTTACATTTATTTTAGCTGGCTCCTCATGAACACAACCCTCTGAAAATCGATTAGGGTCTATTCATAATCATGTTTGTCTTCTGTGGTCCCTCTCTTGGTGCTTCAGCTGTGAATTCAGAACAGAAATATTTGTTAAGCTCCCTCTGCCTGGGTAACATTTTCTGTCTGCACAGAGATAGAAGTTATCACCAAAGCTGCTGCTCAGGTTACATGATGTTTCCCAGCTATACTGTGATACCAGGGCAGGATTAATTTGTCGAGGGTCCCTACCCACACAAGTCCACTGGCCCCCCCCCCCCCCTCCACTGCTGCCACAGCTCCAAACAAGACAGGCATGTGCAGCGATTGCACCTGCCGGCCTATAAACCTTTCCCTAACGTCAATTCTGACATTGGAGAGAAGGTCCAGGCCAGCCTTGGCGGGGACCTTCTCTCCGACAATGGAATCGACATCGGGTAAAGGCTAATGGTCCATTGGTGTGCAATCACTGCACACGCCTGGCCCTTGTGAAGTTGTGGTGCCAGCATCAGGGGGGAATTAAATGGAGCCGGTGGGCGGTGGTGAACAGCGGTGGTGGGCAGGCAGCGAGCGGATGGGCCACGGTGCAGCACGAAGGCCACAGTTAAGGCAAGCACCAATAGCAGCATTATTTATGATGTCATCATAGCAGTTCATCAGGCCGCCTGAACTCTTCGTGCCCGAGGCACATGCCTACTGGGCCTACCCTTTAATCCGTCCCTGTGTGGTACAGAAGTACTTACACCCGGAAGAAAAAAGAAAGGGCAGAAAAATCCTACCAAAGTAATGCTCGGTTCCTAGTTGGCTGGAGTAGTTCACAGGTTGCTGTGAAAACTAGCTTTGATGGATCTGGAACTTGGGGGCAGTGAGGATGGCTAATTGACTGCTGAGCCCCTCCTTAGGCAGCATATTCAGATTCATTTATCAGCATTGAAATACTGCTTTTTTTCAGATAATGGCATCAGGGAAACAAACTAGAGTAGAGGATGCCTCTACTGCTAAAGGAACAAGTAAGAGACTGAAGGCTGATCCCATAGCTCCGTCTAATGTGCCTTTACCTAAAGACTCCATAGAGATGTTAGAACAAATGATGGAGATTGAAAAGTGTACAAGAACTGCTTCAAGATAATTCAAATAAACTGGCATCAATGCAAGTAGAAATGGGAAATTTAACTAAGCAGATACAGAACTCTAATGTTAGATTGGAGACCTGTGAGCATCAAGTAGAGACTTGTGAGACCAAATTGCTACAGTGCCAGTCTGATCATAAGGCTGTTTTACATTTATCAAAAGAGCTGGAAGATTTGAGCAACAGAGGGAGACGGAAAAATGTAAGAGCGATCGGTATTCCGGAGGGGGCTAAATCAGGCACTAGGCAGCATTCCTCCCCTCAAGGGTTACCTGTGGGGTCTGATCTCTTAAGAAAGTCTTCAGAGTTCACATCTAGCTATTCCACTATACTCAATATTATATAGACCTCTACCATCTCTTCTTCAGGCTGAAGAGCCTTCACTTTAGTCTCTCCACAGAGGGAAGTTGTCCCATCCCTTTTATTATTTTTGTTGCCCTTCTTTGTATCTTTTCTAATTCTACTATATCTTTTTTGAGATACAGTGATTAGAAATGCACACAGTATTCGAGGTGTGGACACATCATGGCGTGATTCAAGGGTATTATAACATTCTCATGTTGGTTTCCATTCTTCTGATAATTCCTAACACTCTATTTGCTTTCTTAGCTGCTGCTGCACATTGAGCTGAGGGTTTCAATGTATCCTCAATGATGACGTATCCTCAACATATGCTCTTATCTTTATAAAGTTTGTTTCCATGAATTATTTTACTGAAAGAAGCTGAAGTGTTACTTGGTTGGTTTTTTTTTTGTAGTCTGTACTGGCAATGGGAGGGAAATTAATATCCTTAGTTAATCCCTAAATCATTGAGGATAAGTTGAAACCTAGATCTTTTTCCTGGGCAGCGACTCCTATAGCTATAGTTTGGGTTCTTCTTTCCCACATGCATTACTTTGCACTTGCCAACCATTAAAAATCATCTGCCATTTTGATACCAAGTCTTGCAAGGTACTCTTCTGATTAAACAACTTTGAACAATTTTGGGCTAGATTCACTAAAGTCAGCGATCGTCGCTAAACCTGTTTTCACAGGTTTAGTGATGATCACTGCTAACCGACCCAATTCACTAAACGGCCCACTGCATGTTTTTCCCCTCGATCGCACATTTTCCGATCTAGCCATGCAAATTAGTAAAACCCCATACAAAATAGTCAAGTGACTGATTCACTTACATTGCTTGGCTATTTAGCATCGGGTTGTACCGATCCTAAAACACGATTGCTGTAGATCTGTCGGTAACTGTGTTTATAATAGTAAAAGACGTTTATAATAGAATTTATTGGTTAAATGCAAAATTAAGACCCGGGAAATTCCTTCCGAACCCGGGCAGTTACCTCAATTTGGGCCGATGGATTCCTTCATTACTCGTACACCCAGAGGGGAACCGGGTGAGATATCCTCGGCGCGAGGCAAGAGCTCGTCGGAGAGCTCTCAAGCCTCTTTTGGAGGTTGCTAGTCTCTCTCCGGAGGAGCGGAGAACACCAGCGTGGCCACTCCCTCGGCAGCACGGTCGGTGAATGGAGTGAGACTGCAATGCCGGAGAGCAGCAGGGAGGTTGAAGACCCAGCTGTACAGCGGGCATCAGTGGTTGCAGAGATCCAACAACTACCGCGAGAGACCCTGGAGTCGCCAGAGGAGCACCAGAATCTATTGAAAGTGATTTCAGCATCAGGTAATGTGAAACCAAAACCTGTGGAGTTTAACTTTTCCATAGCACCTTTAACAAAGCCCCCAGTCATAGATCTGAATTCGATATGGGATGTCATATCCCAGTTATAATCCTCTTTGGGAATTCAGATGTAAAAATTGTCTACCTATTGCTTTGGAGTACTTTCTGAATCTATGAAATTGCAACAAAGAGTGGACAGGACTGAAATGTATTTTGTGCAAAAGAAACAGAAAGTGGACACATTAGGGGTTCAAAATCAACTTTTGATGAAAGAAAATGGAAATATTAACTTCAAGTTAGAAATGCTAGAGAATGTATGCAAAAGTTCTCATGCCATTCTTTGTCTTAGTTTGTAAGGATGTCTCCGTCTCAAGACAACAACACTTTTCAGTTTTTGTGATGTTTCTTGGGCTTCATTGGGCCCCCTTGAGCTTCATAGGCCCTGGAATGATATACCGGCTGCAACCCCCTCTCCTCGGGCCTGGACACAACTGACCTATGTATGCCTCACCCTGCCTGGATTTCTCTTGCTTTCACTGGTAGCCTCTTCCCATGCTATCAGGTGGCTCTATTCTGGTCCCCAAATCATTAAATATCCAATCACACCCCTTTTTTGTTTTTTTCAAGATGGCGCCGGATTAGGTCATAGGTGATGGTGCCTGCCTCCTTTATTTCAAATTTCTTTTAATTTTTATTCAATATCTTTCATTAACTTTTAATTTTTTCATTTATACTCTTAACTCGATTCGATATTTCTCCCTAACTATAACTTAATTTTTTATCTTATTCCCCTTTTCCTGACCGTTGGTTCTATGGATTAACGGTTTCTAATGGCATCGGGCTTTTTTCCTTCCATTGCTGAGTAGACATATACTGGTTTTATAGTGTTCACTTGTGATTGCAGTAAGTCTTTCACTCAAGTCATATTTGTGTGTATACAATGGAGGCTCATTAAAGCACTATTAGGCAACATACAGTTCAGGAATAAAAAGATAGTGCTACGTGAATACTGATTTCTCAGTTTTCTTGGGGCAGTTTCTCCAAATGGGTTCATCTTGGGCATAGTGGGACAGACCGAAGATCCGTCAAGCCCAGTATTGTGTCTTCAAGGGCCTGATGCTAGTGTTCAAATCCTTGCATGACATGGCGCTGGGCTACATGATGGCCAAGCTTACGTGCCAAACAGGTCCCTTCGATCCTAGGATGAAATACGCCTCAAAACAGCCCCTGGCCATGCCCTTCAACTGCAAACCGTCAAATGATGTTCATACTCCCACTTCATACCGAGCCACTGGAATCGACTGCCCCCGCAGATTAGAACCCTTGAAGAATTCCTCAAATTTAGGAAAGCATTAAAAACATACCTGTTCACCTAACTCCCCCACCCACAACCGACAAATTACAAATAAATGTATATTGATACAAGATCCTTGATATATGTCGCTATAGGATATAAGCTTGTATTGAAAAATCTTGCATTGTAACTAAGACTAATTCAACCTGTAAACTGTATATTATGGATAGTGGTACTAGGTCCCTAGTATGTGTCGAGTTAAGATAAAAACTTGTACTGTATATTGTATATGTTGACCTGTAAACTGTCCTGGGCTCTTTGGGGAGGATGGGATAGAAAACAAATTAAAAAAATAAATAAGTATCCTGTTTTTAACAGTGGCCAACCCAGATCCCAAGTACATAGCTAGATCCCAAGTAGTAAACCAGTGGATTTTCCCAAGCCATCTCAATAATGACCTATATTGACTTCTCTTTTAGGAAATGATCCAAACCTTTTTTTAAACCCTGCTAAGCTAACTGATTTCACCACATTCTTTGGCAATGGATTCCAGAGTTTAATTACAAAATGGAGAAAATATTTCTTCACACATATCCCCTCTTCTATGAAACCGCGCTAACGGTTTTTAGCAAAGAGAGCGTGCAGAGAGAAGCGCTGCTCCCTATGCTCAGAGTTCCTATGAGCGTTGGGAGCAGCGCAGGACATTCGGCGTGGCTCCCCACGCTAGAAACTGCTAGCGCAGTTTTGTAGAATCCAGGATATGTGGAGCATGATCTGTCTCTCAAATTTATGAGAATGCTCACCATAAAACTTGCATTGTGTCAGAGTTTCATTCTGGAGTTTCTAAGATGTAACATGAATAAGCAACTTATCCAGGTATGCTTGGAAATTCTTTCTGATCAAGCCTGTGGCACCGAAAACAATGTGAAATAATTCTGTATTTCTTTGCCACATCTTCTTGGTCTGCTGTTCAGTTTCTGGCATGTAGCTGCTCGTTTCTTTTGCACTGATCACAGTAACATGAATTACTTTGTAGTGACTCCAAACACATGCAACACGCCATTCATGAGGAATTCTGAAAAGCTCTCTCTTGCCACACCAGATTTTTCTTTAAACCACTTTCATTTGACGCTAAATCCTCTTAGACAGCTGGGAGAATGAATGTCTAATTTGTTACAGTGTGTGAGCTTCTCTTCGCCTCTTCAGACATTCTTACTTGATCCTTGTCTCTGCTTGATCCAGTTTTCTTCCCTTGGAGGCAAATGGCTTCTGTTTCACATCCATCCTTGTGGATGGCTTTCAGACAGGCTTTATACACGCCACAAACTAATTCTTTTAAAGGTGTGCATTAGTATGCTACAGGCCACCAAGTAGAATCACATCTGGCAGAAATGTTGAATAGCCTGCTTTCAATACCATGCACTATAGAGCTGTTAAGGATATATCCCGAATAAGTTCCCAGTATAACCTACTCTATAGGTCAAGGCCATGGACATGATAAAAAAAGCAGGTTGGTCTTGTCAGGTTTTTTTTTTAATTAATTAAATCTTTATCGATTTTCAATTTAAATCCAAGTATTAACTTGTGCAGAAAGCAATAATAGTGAAAACATTAAATACTTTGAAATTATATTCAAATTCATAATTCAACAATAACAATTTTAAACTATTTATGCTCAAGTCCTCATCTTTAGATCCAAGACTACTAAAAATATAGCGAAACATAAAAGAAAATAAGAATATTTAACAAGATGCTGAAAGCTATAGCATTGAAACAAGGTCCCCCTACTTGAACAAATTATAGGGCTCAATGATCTCTTCCATCCAGATGAGACATTGCCACAAAGGTTGTCAATTGAGATGGTTCAAAGAACACATATTTAACAGTATGGTAACACACAATACATTTACACGGGTGTCTCAAATAAAAAGTTGCCCCCAAAGATATAACCCCAGGTTTCAAAAGAAGAAATTCACGGCGGCGCTTCTGCGTCTCTCGTGAAAGATCTGGGAACATTTGTATTTTATTTCCATGAAAATTTTTTTGTCTATTTTTAAAGTAAAGTTTTAACAACCATGTTTTATCAATTGGTAAAGCTAGAGTTATAATCAAAGTGGCTGACAATACTAAATCCTTATCATATGCTTCTAGTATTTCTGAAATATTTAAGGGTTCTTGGTCTGAGGATTTTTCTTTTTGTTGTTGATTACGTCCTTTATCAGAAAGATAATAGACCCGTGAGAATGGTGGTAACATCTCTTCAGATATCTCTAAAATTTCTGTCAAGTATCGCTTAAGCATATCTTTAGGTGTTACTATTTCAAGTCTAGGAAAATTGATTAGCCTTAAATTATTACTACGTGAATTATTCTCAAGAGTTTCAATTAATGTCTTTAATTAGGGACTCTTGAAGTTGTTTAGATGTAAAAAACTTTTTAAATTTTCTGTATAGATATATTTGAAGCGGTCATGTCCTTTTTCAACTCTAGCAATTCTTTATTGTGTTCCTTAATTTTCCCCTCAATTTGTTGAAAGGTGGGAATAATAATCTTTACAAAGTCAGCCATAAGGTCCCCTAGTGAATCCAAAGTCACTTCAATGGGCTTAGTTAATAGAATTGGAACTAGTATCAATGTAGAGTGCTCACCATTCTGTAGATTTTCTTCGAAGCATGTCTTCTGAGTTCCACCTTCCTGCTGAGATGATTCTGCCCCAGGGATCTCCATTGGGGCCCTTTGAGATGAAGCCCCAACCTCCAAACTCTCCTGTAGGTCCACACTTGCCTCCGGAGAAGAGAACACCTCGGGTTCCAGGGTTTCCCCACCCCTGGGGGAATTGGTAACCTGAGGCTGCGGGGGCAGAGCTCTAACATCGGGGCTGAGAATGGTGTCGGGCCCAAGAGATTCCACCGCGGGTTTGCCTCCCTGTGTCCTCTGCGGGCTGCCTTCCAATGACGCCGAGACCTCCTGCATTTGCTTCAGGAGTTCCTGAATATTGCTGAGACCGGGAGCTTCGGGGCGCCGCGAGGCAGAAGCAGTGCTCCGGCCCCTTCTCTTTGGCATCGCGGTAAGTATATAAACCGCTAGGAAATTATTTCCACAAAATCACTGTCTTGACGCAAGCAGCTCAGCGCAGCCATCTTGGATCTGGTCTTGTCAGTTTTATAGTTTATGTATAGATTATGTTGTTTTTTAAAATTTGTTTTCTTATGTATTTATTATTGTTCTCCACATTGGATAAAGGCAGATTATAAATAATAAATCTAAATTCTGCTCTTTTATAGTTTCTCAGCTTGCAATTGTACTACTAAGATCGTCAGTGTTTACCTTCTGACAGATCTTTCTCCAGCACAGTGGTTTCAAACTTAAACCCTTTGCAGGGCTACATTTTGGATTGGTAGGGACTTGGAGGGCCGCAGAAAAAATAGTTAATGTCTTATTAAAGAAATGACAATTTTGTATGAGGAAAAACTTTATAGTTTATAAATCTTTCCATTTGGCTAAGGACTTAGTAAATAAGCTGCGATAACGGTTTTAGTGCACGTGAATTGCTGCATGCCCTAAACCTGCATTACGTGGCTAGAACTAACGCCAGCTCAATGCTGGCATTAGCATCTAGCGCGCGTGCTAAAACCGTTATCGCAGCTTAGTAAAAGGAGCCCTAATAATAATATTGTCATTTATAGCTAAAGAGACAGATGATCAAGAAACTTTTATTTTACTTTTGTGATTATGAGGCCTCAAAATAGTACCTGGCAGGCCGCGAGTTTGAAACCACTACTCCAGCATTTATTCCTTCTCATTGTAGCCCATTTTTCTTGCCCCCTAGTCTTTCTGCCTTAGTATCTCTTGCTGTTTGCTTGGCTATTTTTTCTGTGCTCCAACATTTCTCCCTCCACTTAATTTTTGCCTTCTCACTTGCTTTCGCCTTTCTTTCTATCTTTGTCATGCTATTCACGCTCTGGCCATCTTTCTCTCATTGCTGCATATTCCTTCTTTGCCTTCACATTTCTTTTTATCCCATACTTTCACACTCTGTTTTCTCCACTTTCTTTCTCTTTCAGTCTCTTGTCCTTGACTTCTTCTTCCTCAGCCTCATCTCACCTTGTGTTTATACCTACAGATTCTTTTCCTTCTCCTCAAAATCGTTGGAAGTAATAGATAAAACTGGCAATTATCTACAATGCAAAAATGTAGAGAGTGGTAATAGTGCACACATTCCTTCATCATCAGACCTTCTGTTGGTGTCAAATGACTTACTTTGTGCAAACCACTTTATAGTAACATTAATTAAAAGCAGTATATAAGGCTTCTAGATGAACTATGCCAGGACAAAGAAGATGGAGGCAGAAGCATTTGAGGCACCTTCTCTCAGTATCTTACTGTGTCTGTGGCAGGAACACTATGATCGTTCCTTGTAGAGGTGTAGAAACAGGGAGAGGGGAATCAAACAGAACGCAGTAGAGGAGTGCAGAATTCACATGTATGCAGTAAGCCACCTTTGAACGTCAGAAGGCTCAAATAGGCTCGCATGGCTGTCGCTCTGCTGCTGTGTCTAGACATGCATTATATAATGTCACCAATAGGGCTTGCCCTAGTTATGGTTCCCAGAGGGAAGGGTTAAACGGCCATTTTTCTCAATGGAGAAGAGTAAACAGTGGAGTGACACAGGGGTCTGTACTGGGACCAGCGCTATTTAACTTATTTATAAATAATCTCGAAATTGGAACGACAAGCGAGGTGATTAAATTTGCAGATGATAGTAAATTGTTCAAAGTTGTTAAAATGCATGCAGATTGTGAAAAATTGCAGGTGGACCTTAGGAAATTGAAGACTGGGCGTCCAAATGGCAGATGAAATTTAATGTGGACAAATGCATAACCAAAATCACGGTTACTGGATGCTAGGGTCCACCTTGGGGGTTAGTGCCCAAGAATAAGATCTGGGTGCCATTGTAGACAATATGCTGAAACCTTCAGTCCAATGTGTGGTGGCAGCCAAAAAAGCAAACAAGATGCTAGGAATTATTTTTTTTAAGAAGGGATGGTTAACAAGACTAAGAATGTTATAATGCCTCTGTATTGTTCCATGGTGCAACCTCACCTGGAGTATTGTGTTCAATTCTGGTCTTCTTATCTCAAGAAAGATATAGTGGCACTAGAAAAGGTTCAAAGAGCAACCAAGATGATAAAGGGGATGGAATTCCTCTCGTATAAGGAAAGACTAAAAAGGTTAGGGCTCTTCAACTTGGAAAAGAGATGGCTGAGGGGAGATATGATTGAAGTCTATAAAATCCTGAGTGGATTAGAACGGGAGCAAGTGGATCGATTTCTCACGCCATCAAAAATTACAAAGACTAGGAGACACTCGATAGGAGGAAATATTTTTTCACTCAGAGAATAGTTAAGCTCTGGAACACATTGCCAGAGGTTGTGGTAAGAGCAGATAGCGTAGCTGGTTTTAAGAAAGGTTTGGACAAATTCCTGGAGGAATAGTCCATAGGCTGTTATTGAGAAAGAGATGGGGGAAGCCACTGCTTCCCCTGGATCGATAGCATGGAATGTTAGAAACTTAGAAACATGACGGCAGATAAAGACCAAATGGCTCATCTAGTCTGCCATCTGCAGTAACCATTATCTCTTTCTCTCTCTCAGAGATCCCATGTGCCTATGCCAAGCCCTCTTGAATTTAGACAAAGTCTGTTTCCACTACCTCTTCCGGGAGACTGTTCCACGCATCTACCACCCTTTCTGTAAGAAAGGGTGGTAGATTACTCCGGAGCTTATCATCTCTTAATTTATCCTATGCCCTATCATTGCAGAATTTCCTTTCAAATGAAAGAGACTCGACTTATGCATATTTATATTACATAGGTATTTAAACGTCTCTATCATATCTCCCCTCTCCCGCCTTTCCTCCTAAATATACAGATTGAGATCTTTAAGTCTGTCCCTAAATGCCTTATCACAAAGACCACACATTATTTTAGTAGCCTTCCTCTGGACTGTCTATATCCTTTCTATATTTTTTTGAAGGTGCGGCCTCCAGCATTGTACACAATATTCAAAATGAGGTCTCACCAGACTCTTATACAGAGGCATCCTCCTTTTTCCTACTGGCCATACCACTCCCTATGCAAGTTAACATCCTTCTAGCTTTCGCTGTCACCTTTTCAACCTGTTTGGCCACATTAAGATCATCACATGCAATTACACCTAAGTCCCGCTCTTCTTTCTCGCACATAAGTTCTTCACCCCCTAAACTGTACCATTCCCTTGGGTTTTTGCAGCCAAAATGCATGGCCTTACATTTCTTTGCATTAAATTTTAGCTGCCAAATTTCAGACCATTCTTCAAGCTTCGCCAGGTCTTTCTTCTTGTTATTCACACCATCCGGTGTGTCTATTGCAGATTTTCATATCATCTGCAAAAAGGCAAATCTTACCGGACAACCCTTTAGCAATATCATTTATAAAAATGTTAAAAAGAACAGTCCCAAGAACATAACCTCGAGGCACACCACTGGTAACATCTCTTTAATCAAAGCGATCTCCATTGATCACTACCCTCTGTCGCCTTCCAGTTTCTGACCCAACCCGTCACTTTGGGACCCATCCCAATGGCACTCAGTTTATTTATTAGATGTCTATGTGGAACACTGTCAAAGGCTTTGCTAAAATCTAAATACACCACATCTATCACACTCTCTCTATCCAATTCTCTGGTCACCCAGTCAAAGAAATTGATCAGATTTGTCTGACAAGACCTACCTCTAGTGAATCCGTGTTGCCTCTGGTGCTGTAATCCACAGGATTCCAAAAACTTCACCATTCTCTGTTTCATAAGCATTTCCATTAATTTGCCTACCACAGAAGTCAGACTTACTGGCCTGTAATTCCCTACTTCTTCCCTACTTCCACTTTTGTGGAGAGGGACTACATCTGCCCTTCTCCAGTCCTCCGGTACTACTCCCGATTCTAGAGACTCAGTGAAAAGATCAGTCAGGGTTGCTACCAGAACTTCCCTAAGTTCCTTCAGCACCCTCGGATGTCCACCATCTGGCCCCATCACTTTGTCTACCTTTATTTTAGCTAGTTCCTCACAAACACAATCCTCTGAAAAATCGATCAGGGTCTATTACTCCTCTATCCCTATTCATGTTTGTTTCTGCGGGCCCACTCCTGACACTTCAGCCGTGAACACAGAACAGAAATATTTGTTAAGCAATTTGCCTTTTCTTTATCAGCTTCTACATATTTCTCCCCTTCACCTTTGAGTCTCACAATGACACTTTTGCACTTCTTCCTATCACTAATATATCTAAAAAAGTAATCTCCCTGTTTTACCGTGTCAGCTATTTGCATCTTTGCTTTCCTGACTACATGACCAGCCTCTCTTAACTTTTCCCGATAGTTTTGCCTTTCTTCCTCTTTCTGCGATCTTTTGTAGTTTATAAAAGCTAACCTCTTATTTCTTTCCTTCTCAGCTACTACGTTTGAGAACTAAGGCAGTCTTCTTTTCCTCTTACCTACTTGCCTAACAAAAAGGTTTGTTGCCCTTAAAATCGCTCCTTTCAGTTTTGCCCATCGCATTTCCACTCCTTCCAGACGTTCTCACCCAGACAACAATTCCTTGATATAATCCCCCATCCGAACAAAGTTAGTTTTATAAAAGTCTAGAACCTTTGCTTTTGAATGAGCCCTCTCTATACCCATCTTAATATTAAACTCTACCATGCAGGGATCACTGAATGCCAGATGTTCACCCACTGTAATATCAGAAACACTTTCCCCGTTTGTAAGTACCAAGTCCAGTATGACCGCATCCCGCTGGGTTCCATTACCATCCCGCATGGGTTCAATTACCAATCCAGAATCTCCCTTGCAATAGGGATACCCCAATCAACATCCAGCATATTAAAATCACCTATTAGTAAGACTTCCCCTTTTATAGAGATATTTTGAATGCCTACTATTAAATCTCTATTTGCTTCCGTCTGTGAAGGAGGCCTGTACACCAATGTAAATATATTCACTATTTCCTCTTTCCAAATTGATCCACCGTGCCTCTTCCTTGCCCTGAAGATCCTGCAATTGTGTGCTTTAATATAATTTTTAACATATAATGCTAATCCCCCTATTTTCTTCCTAGCCTTCCTTTCCTGAACAGATTATTGCCCGGTATAACTACATCTCAGTCATGGTTCTCCATGATTGTCACTATATCCAATTCCTCTTCTTCCATCACAGCTTCTAGATCCAGAATCTTGTTGCCCATACTTCGAGCATTAGTATATACTGTTTTTCAGATATTGCCCCCTTTTCCCATCCGTGTAGAGCAGTGGTTCCCAAACCTGTCCTGGGGTACCCCCAGCCAGTCAGGTTTTCAAGATATCCCTAATGAATATGCATGAGAGAGATTTGCATACCTGTCACTTCCATTATATGCAAATCTCTCTCATGCATATTCATTAGGGATATCTTGAAAACCTGACTGGTTTGGGAACCACTGGTGTAGAGGTATTCAGTGATTTACTTACCTGAGGGTTTATACTCACCCGGGAGCTTTGATCACCCTGCCCCATCACTTCTAGTTTATAGCCCTCTTCAGTAGATTAGTCAGCCTGCCGGCAAAGACACTTCTTCCTTTCTTTGATAGATGCACAGCATCCCTGCTCAGCAGCCCTTGGAAAATCATCCCATGGTCCAGCAAGCCAAAATGCTCTCAACACCATTCACGTAGCCATGCATTCATCTCCAGGATGCAAGCTTCTCTGCCCTGGCGGATGGATGAGAATACCACCTGTCACCTCACTGCTTTACTTTCTCTCCCAGGGTTTGGTCAGGTACTAGTGACCTGGATTGGCCACCATGAGAACGGGCTACTGGGCTTGATGTCCATTAGTCTGAGCCAGTAAGGCTATTCTTATGTTCTTATGATTTATTTGTTTTCTCATCCTCATTCTTCCCCTCTCCCCTATACATTTCACTTCTCCAGATGTGACAGAGAAAGTTCAGAGCCTTTCTGGTCACATTCTGACAGTAATATTTTATCAATGAGCTAGAGAAGCCTGCAAACACATGCCTCAAATGGACAGGCTTAATAGTTAGAGCTGAAGAGCTGCCAAGTTACCCAGTTTCAGAACCAGAGAAGCTGTACAAATCATTTTTACCCTCTACTGCTTCTGGTACAAACTAGAGATGCCAAGGGACAATGTTGTTGATATATATCGTCCTATATTCTGATCATCAACCTGACCCCCTTCCAGACGATATGGTAGGCTGGGACAGGAGGGATGCTTCCCGCCTCCGATCTCCCGGCCAACTAACTTTTTTTTTTTTTAACAACCCCCCCCCCCCCCGGCACACGCTTACCTGCCATTTCTAATCCCTGGTCCAGCGGTGTACGGGGCAGGAGTGATCTTTCCGTGCCCTGCTCCGTGCTGAGCCTCTCCATCCCCGTTCCCTTTTGGTGGCCTGCGGCACACCTAACAGGGCCGAGCTCTTCCTGCTTCTTGTTTGGCCCTGCGCTGTTCTCTGAATGGCCGCCGCCAGTTCTTGTCCTGTGGAACGATCACTCCTGCCCTATACATTGCTGGACCACCAGGGATTAAAAATAGCAGATAAGCGTGTGCCCGGGGGGTAAGGGGGGTTAAAAAAAGTTAGTTGGCTGGGCCAGGAGACAGGAGGTGGGAAGATGAGGCAGGATACAAAGCCTTGCATGGAGTGAGGGGGGCTGGGTATAGAGCCTGTCAAGGAGTGAGGGGGGCTGGGTACAGAGCCTGGTAGGGTAGAGAGGGAACAGGGCTGGGTGCAGAGCCTGGCAGGGAGGAGGGCGTGAGGGAAGGGTTAGGGTGCAGGATCCTGGCAGGGCATGGCACTTGAATATTAAGCCCCCATCTTATATTAAAGTCAACTATTTTTTCTCCTTATTGGGGGGAAAAATGGGGGGTCTCAACTTATATTCAGATCGACTTATATTCGAGTAGATATGGTATACCAGCTATTAATTGTCTAAGTGGATTTTATTCAGGTTTGTCCCTATTTGTCCCAGTGGGCTCACAATCTATCTAATGTACCTGGAGCAATGGAGGATTGAGTGACTTGTCCATGGTCACAAAGAGCAGAATGGGGCTTAAACAGAAATGCTCATGATGCTGAGGCTCTAGCTCTAACCACTCCTTCCTCACAAGTTTTACATGGGAGAAAAGCTTCACTAGTGGAAGCTGCAAAATAAAAAATAAAAAAATCTTTCTTTTATGAAAGGATATAGACAGAGAAAGCAATATTAGGACAGTGTTCATAGGAATTTGCCCAGAAAACTTAAAAGCTAGCTGGGTAAATTCCCCAAGCTGAAAACTTAGTAGCAGTGGACTTTCAAAGGGAGGCTCCAAATGGCAGATGAAATTTAATGTGGACAAATGTAAAGTGATGCATATTGGGAAGAATAATCCAAATCATCGTTACTGGAAGCTAGGGTCCACCTTGGGGGTCAGCACCCAAGAAAAAGATCTGGGTGTCATTGTAGACAATATGCTGAAACCTTCCACCCAATGTGTGGCGGCGTCCAAAAAAGCAAACAAGATGCTAGGAATTATTTAAAAAGGAATGGTTAACAAGACTAAGAATGCTATAATGCCCCTGCAACCTCATAAGAACATAAGAACTGCCGCTGCTGAGTCAGACCAGTGGTCCATCAGGCCCAGCAGTCCGCTCCCGCGGTTGCCCTTACGTCAAAGACCAGCGCCTTAACAGACTAGCCCTATCTGCGTACGTTCTGGTTGAGCAGGAACTTGTCCAACTTTGTCTTGAGTCCCTGGAGGGTGTTTTCCCCTATAACAGCCTCCAGAAGAGCGTTCCAGTTTTCTACCACTCTCTGGGTGAAGAAGAAGTTCCTTATGTTCATACGGAATCTATCCCCTTTCAATTTTAGAGCGTGCCCTCTTGTTCTCCCTACCTTGGAGAGGGTGAACAACCTGTCCTTATCTACTAAGTCTATCCCCTTCAGTACCTTGAATGTTTCGATTATGCCCTCTCTCAATCTTTGTTTCTGTACGGAAGCTCCTCCAACCGCTTAACCCTCCTTTCGAGTAGTACCGTGTCCTTCTTCATGTACGGCGACCAGTGCTGGACACAGTACTCCAGGTGAGGGCGCACCATGGCTCGGAACTGCGGCATGATAACCTTCGCCGATCTGTTCGTGTACGGCGACCAGTGCTGGATGCAGTACTCCAGGTGAGGGCGCACCATGGCTCGGAACTGAGGCATGATAACCTTCGCCGATCTGTTCGTGATCCCCTTCTTTATCATTCCTAGCATTCTGTTCGCCCTTTTTGCCGTGGCCGCACACCTCACCTGGAGTATTATGTTCAGTTCTGATCTTCTTATCTCAAAAAAGTTATAGTGGCACTAGAAAAGATTCAAAGAAGAGTGACCAAGATGATAAAGGGGATAGAACTCTTCTCGTTTGAGGAAAGACTAAAGAAGTCTTCAACTCTTCAGCTTGGAAAAGAGATGGCTGAGAGGAGATATGATTGAAGTCTACACAAAATTCTGAGTTTTGCAGAATGGGTACAAGTGGATTGATTTTTTACTGCATCAAGTTTTACAAAGACTAGGAGACACTCAATGAAGTTAAAGCCGATAGGAGGAAATATTTTTTCACTAAGAGAATAGTTAATCTCTGGAACGCATTGCCACAGGAGCGGTTAATGTAGTTAGTTTTTAAAAAGGTTTGGCCAAGTTCCTAGAGGAAAAGCCCATGGTCTACTGTTTAGACAGACATGGGAGAAGCCACTGCTTGCCTTGGATTGGTAGCATGGAATGCTGCTACTATTTGGATTTATGCTAGGTACTTATGACTTGGATTGGCCTCCATGAAGACAGGATACTGGGCTAGATGAACCATTGATCTGACCCAGTAAGGAAAACAAAGAAAAATTGCAGACAAGTGTACAAGATGCAGGCTATGTTTATTATACCAATTATTAAATGCGGTTAATGTTACCACCTTTTAACAAACCAAGGGACCCGACACGGTCCGTGTTTCGGTTAACGCGCCTTCGTCAGGGGTACTAACAAATGGAAATAGAGATAGCTAAAGATATGCATGAACAAATATATGAATACTTAAATACTTGAAAGGTGGTGTACACGGAGACAGATACAAACCCAAGTGATGTTCTTTTTCTTCTGGCCTCACTCTTGGGCCTATCCAAACAGTGCAATAGTCAAACACTTCTCCTTTGAAAATCACTCTCCCTGGCTCTGGCTATGGCCCTGTTGGGTAGAGTCGAATCCCTAACAGGCTGGGAAGAGAAAGGCCTGTACACCACAGGTGTTGCTGCCTTCCCAAAAGACAGGCTCAGGTTTTATTTCACCCCCAAGCACAGCTCGGGGCACTGCACAAGCTGCTCCAAAAATAAAACACAAAACTCAAAATTGCAGCTACTGGTTTCTACAGTTCCTGGGGTGGCTAGAACCCCACAATATCCCCAGCATAATACTCTGGCAGGCTTTAAAACAAAAGGCCAAAATGCAAACTCCAGTGAGGAAAAACTACTTGGCTTAACAGCCTACTCACAGTCCATCTGCTGTTCTCCCCAGTCAAAAAATACTGAAGGGGTAACAAACTCAGCAACTAAATTGTCGAATGCAAAAAAAAGTCACTACATGAAAAATATTTGTAAATAATAATTCATCAGTTGTCAATATTTTATATAGCTATTAGAACTCTGCTCAGAGACATGAAGGCAATATGTTCTGCCTCACCACCCAATCATTGCAGTGTTCAAAGCAATTTTACTCCAGATTGAAACATTCTCTTTAACTGTTATGTTGCTAGCTGCAATAGCTATGCTTGGCTTCTTATACAAGTCTAGAGTGTACAAGCAAATTAGCTCAGACTTATCTTTAAAGAAGTAGCAGGTTCCCCAGTCAGGCAAAACATAGTCCTCTTGGCATTCCATATCATAGTCCTCAGGCTGGGCTTCTGAGACTGGTTTGGTATGGCTGTCTTCTAGTCCCTCCATCTCCCAGTCCTCAGAGAAACTGCCTTGTGCTGGCCCTGGTTCATTTGGAAGGACTGGCTTCCTTCCCAGCTTAGGTTCAGCTGCTTGTTCCAGCTGTTTCTCCCCTTTCTCTGACGAGGAAAGCTCAGTAAATGGGAACCTCGGCAACCAGCCACGCCCCCTCTTATATAAAGTTGTGCACAGGATTTCTAAACTGGTAACAGGGTTTTTAATGGGGCTTACAGGGACTTTCTCCCTGTTTCTGGTAGAGCTAGCCAGATTCCTGCCACAATGTGTATGGTGTTGATTATAAATGTGATGATGAATTAGAGAAACCCAAACAAATCTCTGTAACACTGGAAGATGTAATTGGAGCAATTTAACAAAATGAATAGTAGCAAATCACATGGACTGGATAGTATACATCCCAGAGTGTTGATAGAATTGAAAAATGAATTTGCAGAGCTATTGTTAAAATCCAGCCCAGAAGACTGGGGGATGGCCAACGTGATGCCAATTTTTAAAAAGGGTTCTAGAGGTGATCTGGGAAATTATAGACCAGTGAGTCTGACGTTGGTGCTGGGCAAAATATTAGAGACTATTATAAAGAAGAAAATGACAGAACATATACATAAGCATAGATTAATGAGAGAAAGCCAATATGGCAGGGGTGTCAAACTCACTCATATTAAGGAGCCGAAATCCAAAACACAGGCTATCACGGGCCAGATCCCACCTAATCTCTGCCCCAGACCCCGCCCCCATAATAATACTAATTATAACACCATTTTTTCCATTCATTTTTCATATATACACACACAATATAATCTTATTAACACATAATGGTAATGGTGAACCACAAAATTAAACTACACAAAGCACACTGTGTGCTTCTCAACATTCATTCCTACTACAACACAGATAACCCCTATGCAAATATGGGACCAAAAACTAAAAGTACTAATATATTTTTTTTTAAAACCCAAATACCCTAAGATTCAAGATTCTGCATGCAGTACAACCCCCCAGAGAAAAAGAAACACCTAAACCGGAAGTCACAACGTCAGAGGAGGGGCGGAACCGCAGCAGAGAGAAGACAACTCGGACGACATATGGCAGCTTGCAAAGATCGCTAGAACCAGCGATCTTCTGCAGGGCAGGCTGCTGAAATTAGGTAAATTGAATACGCAGGCCTTCAGGGAGGTGCAGACGTTCAGGGGAGAAGTACACGGAGGGAGGGAGGAAAGGGGGGGGGTTCAAAGAGACGTGCATATGCCGGACTTTGGGGGGGAAGAAATAAGGGGTCTAAAAACAGAGGAGAGGAAGAGAGATGGTGGACAATGGGATTTAGGGATGAGAGTTACAGAAAGGGAGAGATGCTGGATGAAAGGGTAGTTGAGAAAAGGTGGATCTGTAGATGGAGATGAAAAAAAGGAAAGATGCCAGACCTCCAGGGGAGGGAAGGGAAATGGAAGGGGAGGACAGAGATGGCAAATGGATGGTTAGCAAGGAAAAAGAAGAAAAAAGGAGACCCTGGCAAGCAAACTATCAGAAGACAACCAGAGCCTGGGACCAACAAGATTTGAATAATGACCAGACAACAAAAGGTATAAAAAATAATTTTATTTTCTGTTTCGTGATTACAATATGTCAGATTTGAAACGTGTATCCTACCAGAGCTTTTGTTAGACCACAAACATGAGCTAGGATTTAACAGAGAGAGGAAAAGTGTTTTTGGTTTGTTTATTTTGTTTACACCACAGCCCCAGTGTGGTTAGGAGAAGGCAAAGGGGGTGAAGAGGCTATAAAATAAACCCAATGTTGTCAACCCAAGTGGCCAAAATATCCTATACTCATATATTAAGCATATACCACTTAATATGAGAAATACACCAAACAGGTGGCATAATCTTGTTCAGGAAAAAAGGCCTCAGATTCAGAGCATACTGGTATTGAATAATAATAATAATTTTATTCTTATATACCGCCATACCCAGCGAATTCTAGGCGGTTTACATCAGTTAGATTAGGATCTGAATAGACAAGCAGATTTACAACTATTTATCAGAATTACAGCTTTAATCGAACTGGACAGAGGATGTGGAAAGTAGGGGAAAAGGGACGGCATCGTGAAGGAGGAGAAGTGGAGGGGGGGGGGGGCGAGGTGTTATTGTTGGAGGGGGGGACAATTAGGGTCTTGTTTGCTGAATAGGTAGGTTTTAAGTAGTTTTCTGAAGCCGAGGTAAGTGGGGGCCTCGAGTATCATTTGGGCTAGCCATGGGTTCAGCTTAGCTGCTTGGAAGGTGAAAGTTTTGTCCAGGAATCTTTTGAGGTGACAAAGTTTGAGCGAAGGGAAGGCGAACAGCTGAATTCGACGGGATTTCTTGTTGGTGCAATAGAGGTTAAAGTGGGGATTGATATAACTTGGTGAAGAACCATTTACAGCCTTGTAGCAGAAGCATTAAAATTTAAACAGAACTCTAGACTTGAATGGCAGCCAATGAAGTTGGTGGTAGAAAGGGGTGACGTGTTCCCATTTCTTTAGGCCAAAGATGAGGCGCATGGCGGTGTTTTGGATTATTTTTAGACTCCTGGTAGTTTTCTTCGTGGCGTTAAGGTAGATGATGTTGCAGTAATCTAGAATGCTGAGGATGGAGGATTGTACAAGAATCCGGAAAGAAGTGTCATTGAAGTATTTTTTTATGGTGCGAAGTTTCCAAAGTACAGAGAAGCTTTTCCTGACGATGAGGTTGGTGTGATTTTCTAAGGAAAGATTTTTGTCCAGTGTGACTCCCAGGATTTTTAAGGTCGGTTCGAGGGGGAAGGTCATTCCTTTCAGTTGAATTGTGGTGTCCTTGATTTTGTCTTTGGGGGTGGCTAGGAAGAATTTTGATTTGTCAGGGTTTAGTTTCAGTCTGAATGATAGCATCCAGAGTTCAATCTGGTTGAGAATGTTTGTAATGTGGTCGAGTATTTCTTGTGAGAGATTGGTAAGAGGGATGGATATTGTGATGTCGTCTGCATAAATGAAGAATTTGAGCTTGAGGTTATGAAGAAGGTTACCTAGGGAGGCCAGGTAGATATTGAATAGGATGGGGGATAGGGGGGAGCCCTGCGGGACCCCGCAGGTGTTGTCCCAGCTATATGAGAAAGAGTTATTCTTGAATACCTTGTAGGATCTATTTCTTAGGAATCCCTGAAACCAGTTGAGGACCTGGTCTGAGATGCCAATGTAAGCCAGGCATTCAAGGAGAATGGTGTGGTTGACCAGGTCAAAAGCACTGCTCAGGTCAAGTTGTATGATCAAGGCACTTGAGCCCTGACTAAAGAGCATGTGGAGGTGGTCGAGAAGGGAGGCTATGATGGTTTCAGTGCTGTGGTCCGTGCGAAAGCCTGATTGATAGTCGCTTAGAATATTGAATTTTTCTAGGTATGCGGAGAGTTCCGCTTTTACCAACCCCTCCGCTATTTTGGTGAATAAGGGGATGCTGGCGATCGGTCTGTAATTCGATGGGGAATTAGGTGGTTCTTTCGCGTTTTTTATAATTGGGGTGATCATACGGGAAGTTTCCTGAGGATAATAGGTGGTTAACCCATGTCATCATTTTTGCTTTAAAGTGGGGGGGTGCAGTTTTCATGATGTTTGGTGGGCATGTGTCCAAATTGCAGTGGGAGTGTGTATATTTCTTGTAGTAAGTATTGAAGGTTTGCCAGTCGGTTACTTCAAATTGTTTCCAACTAAGGTCTACTCTGGTTCCTGGGTCTGGGTTTGATAAATACAAGTCTGGGAGAATGGGGAACAACTCGAGGGGATTGGGCCTGGTGGGTAGTGTTGATCTTAATTTTTGAATCTTGGTGTTTAAGAAGTCAGCAAGGGAGTTGGCAGTTAAGGTGGATTCTTCGTGTAAGTTTGTGAAGGTCTCTATGTTATATAGGTCATTAACCAGTTTGAAGAGATTACTGCTGTTGGTTTTTATATTTCCGATTTTGTGGGAGTAGAAATTTTTTCTTTTTTCATTAGTGAGGTTTTTGTAATTTTTTAATTTTAGTCTCCAGGCCAATCTGTGTTCTGGGGTTCCGGATTTTTGCCATAGTCTTTCAGCTTTTCTGAGGTCCTTCTTGCATAGCAGCAGTTCAGGATCGAACCAGCCCTCTTGGTTAGGGGATCTAATTCTGCGGGTTTTTATGGGGGCAATCTCGTTTAGTATGTTAGTACTATCCTGGATCCAGGAGGTCATGAGTTGTTCCGTTTCTTCAGTTGGATTGGTGTTGATTTCGAAATGGGACCAGAATTCCGTTAGGTCAATCTTTCCTCTAGTAGTGTGGGTTTTGGTGATTCTTGTTTTGCTGCGTTTTGCGGTTTTGTGTTGGCATCCAATGGTGAAGGTACATAGACGGTGGTCAGACCAAAGGGAGTCTGACCAGTTGCCTTGTTTCCAGTAAAATGTGGGGTTGGCCTGTTCCTTGGAGGAGAGAGTCACCAGATCTAACTGATGGCCTCTTTGGTGGGTTATGACAGGGGGGTGTTTGTCGGTGCCTAGTTGGGTGAGCAGTGACCAGAGATCCGAGATTTCTGGTTGGTCAGTTTGCTCGAGGTGTATGTTGATGTCCCTGCATAGTAGGTTGTAGGGGCTTGTTAAAGAATTGGTTAGAAGGGATTCTGCGAAGTCCTCTTTGGTCGTGGTCCATTTTTTTGGAGGTATATAGAATAGAGTTATGGTTAGTGAGGAGGACAATGATTTTGATGTTAGGGAGATGGTTAGAATTTCGGAGTTGGGCGAAGATATTGTGTTGAGAATGGTACCGTTTAGGTGGTCTCGGAAGATTATTGCTAGTCCTCCTCCTCTTCCCCATGTTCTGGCTAGTGAGAGAATCTTGAATCCTGGTGGTAGACAATCTTTAATGATGATGTCTTTATCTGATAGCAACCAAGTTTCAGTGAGGAGGACGAAGTCGGGGTTAGTTTCAATCAGCCAATCTTTGATCAGAGACGATTTGTTCCTCATTGATCTGATGTTTAGGTAGAAGCCAAGTAAGGACTGATGGTTGGAGTGGTCGATTGGGGAGTAGTGGGAGTAAGCAAGTTTTTTTAGGGTTCTTGTTTTTTTTGGGTGGGGCTTGGTCGGTTTGTGGGGATGGGGGGGATAATGGGCGAATAGGTATGGGGGTGGTCTTGTGTGGTGTGGTGAGTGTAAGTAGGGGTTTTGGGTTTTACCGATCGGTGTAAAGTGAAGTGGATGGGGATGGGGGATGCATTGGTGTTGTCTGCGTTGCAGAGCCTGGTGGTTAGCAGGTAGAGTAGGAGTAGTGCTGCACATTGGTGTGTGTTTGGTCAGGCCATTGTGAAGGGCTCATCCAGCTGCAGTGGGAATGGTTTGGGAGTTTGCGGGGTCGAGCGGTATAGTAGAGTCCAGTATTATATCATATAGTGCAGTGTACTATCATACAGAATAGTCCGATACAATACAATACTAAACCAATATGATCCAGTATAAACTAGTACAGTATCCAAAACAATACAATGCAGTTTACGGGTTAGAGTCCGATACAGACTCAGAGTAGTAAGAAGGGTTTGTTAACTTGATTATACTGGATTATAAGGCTTTGTTAGCAACTGTTGTGAGGTGATGATGTGCAGGGTGCTGCTCTACAGTGTGCAAGGTAATAGCTGCAGTATGCAAAGAACTAGCTACAGTATGCAAAGTACTAGCAAGGTTAAACAGCAGAGTAATTAAGTAGCAATAATACTTATCCGGTTGGGCTATCAGGTCTATAGCCGTGGGACCGGGAGTCTGGCGAGTCGGTGCTGTTGGATCTGACTCGTGGGGAGGGGCTCCTTTCTAGGTTGGGCCAGCTGTGTTTTAGTCGGGCTGCAGTGTCTGTGTCTGTAGTGGAGGTCCGTGGTCGTCTCTGTGTTCGGGGCTTCAATTGCAAGGTTCTGGATGCTGGTATCGGCGGGCACCTATGTGGGTGCCTCGCGCAGGTGCTTCGCAAAGGCACGTGCTAAGGCGCACTCGCCTTTGACGTGCACCTTCGACGGCACGCCGAACGGCTGCATGCCGATGGTGCGGCTTCTGTTATGCAGTCGGGCTCCTGCTGGTATACTGGGAATACTGATATGAATACTGGGAATACTGATATGATAGCGTCATTCATCTTCTTTCTAATCGGTATGTGTGTTGTCACACTAATTACGTTGCCGTGTATAAAATGAACGCTGGCACCATCTTGCCAATGCTTGAGAAAATTTGGCAGTATTAGAGCACATAATGAGTACCTCTCTGTCTTTTGTTTAAACTAAGATTTGATACGATGGTAATTATTCTATTTTGTTGTAGATGTCTTAATGTCCTCTGGCTACTGGCCCTGAAGCAGTGGACTTAGAACGTTGTTCACAAAACGCTGGCCGCGTCGGCTCAGGCATATATTAACTAAACAATGGGACACTCAAGTTACAATGAACACTGCTCAGCTGTCAACTGTTTTTCTAACTAAGCGAGTAATGCACTTTGAATAAGTTAAAAGTTAAATTTTATATGATTGGACTTTTAATCACACTATTTAAGCTTCACTAAAGAAAAAGTTTCAAAAAATTATTTAAAAATTATTAAATCCAGGTTTTTTGGCCTATGACTGGAGTATGGAGCTGTAACATTACGCTGACCGTTCAGTCCATGATAGGACTACGCGTATGCTCCAAATCTGAGGCCTTTTTCCTGAACAAGATTATGCCACCTGTTTGGTGTATTTCTCATATTAAGTGGTATATGCTTTATATATGAGTATATAAAATAAACCCACCAGGATGTTTGAAAAAAACACCCAATTGGGCAGGAAAATCGAATCGAATCAAAAATTTTTTTCCTGAATCAGGCAGCACTAGTAAAGACTACAAAATCTTGTTTCTCCATTGCTGGCCCTGTTTTACGGAATGCTCTGACAGGAATTTTGAGATTCTGTGGAAGTTTGTTACAGTTTAGAAAATAAGACTTTCCTCTTTGCACAAGCATTTTTTTGCTAATGGTATTTTTCCATTGGTTACAATGGTATAACTTTCTTTTCTGATAGATATGACAAGATGTACCCCTATTTTAACTTTGTTTTATTTATTTAGTTCTGTTATTTAGATATTTGTAGACATGTATGTCTTTGCAGCTGTGTATGTCAATTGTGAGCCGCTTTGGTCAAAAGTGGATTAGAAATGTTTTAAATAAAATAAATAAATACTGTAGTAGATTTAAAACAGACTGGAGAAAATCTAGTACTTATTCCTAGGATAAGCAACATAAAATCTGTTTTACTACTTAGGTACTTGGGACCTGGGTTGGCCACTGTTAGAAACAAGATGGTGGGCTTGATGGACCTTCGGTCTGTCCCAGTCTGGAAATTCGTATGTTCTTCAGCTTGGAGATGAGATGGCTCAGGGGATATATGACAGAGGTGTATAAAATACAGAGTGGAGTGGAATAGGTAGACGCAAATTGCTTGTTTACTGTTTCCAAAAATACTGGAACTAGGGGGGCATGCAAATTGAAACATACCAGAGAAACTTTAGAATTTGTTGCCAAAGAATATGGTGAAAGCAGCTAGCTTAGGCACAACAAAAGAGTCATATTGTGCCTTGATTGTCTCGTCGTTGAGGCCTCCTTGGGCTCCCTTTTTTGGTGAAAGCAGTTAGCTTAGCAGGATTTTAAAAAGGATTGGATAACTTTCTAAAGGAAAAGTCTATAAGCCATAATTAAGATGGACCTGAGAAAATCCATTACAGGCAGTCCCCAGTTTATGAACGAGTTACGTTTTTAAAGCCGTTCTTAAGTCATATTTGAATGTGACTTGGATCGTATGAGAATGTGTGTATTTGTGTAAACAAATTAGAAATACACAGGTTAGAGGCTCACAAAACTCCCCTGGAAAATATTTAACAGTATTGTATGTTTACTTGTTATCTAGCAGTGAGGAGAGTTTATTTATTAATATGCCTGCAGGTTTCTCTCTAATCCTACCTCCCAAAGATGTATACGTAGAGATATAAAATCCATGCAGGGCTTGAAATGCCCCTGTGTCTTTCCTAGTTATTAGCTAAGCATTCCTGTAAAAGAGCAAAGTATGGGGTGGGGTTGCTTTCTGGCCTAACCAGCTGAAAAATTGATAACAAAGGACCAGCACATCTTCTTGTCTCTCATTCTGTGACTCTTTGTGGAACTGGAAGTTTCAACTTCTGCCTTGGTTTTCTACATCATCCGGTTTGAATTGCAATTTCTCATACTTCAGTAGAAAAGCTTCAGTTTGTGCACACGACTCAGCAAGGGTCTCTGTGTGCTCCTCTATCTTACCCTCCACATCTTCAAGCTACATGCCCAGACTCCGCATGTCTGTATAACTTTTAATTCATGCCACAAATTTTCCTAGACATCTCTTCAGGTCCTGAGCATTGCAAGTGATAATGAGTCTGGCTGGGAGGAGTAGCACTGTAAACAGAATGCCTGAGGTTGGCCCCATTGGGGCCTTTCCTCTGCCCCATCTGTCTAAAGGAAGCAGACACGACAGAGGAAAGGCCCCAATGGAGCTGAGCTTGGGTGTTCTTTTTACAGCACTGCCCCTGCTGACCAGGCCATCAGAAAGGGAGGAATAGAGATGCTGGACCCACGTTGTGAGAGGGAGAAGGGAACGGGAAAACGTAACCACATTCGTATGCACAGTCTGATATAAATCACACAGGAACTGCCTGTACTTATTTCTAGGATAAGCAGCATAAATTCTGTTTTACTATTTTGGGATCTTGCCAGGTACTTGCGACTTGGATTGGCCACTATTGGAAACAGGATACTGGGCTTGATAGGCTTTCGGTCTGTCCCAGTATGGCAACTCTTATGCTTTTACGAGAGAATAAATGTCAAATGGACAAGGAGATACTGATGGTATAATTATGTCCTTACCCAGTGTTCCCGCTAAGCTGCGCTGGCGTGCGCTGGCGCACAAAATGTTACATCGCAGCGCACAAGTTTCACGTCACAGCGCACACTCGAGCGGAGGTGAGAGGAAGCGGCGGCGGTCTGCCCTGATCGCCTAAGATGCAGCAGCGGCGGCATCCCCGTAATTTACGGGGATCATGAAAAGAGCCGCCGCTGCTGCATCTTAGGCGATCAGGGCAGACCGCCGCCGCTTCCTCTCACCTCCGCTCGAGTGTGCGCTGTGACGTGAAACTTGTGCGCTGCGATGTAACATTTTGTGCGCCAGCGCAGCTTAGCGGGAACACTGGTCCTTACCTGATAATTTTCTTTCCTTTAGTCACAGCAGATGAATCCAGAGACTAGTGGGATTATGTCCATCAACCAGCAGGTGGAGATAGAGAGCACTGAGTTGCTCTCAGGCATATCTTGGATGAACAGCCTCCTGGCCAACCAGTATAGGTCTTCTCAAAGCAGTTGAAATAAAGCACATAAAAGGCATGAAATATATGAAACTTTCCCTCACATGTGCTACCCGAACCACTGATGCTTTAAAATCGAGAATGCAATTTCAGCCGAAAAGAATGCCCAAACCGTGCCTGAGAGCGACACACCCCGCTGGGGTGGGGCTCTGGATTCATCTGCTATGACTAAAGGAAAGAAAATTATCAGGTAAGGACATAATTTTACCTTCCTTGTCATCAACAGCAGATGAATCCAGAGACTAGTGGCATGTACACCAAAGCAGTCCCAAACGTAGGAAGGGAAATAAACAAGCGAACTTGAAATCCCCCGTCCCCAAATCCTGCCCTGCAGCACATATCCAAGGAGATAACAAAATTCCATAGAGTATGCATCCCATGATCATACAGGGCTAAGCCCCATAGCACATATGAGCAGGAGCAATCCTCGCCTGAGGGCAACCCGCTGCAGAATTCACAGCTACAGTGTAAAGCAGAATGAGTGTAAAGCAGCCTCCTATTGTGACCACCAGGCCCCAAATAACCTCCTGTGGAATAAAACCATCATGTCTGGCAATGGTCCTTAGCTGATGGTAAAACCCATGAGCACCGCTGCAGACCAGACCCTCTCTCCTTGCAAGGTACTAGGGGCAGTGGTCTCAAACTCAAACCCTTTGCAAGGCCACACTTTGGATTTGTAGGTACTTGGAGGGCCTCAGAAAAAATAGGTAATGTCTTATTAAAGAAATGACAATTTTGCATGAGGTAAAACTCTTTATAGTTTATAAATCTTTCCTTTTAGCTAAGTCTTAATAATAATATTGTAATTTATAACTAAAGAGACATATGATCAAGAAACTGTTTTATTTTACATTTGTGATTATGATAAACATACTGAGAGTCTCAAAATAGTACCTGGCGGGCCACATGTGGCCCCCGGGCCACGAGTTTGAGACCACTGTTCTAGGGCATCAAGCCTGGAAAAATGACAAGTGAAGACTGCAGCCCTCTCAAAGCACAAAGTCCAGAGGGCTTTCACAGGAGGCAAATTGCTGACCAAAGTCAAGAAGAATGCCACAAAGTGACTAGTGTCTTCTCCAGAGTCCCAAGGAGATATTGTGGCAACCTCAGGCACTGAGGTAGCTGATCCAACTTCCAGTCCACTCTTCCACATGTATGAACCAAGAAGGAGTGGAAAGAATAAACTCTGATCAAGAGAGAAAGAGCTGTAAACCAACCTGCAACTAGCCTAGCCATAGCTAACTGTCAGCTGGCTGGGCTAAACAAGGTACAATAGGCCGTAAGTAAACTGGTGCCCCGGCCAAGGCCAACCCCCCTGTCTATATGGGAGCCGGCCGGTCAGTGGCGGCAAAGGCAGCACTGCCAGAGGTGTTGTCCCTCCTCTGAGAGGAGAAAAACTGACAGCGACAGCAGCTGCAGTGACGGCCCCCCTGAGCCGCGGCAAGAGGGAATTGCCTCAGCCTACCGCCCTCAGGGCCTCCTACTGCCTGCTGCTGCCTGACCTAGCTGCAACCAGTGGACTCTGGCAAAGCACAGCCGCCAAGACACCACACTCACCCATACCATCATGGCCAACCTGGACCAGCACATGGAGCAGGAAGCAGCATCAAGAAACACCCCCCCCCCCCAACCAAAGACAGTGAGGAAGGGAACAGAGTAACCAAACATGACCGTGCAACTAAGGCCGAAGACTCAGCTTCCCTACATGGGAAAGGAGTAAAAAACTCTTCCTACTGGTGCCTCTCCGAAGAGAATGGCGACCTCAGTAGCTCCACGCCCCCAGAATGAGTGAGCTTATGGGATTTAGATATCCAGGTTCTTAAAGGGGGGAAGGGACCCAGGCATTGCCCCCCACAGTTGGCACCGTATAGCCAACATCCCGCAACTCAACCGAGGCCTAAGCCACCAAACTATTTCTCAAGCGAGGCTAAGCCACAGGAACATTTCTCAACCGAGGCCTAAGCCATAGGAATATCTCTCAACTGAGGCCTAAGCCACAGGAATATTTCTCTTTTCTGATTCAGGAAACTGAAGCCGGTAGCTGCCAAGCTTGCTCGAAATCCACCGCAAAATCCAGGAGCTGTGAGGAACCCATCCATCAGCCTGCTGGAGATAGAGTATACTGGTTGGCCATGCGGCTGTGCATCCAAGATATACCTGAGGGCAATTCAGTGCTCTCTATCTCCACCTGCTAGTTGATGAACGTAATCCCACTAGTCTCTGGATTCATCTGCTGTTAATGACAAGGAAAAAAAATTAAGAGAAGACAAAGGGTAAGAAGACAAAAAAAAAGAGCAGTAACCAGAGACTGAGACCAATATGATTAGAGAAACAAAATGACCAGAAAACAAATGTAGAAAAAATAATTTTATTTTCTATTTATTGATTGGATTATGTAAGATTTTGGAACGTATATCTACCAGAAATGTTTTTAGAGAAAAACCTCACTCATTGGATTTCATCAACATTTGGAATGGGCTATCTTTGGCATCTCTGCTTAATGGTCAGTACTAGTCTTTGAAATAAAGTGAGCGAGTGACGCGATGAATGTGTGTAGGAAGTAGATGCTACATTGTAATGGTAGGTTAAGGAAAAAGAATAAGAGCTGAAAAATATAAGCCCATGTGAGAAAGGGAAAAGATATGAGGCAGGTTGTAATGGAATTCAGCATGCATCTTTTGGAAAAAGGAGAATTTGCCAGTAATAGTAAAACCTGGATGCTCAATCCGTCCTCCTTTTTCTGGTAACCCTATGTATGCGAAAAGTAAATGTTTCACAGCGCTGGTAGCTGTTCAGTTTTCAGAAGCTTGCTTGTACAGGTCAGGTTGATGAGTCCTAGTCCCTGCTCAGGGTCTTGCAGTAGGATCTAGGTAATGCTGCAATATTGAGTGTGAGGATGAGTCTGAAAGAAGTGCAGGCCTGGTGGTTCCTTTCTGGAAGCAGCAGCCCCATTAGCTTCCAAAACAGAGTACACTGTGGGTAACAGTACTCATAAACTGCATTTCCTGCATACTTTTAACTAAAAATCAGAGGATACTTGAATGAATTTCAGCCTTTTCTCATAGTGCATGTGGAGCGTCTTTCTGGGTTTCTTGAGATTTTCCTGTTCCTGGTGATCCTCGGCTATCCTACTGCACCACTAGGGGAAGCTCATCAGTTTCAGGTTTTGGTACCTCCTAGCAACTGGAAGCCTTGTCCTTGCAGCATAAACCATGGCAAGAGCTGGAGATTTGCCTGGGAGAACTTGGGCATTCTTGCCTGAGGGAATACCATACCCGCATCTGCTCCGCTGCAACATACACGGGAACCAAAAGTTGTGCAGACAAAATTAAGCTTGTACTGTATATTTTTCCTCAAGCACATGTGTAGATTTGTGAAACACGCATGTACATTTGTGGGTGCACATTCAGAACAGTGTGATTGGTGCCAAAGTTGTCTGAAACCCCAGGAAAATATTTGGTGTGACAGTGTTTATCTGCTGTTCATAAGCATATACACTACATACTATCTAATGCACAGTTCTTCAACCGCCGGTCCGCGGACCGGTGTCGGTCCGCAGAAAATTCCTGCCGGTCCGCACAGGACCGGCGAGGTCACTCGCGCAGGGCTGGAGAGATAATAGGGAGCCTCCGACTGTGCTTTCTTCCCTCCCAGCGGCTCTCCTTACATACGCAGCGATTCAAAAATGAAGCCTTGGAACTTTTGCTGAGTCGGGCCGCCTCTGATGATACAACTTCCGCTTTCCTCAGAGGCGGTGCGACCCAACAAAGGACCCGAGGCTGCCTTACTGAATCGCAGCGCTGGCAAGTAAGGAGAGTTGCTGGGAGGGGAGAAAGCTGCTGGGCATGGTGAAAAAAAAAAAAAGGGACAGCTGCTACTGGACTTAGAGAGGGAGAAGGAGAGATGCTGCTGGGAGGGGAGGAGGGAACGGAGTCTGGGAAGCTGCTGAGTAAGGGGGAAAAAGGGACAGCTGCTACTGGACTTAGAGAGGGAGAAGGAGAGATGCTGCTGGGAGGGGAGGAGGGAAAGGAAAGGGAAAAGAGTTACTGCTGGACAGGGGGAGGAGGGAAGGGAGAAGAAAAAAGGAAGGAAACAGCTTGCAGGAAGATTAGAGGAGGGGAAGGGGAGAGGGGCATAGAAAGAAGACAAATACTATATGGAAGGGGGAGAGGTCAGACAGTAGATGGAAGGGGCAGATGCTGGATTGAAGAGACAGAGAGGGCAGACACTGGAAGGAAGAGAGTGAAAAGAAGATGAAAGCAGAAACCAAAGACAACAAAAGGTAGAATCAAATAATTTTATTTCTATTTTGTGATTAGAATATATCAGATTTGAAATATATATCCTGCTAGAGACATAACTGGGGACTGCAGTATTCTGTTAGCATGATATTTCTATGAACTTGGCTTGTTCAGTTTTCTTGATAGTAGAGGGGATATATGTGAAGGGGAGGGGAGACAGGGGTTTTGTTGGTCCGTGCTCTGTATATTTGTATTTATAAAATCACAATTGTTCAGAATATTGTTTCTTTTTATACTTTAATAAAATATGTTCAATATAAAATCATAATTGCGGCTTGTGCAGATGGGATCAGATGGTTTGTGGGGACCGAGCTCGCGGAGATGGGGCGTAAACGGGGTTTTTAAATTTTAGTCCTAGTAGTTTGCCGGTCCACAAAATAATTCTTTTATTTCTGCTGGTCCACGGGTGTAAAAAGGTTGAAGAACACTGATCTAATGTATTCACACAATTATACACACAGTTACATTAGAATTTATATAATATTATTTCTGAAATACTTTGCTCCCTTGCAAGCAGTCATGCTGGCAAGAATGCAAAAATGACATCACTGCAACCCGAACCAGTGTATGTGTGTGATGTCATCACTGACCTTCCTGCCAACTGATTTTCCCGGGGGAAACCACACAGGGTTTTCATAGCTTGCAAGATATAAGGGCTTGACATACTGCCCAGACCATGGTAAATGGAGGATTTTTGGAATTTGTGCTCTCGTAGGCTTGTAGAGCAGCTGAGAGTTCCTCATCCTGCAAGTTTTCATAATGTGTCTTTTCTCAAATTTGCTAACTATGTTCCTGCCACAAAATCCTCCCTCAGTGAATGCACAGCTTTTCCATCTTGCTCCATCATTTTAGTTTTAAACATTTATATTTTGTTGTAGTTTTCCCTCCTTCCCCCCTCCCCCAAAAAACCCCATCCAGTTTAGAGCAGTGGTCTCAAACTTGCGGCCCGGGTATGTTTATCATAATCACAAAAGTAAAATAAAACAGTTTCTTGATCATACGTCTCTTTAGCTATAAATGACAATATTATTATTAAGACTTTGCCAAAAGGAAAGATTTATAAACTATAAAGAGTTTTACCTCATGCAAAATTGTCATTTCTTTAATAAGACATTAACTATTTTTTTCTGAGGCCCTCTAAGTACCTACAAATCCCAAATGTGGCTCTGCAAAGGGTTTGAGTTGGACACCACTGGTTTAAAGCATTTCAATGGAAGTCTGTCTGCACATACCTTCCAGATCAGCCCTTGCAATGGAATCTGACAGTTGGCCAACGTCTGCTACTCCTTCAGTTTGGATTTTGCACAGATACAGAGGACACTTTCTCATTTAAAATGCAAGCACAATTTAAACTATGTAATGATATGAATCTACTACACACAAAGTTGTTTTGTTCATACCTGCCACTGCCCTAATGCCCTTAAAATTCAAAGAAATTTCCTGTATTGTTTCTTTTGCTTTGAAAATGACATGAAAGAAAAAGAAATACAATGTTGAAAGAGTAATGGTAGTGTTGAAAGAGCTGAGTAGCTGCTATGGATTGTCTTATTATTTCTTTCTTTTACTTTGCTACAGTGGTGGAAAGGGCCTGCTCCACTGAACCCTAATATGACTCAGGTTATGCTGGAGGGCTTCCTCTATTATACATCTATAGGGACTGCCTGGGAGGCAGAGCTGGAGCCACAGAGGAGGCTGCAGTCTGTCATAGTCCTGAGGTGTACACGCCACCTGTGCATTCTAAAGTCAATCAGTCTGGTAAGCAGCTCAGTGCAGGGAGCAAAGCCTGACTCGGGATTAGAGAATCAGAGTACACTTCCCCCTCCGTATTCGTGGTTTCCGTATCTACGGTTTCGATTATTCGCGATTTTCTGCCAAAAAAATCATTTTCATTTTTCGGGCTATTTTAAGCCCTGTATGCCTTACCTGGTGGTCTAACAGGTTTTCGGGCAGGAGCGATCTGCCCACGCTCCTGCCCCGTGCAGATGGCTCACAGGAAATGGCTGCCTTGAGCTCGAGAGACGACGGAAGCTCAAGGCAGCCATTTCCTGTGAGCCATCTACACGGGGCAGGAACGTGGGCAGATCACTCCTGTCCGAAAACCCGTTAGACCACAAGGTAAGGCTTACAGGGCTTAAAATGGCCGGGGGAAAGCAGTGGTTAGGGGCATAACTGGCCCGAATATTATTCACGATTTTATAATATTTGCGGGCCAGCTCTGCCCCTAACCACCACAAATACGGAGGGGGAAGTGTATGAATGGACACACCACTGACCCTCAAGCCTTGCATTAAACAATTGAGGTTGAGATAGACACTAGAGAATGACAGTCTATGGCAGGGGTGGGCAACTCCGGTCCTCATGGGCTGGAATCCATTCAGGTTTTCAGGATTTCCCCAATGAATCTGCATTGAAAGCAGTGCATGCAAATAGATCTCATGCATATTCATTGCGGAAATCCTGAAAACCCGACTTCTTTTCCTGTCCCTGCCCCATTCCTGCAAGCTCTGTCCTCATCTGCACACTTTAAAATCATAAAGTGTTTGAGGCTTGTGTGGTTAAGGCAGAGTTTACAGGAACGGGGCATGGACAGCAACAAAAGTCACAGGGATAGGACAGAGAAATTGAGTTCCTGCGGAGACAATTTGTCCCCATGTCATTCTCTAATTTTTGCCTTATGTCTCTAGCTGTGAATCTAAATTCCTCTGACTTGCAATTGCTGTATTAGACAGATCTAATGCGTTGAAAAGTTTGCTTTAGGGGCCACACCAGATGATAACTATGTACATAACCTTTATTTATTTCAGTATTTATTTTCTAATCTCTTTCTTTAATTCTAGGTACATTAGACACACAATTTATAAAGACAAGATATTAACAACAAAAACAAAATAATATAAAAATCAATAGCATCAATATATTGCTCATATCATCACATAATAATCGCACACCTGGTTTACCAGCCAGTAGTAATGTAATATTATTCCATCTGAAACAAAAGGGTCGAAACATTCGAGGTACTGAAGGGAATAGACTTATTAGATAAGGACAGGTTGTTCACCCTCTCCAAGGTAGGGAGAACGAGAGGGTGAAAAGGGATAGATTCCGTACAAACGTAAGGAAGTAGTGGTAGAAAACTGGAACGCTCTTCCAGAGTCTGTCAGAGGGGAAAACACCCTCCAGGGATTCAAGACAAAGTTAGACAAGTTCCTGCTGAACCAGAACGTACGCAGGCAGGGCTAGTCTCAGTTAGGGCGCTGGTCTTTGACCAGAGGGCCGCTGCGTGAGCGGACAGCTGGGTATGATGGACCACTGGTCTGACCCAACAGCGGCAATTCTTATGTTCTTATGTTCGTGTGGTCTTAAATGCCTTCAAATTGTGTAATAATCGAATATTGTCTGGAAGAGTTTTCCACATTTGCAGATCCTTGAAATAAAAAAACCTGAGTTCCTGCATTCATCTAAATATACTGAACGAAATGAAGATATATCTTATTGTCATGATCTTAAAGGTTGGTGCAGATATAATGAAGAAGCAACTTAAGTACCATCAATAATAACCATGAAAGGGCTATGAGTGATGGAGGGATGTGCTTGAATTTAGATGAGCCAAAAATCAGCCTTAAAGTCTTTTAGGAAAGCCTAGCAACAAACTATGTCAAAATGTGCTATCACAATACTTTGAACTGACATTTGAAAGTTTTCTGGTGTTAAAAACTCTTCAAAATTCAAAAACACTATCATTTATCTGGCATTGTAAGCAAATGATCTATAATTACCTCTAGTGACCTGATTTTTTTTTTTAACAAAATCTATTTCTACATTTCCAATATTACAGGATCTAAGAAAAGACAGAATTGGATAAACTACTTACAAACATCACCTGGGATCATATTTTTCTTTTTAACTGATTTTGCTATTTATAGAGAAAGGATTAAAAAATATATATATATTGCCTTTGCTCAACTTTAAAAATATACTGGATATCAGCATCATAAATTCTATAATCAACCCCAAGAGTCCACCGTAAAACACACAATGGTATTACATTGTTTAAAGAAAGAGTCACCGAGAGTGACGATCGTTCTGGTACTTTTGAAAAATTGTCCATGAATAAGAACATAAGAATTGCCGCTGCTGGGTCAGACCAGTGGTCCATCGTGCCCCCAGGTCAAAGACCAGTGCTCCAAATGAGTCCAGCCTCACCTGCTTACGTTCCAGTTTAGCAGGAACTTGTCCAACTTTGTCTTGAATCCCTGGAGGGTATTTTCCCCTATAACAGACTCCGGAAAAGTGTTCCAGTTTTCTACCACTCTCTGAGTGGTACGTTTGTACAGACTCTAACCCCTTTCAACTTTAGAGAATGCCCTCGCGTTCTCCCTACCTTGGAGAGGATGAACAAAAGAGATGCCATACTGGGACAGACTGCAGATCTATCAATCTCAGTATACTGTTTCTAACAATGGCCAAGCCAAGTGACAAGTACCTGGCAACATAGGCAGCAGAATGCTTTTTTGTTTGGGGGGCCCCGCAAGCTCTGCCCCCAGACTCCGCCCCATAATAGTACTAATTGTAATACCATTTTTTCCATTCATTTTTCATATATACACACAATATATATATATATATATATACCCATATATACACACAATATAATCTTATTAACAATACATAATGGTTAACCACAAAATTAAACTACACAAAGCACACTGTACGTATTCTTCTCAACATTCATTCCCACGAGAACACAGAAAACCCCTATGCAAATTTGGGACCATAAACTAAAAGTACCAATATATATATATACACAAAACCCTAAAATTCAAGACTCTGCATACAGTACAACCCCAGAAAAATAGAAACAAATGCATTTCTTCCTTAACAGTGCAAAATATAGACAGCAGATATAATTTCTCAAAACTGACAATTCAATCACTAAATTGGAAATAAAATCATTTTCCCTACCTTTGTTATCTGGTGATTTTGGTTTTCAAACTATCTTTCCCAGTCTCTGGCTGCACTTCCTTCTGTTTGTGCTCTTAACTGTGTATCCAGAGCCACCTTATCCAGTTGTTGTTTTTCATTCCTTCACTTTCTGCCATACATCCATCTTTGAAAAAATAGGAAAAAACTGACTTCAATGAAAAACTTGTTTCAAGAGAGTGATCTAAATATTTATGTGGTACGCACAGAGATGTGAAACTCCAAAAGAACATTTTTCAAAAGATAAATGAAGTTTAACCAGTATTCCAGTGATTTTCTATATGCAAGTTAACGTATAAAATTAAAGAGAATTGCTATAATTATATTTTGAAAAAAAGCTAAGAATACAAATTGAATCAACTTCAAGTCTCAGAGAGTGACCTTGAGTATGAAGTTTGCAATGACTGGATGGTAAACTCTTATCGCAAGAGGGAGTTACCTTCCCCCTCTTTTGGAGTTCCACATCTTTGTGCGTACCACATAAACATTTTGATCACTCTCTTGAGACAAGTTTTTCTTTGAAAGTTTTTTCCTATTTTTTCAAATATTGACTTATAGTATTGGACACACATTCCCTGTTTGCTTTGGATACATCCATCTTTAGCATTAACTTTTAATATTCAACTTTCTTCCATTTTTCTGCTTTCTTCTCAAAATCTATTTTCCAAGCCTTCTCTTCCCATCTATCCATGTGTACCAACTCCTCCCTCTTTCTTCTCCCCTACTCCCATCTATCCATAAGAAGCATTTCTTCTTATCTCTTCCCTGCCGCATCCATTGTTGTGCACCATCTCCTCCCTCCGTCTTCCCTTCCCCTCCATACCTATGCACCATCTTATCCCTCTCCCATGGTAAGACTTCTCTGTCTTCCCCCTTCCCCCTCATATGGTCTGCCATCTTTCTCCTGTCCTTCCCATAGCCTGGAATCTCTCTCCTCTCCCATGGTCTGGCATCTCTTTCTCCTTCCCTCCCTCTTCCCGAGGTCTAATATCTCTTTCCACTCCTTCCCTTCCATTCTGTGGTCTGGCATCTCTCTCTCTCTCCCCTTCCCATTCCAATGGTCTGACATCTCTCCCTTCTTTGAGTCATATCTCTTCCCTCCCAGTGTAACATTTTCCCCTCCCTCCTCTCCACCACTATCATGTCCAACAATTCTCCCTCTTTCTTCCTTTCCCCATATACATCTCTCTTTCCCTCTCATTCCACACACTTATGCCCAACAATTCTCCATTCCTTTTCCCTCCCCCACCAGCAGCATTTCTCTCTCCCTTCCCACTACCCCATCTGTGCAGCATCTCTCTTTTCCTCCTTTCCTAAACCCCCCAGCCCGTGCATTTGTCCTTCCCAACCCTCTCCAAGTACGTGTAATTTTTGTCTTTCCCAATCACCTCAGCATTTGTTCTCCCTGCCTTCCCAACTCCCTACCCCTAGCCTGTGGTGTGTATAACGTTATTTCCTTCTTTCCCCCCTAGCGGGACTCTTTCTTTGGCTTTCAACTCTTGACGCCCCAACTCTCCCATACACCTATCTCCTCTCCGGTGTTTGTTTTTAAAAAAAATCTTTGGGCAGCATTGACAAAATCATCATCTTGCCGTTGACCTGCCCCTGAAGTCTTCTTTCAGCAGCAGTCTGCCTATGCAGAAACAAGATGCTGATCTCATCGACATTGCCCAAAGATTTTAAAAAACAAACACCAGGGAGGAGGTAGGTGTGTGGGAGAGTTGGGGAGTCGGGAGTCAAGAGTTGAAAGCAGAAGAAAGAGGTCATGTGGCAGGGTCCCACTAGGGGGGAAGGAAATACTGTATATACTTGAATTTAAGTTGATCTGAATATAAGTTGAGACCCCCATTTCCCCCCCCCAAAGGAGGAAAAATGGTTGACTTGAATATGTCGGGCGGCTTAATATTCAAGTGCCCTACCCTGCCAAGCTCTGCACCCAGCCCCCTCCCTGATAGGCTTTGCGCCCAGCCGCCTTCCCTTCCTCCCTCCCTCCCCTGTCAGGCTCGGCACCCACCTCTTCTCTGTCAGGCTTTGCACCCAGCCCCCTTCTCTCCCTCCCCCGTCAAGCTCTGCACTCAGCCTCCCTCCCATCAGGGTCTGCACCCAGTCTCCCTCCCTCCCTCCTGTCAGGCTCTGCACCCAGCTTCCTCCTGTCAGGCTCTGCACCCTGCCCCCTTCCATCCCTCCTGTCAGGCTCTGCACCCAGCTTCCTCCTGTCAGGCTCTGCACCCTGCCCCCTTCCATCCCTCCTGTCAGGCTCTGCACCCAACCTTCTTCCCTCCCTCCCTCCCCTGTCAGGCTCTGCATCCAGCCCCCTTCCTTCCCTCCCACACCTGTCAGGCTGTGCACCCAGACCCCTTCCCTCCCTCTCCTGTCAGACACTGCACCCAGCTTTCTTCCCTCCCTCCCTGTCAGGCTCTGCACCCAGTCCCCAAGTCCTCCCAACCCCTGTCAGGCTCTTCACCTAGCCCCCTTCCTTCCTTCACTCCCTCCCCTGTCAGACTCTGCATCCAGCCCCCCTTCTTCCCAGGCTCTGCACCTGTCCTCCTCTCTGCCCTGTCCCCCTCCCTACCTCTGGTCCAGAGGTGAAGCGGGCAGGAGCGAGCTTTCCACGCTCCTGCACAGCTGCTAACCTGATGGTGGCAGCTATGACAGAATCATGTTTCTTTTCCTGCTGCGAAAATTCACAGAAGCTAGTCAAGCCTGGTCAATGCTCAGCACCGACCAGGAGTGCCAAAGCATGTTCCTGCTTGTTGCCATTCAACAGCAGAAGAAACACGATGCCGCGGCAACCGCCATTGACCATGTTAGCAGCAGGGCAGGGGCACCTAAAGCTCGCTCCTGCCCACTGCACCTCTGGACCACCATGGATCGTCAGAGGAGGTATGGCAGGGCAGGGAACAGAAGAATCTGCCTTCACAACCGTGAATAGCAAAAAACAACAAAGGTGACCAACTGTGTTCAGTCTCTTTTTGTTGTGATTGACTCGACATGATCGTGTTTTCGGCCCCCAAGGGGCCTGCCTCAGGAGTCTTGTTGTTAAGTCGTGATAGACAGAATCACAATGCTCTTTTACTCATCAAGGAAAGTACTGCTAGCTTGAAGAACCAACGTGTACTTTCCATGATGAGTAAATAATTTGAACTTCAGGTGGACAACTTTTTTAAAACAATAAATGCCCTCAAATGTTCTGGTTGAAAACAAACATAAGTAATACCCAAATATTTTATGTGACAATTACAAGGATAAGCCAACAAAAATTTCATCCCCCATGCCAACACTTCTTGTCTCAATTATAAAAACCTCTTCTCATACTTTGTGTCACATCTGAGTAAACCCAGATCTTTTTCGCACAAAAGGGGACTTGGGCATTTCTGAAGTATAATTCATAATCAAATTTACATCTTGTTTGAATACAAATGAAACTAACAGTGTTGACCTTTGGATTTCAGAGATATCTGTTAAAGAAGATTCCAAAATTTCTGAGATATTAAGATCTTCGTTCCTCAATGATTACGCATTAGTTTCTGGGAAATCTCCTGTCTTCTTTAAAGAAACATAATATATTTTATTCACCAGAGGTAAATTTTGAGAAGAAAATTTTAGAATTTCAATCAAATATTTCTTAAAAGCATCTAAAGGAGAAATCCCATGCGATTTTGGAAAATTCAAGAAGCGAAGATTCAATCTTCTATTATAATTCTCTAATCATTTCAATTTTCCTATTAAGTATTTGATTGTCTTTAATTATGGACGTTGAAACATCTTTTAAAGTTCCCATTTCTTCTTTTAACAATAACAAATTGTGGAAAATTCAGTTTTTGTCCTACCAAGGTTTCTGATAGAGAGTTGCCCCCTCTTCTATTAAACTGCACTAGCAGTTTTTAGCGCAGATAGCTGCTCTGAATGGCCCGTGCTGCTCCCGACGCTCATAGGAACTCTATGAACATTGGAAACAGTACAGGCCATTCAGAGCAGCTCCCCGCACTAGAAACTGGTAGCGCAGTTTAATAGAAGAGGCCCTTAATCTTACTTACAAGAGATGTTATTTCTTTAGTTGAAGTGTCCACTTTCGTATCAAGTTTCTGGAGAGCGCTCCATATGCTCTTTAACACCGCCTCAGGCATTTTCTTACTGCTGAAACCAGCAGGTTGTTCCTTTGTTTTTCTAGTTTGCTCCAAAGAGTCCCCTGCAAAGTCATCCCCACAGAGGGCCTCTAGTTCGGTGACTTCAGGAGGAATAGTGAGAGCACAGGAAGACATCGCCCCATCCAAAGAACAGGAAACAATTTCAAGAGTATCATTGGAGAAAGAAGACTGGCCCTACTCCAAGGACGTGGACCTACGCCCCCCAAGGAACTCCCGAATAAAGAAGATGGGGATCATCGTAGGCGACTCCATTATACGACATGTGGACAGCCACACCGCAGGAGGAAGAGAGGACAGAGTCGTCACCTGTCTGCCTGGAGCAAGAGTGAAGGATGTGACCAACAGGATCTCCAGGATCATAGATGGCGCAGGGGGAGAGGACACCGCTGTGCTTATCCACGTGGGAACAAATGATGTGAGCGGGCGGAAGTATGACAGGGAAGAGCTGAAGGGCCAGCTCCGCTCACTCGGAAGACAACTGAAGATCAGGGAGGTGAAGGTGGCCTTCTCTGAGATCCTCCCAGTACCAAGAGCGGATGGAAAGAGACAAGGGGAATTGCAAGTAATCAACGCCTGGATGAGACGATGGTGCGAAGAAGAAGGCTTCGACTTCGTGCGCAACTGGACGGCGTTCTGGGGAAAAAGCAAGTACTACAGAAGGGACGGACTACACCTCAACAAGGAAGGAGCAAGAGTTTTGGCAGGCAACATGAAGAAGGCAATCGAGAAGGCTTTAAACTGAAAGATAGGGGAAAGCCGACAGTCGACCACCGGTCGATGGCACGGATAGCAGGATGCCCTGACGAAGAAGCCAAGGAAAACTACTCCTACACAAGAGAAGACGACCTCACAGCCAACAAGGGAGAAAAAGCAGGAAGGGACAACTCAGACACAGGAGGGGACGACCACACAGCAAACAAAGGTGATAACACAGGAGCAGTAAAGGATATCGTAATTGAAACTACAGGGACGGCCAAGAGTAGAAGGTCCAAAAAGGTAACACGAAGGGAACTTAGATGTATGTATACGAATGCTAGAAGTCTAGGTAACAAAATGGGGGAACTAGAGACAATAGCAAGACATGACATATTGGATATCATTGGCATAACAGAAACATGGTGGAATGAAGAAAACAAATGGGACATAGTACTACAGGGATACAAACTGTATAGAAGAGATCGAGTAGGGCAGAAAGGTGGAGGTATTGCTCTATATGTTAAGGAGGGAATAGATTCTGTTGAAATAGTTACAACAGAAATGAAAGAGAAGCTTGAGTCACTCTGGATCAAAATTCCTGGTCAATATGGCGCAGATACGAAAATTGGCCTTTACTATCGTCCCCCAGGACAGGCGGAGGAAACTGACTCAGAAATGATGGAGGAAATCAAACAAGAATGCAAGACAGGCAATATAATTATATTGGGAGACTTCAATTTCCCAGGGATAGACTGGAAACTAGCAACCTCCAACTGCGGCAAGGAGGCCAAGTTCCTGGAGGTGCTAGGGGATTGCTTCCTGGAACAAATGGTAAAAGAGCCGACAAGAGGCAACGCCACCTTGGACTTGGTCCTAAATGGCCTCACGGGACCGATAACAGAAGTGGAAGTCATGGTTCCACTGGGAACGAGTGATCACAATGTAATCAACTTTAAACTTGACATCGGGAAAGGGAAACATGCCAAAACCTTAACCACCACCTTGAACTTTAAAAAGGGTAAATACGATCGCATGAGAGCCATGGTAGAAAAACGACTCGAGAAGATGGTGGACAAACTCGAAACGGTAGATCAGGCATGGTCCCTACTGAAAAATACTATCACAGAAGCACAAGATCTCTACATTCCGAGGATTTCCAAAGATCGGAGAACAAAGAGCAAAAGAGAACCGGCATGGCTTACCATACAGGTGAAGGAAGCCATAAAAGAAAAGAAGGACTCTTTCAAAAAATGGAAATGCATAAAGACAACCGAAGCCTGGAACAAACATAAAGATGATCAGAAGAAATGTCACAAGGCGGTGAGGGATGCAAAACAGGAATATGAGGAAAAAATAGCCCAGGAGGCCAAAAACTTCAAGCCCTTCTTTAGATACGTGAAAGGGAAAAAACCTGCAAAAGAGGCAGTGGGACCCCTGGACGACCAGGGAAGAAAAGGGTACATCAAGGAAGATAAACAAATCGCAGACAAACTAAATTCCTTCTTTGCGACCGTCTTTACGAAGGAGGACACCTCAACAATACCTGAAGCGGAGAAAGTGTTTGCAGGAGAAATAGAAGACAGCCTCACCACAGTTGAAGTGGACTTAGACCAGATATACTATCAGATCGACAAACTTAAAAGTGACAAATCCCCTGGACCGGATGGAATTCACCCGAGAGTCTTAAAGGAATTGAAGGTTGAAATCGGAGAGTTATTGCAAAAACTTGCAAACCTGACAATCAGAACTGGACAGATACCGGACGACTGGAGGATAGCGAACGTCACCCCAATTTTCAAAAAAGGATCGAGAGGGGAACCGGGCAACTATAGACCTGTGAGTCTTACGTCTGTCCCTGGCAAGATGGTTGAAGCACTGATCAAGGATAGCACTTGGACGCACACGACTTGATGAAACCCAGTCAACATGGATTCAGGAAAGGGAAATCGTGTTTGACGAATTTACTCCAATTTTTTGAGACCGTGAACGAGCAAATTGATAGTGGGAAGCCGGTGGACATAATATACTTGGACTTCCAGAAAGCGTTCGACAAAGTTCCACACGAAAGACTTCTCAGGAAACTACAAAGCCATGGCATAGAGGGGGATATACAAAGATGGATAGGCAAATGGCTGGAAAACCGAAAGCAGAGAGTGGGCATAAATGGGAAGTTCTCCGACTGGGAGAAAGTGACTAGTGGTGTACCCCAGGGCTCGGTACTTGGGCCGATCCTTTTTAATATTTATATCAATGACCTGGAGGAAGGAACATCCAGTGAGATCATCAAGTTTGCAGACGATACAAAACTATGCCGGGCGATCAGATCGCAGGAGGATAGAGAGAAACTCCAGAGCGACTTGTGTCGGTTAGAAACATGGGCGGAGAAATGGCAGATGAAGTTCAATGTGGAGAAATGCAAGGTAATGCATTTAGGCAATAAGAATATGGAATACGAGTATACAATGTCAGGTGCAACTCTGGGGAAGAGTGAACAAGAAAAGGACCTAGGTGTACTGATAGATAGGACCCTGAAGCCGTCGGCACAATGCGCGGCAGCGGCAAAGAAGGCAAATAGAATGTTGGGCATGATAAAGAAAGGAATCTCGAGTAGATCGGAGAAAGTTATAATGCCGCTTTATAGGGCAATGGTCAGACCACACTTGGAATACTGCGTCCAACATTGGTCTCCCTACCTAAAGAAGGATATAAAACTGCTGGAGAGGGTGCAGAGACGAGCAACAAAACTGGTGAAGGGTATGGAGAAACTGGAATACGAGGACAGACTTATAACACTAGGATTGTTCTCCCTTGAGAAAAGGAGACTGCGTGGGGATATGATCGAGACCTTCAAAATATTGAAAGGAATCGACAAAATAGAGCAGAGAAGATTATTTACATTGTCCAATTTGACACGGACTAGAGGACATGTAATGAAGCTAAGGGGGGACAGGTTCAGGACTAATGTCAGGAAGTTCTGCTTCACTCAGAGAGTGGTTGACACCTGGAATGCCCTCCCAGAGGAGATTATTGCGGAATCGACCGTCCTAGGCTTCAAGAGCAAACTAGATGCATATCTCCTTAAGAGAGGCATATAAGGATATGGTGGACTATAAATTACGTCAGGTGTACACCTGGCAGGGCCTCCGCGTGTGCGGATCGCCGGACTTGATGGACCGAAGGTCTGATCCGGAGATGGCAGTTCTTATGTTCTTATGTTCTTATGTTCTTATGACTTCCGTCGTAAGAAACCCCTCCAGATTCGCAGGGGTGAGGCGGCAGATTGCTCTCCAGAGGTGAGAGTGTAACATCAAATGCTGATGCCGTTGAGTCTCTCTCCTCGCATGGCAGCGCTGGAAAACCTCCACTGCTCAACTTTGGAGCTCCAACCACAAAGGATTCAATGGTCTTCTGTGAGGTAAGAGCTCGTGGGGAGCGCTTTGAGCGCTGCTTTTCATGCGGCATTAATTTTCAGGAAAATAACGTTCAGCAAAACTCATGGAAAGACCTTGCCGCGAAACACTTCATGCCGCCATCTTGAAATGCACTTCAGAGTGATCTTCATTGACCACCAAACTCTGCGCCTTCCTTTCAACCACTTCCTGTCCCAGTCTGCCACTTTGGGGCCCATATTGACAGCACTTGGGCCCGGATTCTCTAATCGGTGCTGGGTTTTTAGGCGCCAACAAGTGCCCAAGCTCAGTAAAAAACGCTGTTTAAACAATGTTTTTAACCGAGTTTCAAGGTGCTGACCTGTGCGTAAAAATATTGGTGCCTAACACCAATATAGTCTTGGCTAATGCCAGAAGTGTGTTTCCTCTGTATCTGTCCCTGCAGAATCTGTTATAGAATGCGGCTAAATCAATCGATCCTCATAGATTTAGGCCATCCATGTATAAACAATGCCCGCACATGGGACATTATGGTAGCCAAATTATCTGTCAGGTCTATGACAGGCTAGTTTAATCCCTATTACAGGGGTCTCAAAGTCTCTCCTTGAGAGCCGCAATCCAGTCGGGTTTTCAGGATTTCCCCAATGAATCTGCATGAGATCTATGCGCATGCACTGCTTTCAATGCATATTCATTGGGGAAATCCTGAAAACCCGACTGGATTGCGGCCCTCAAGGAGGGACTTTGAGATCCCTTCTATAGAACATATGTGGTGAGAGTGTACTATTAGAATTCTCAAACCGCACACCGTGATTATAAAGCTGTAATCTCATACAACTGTAACTCTATGTAATGTTATATTGCAACACTGTGAATGCTAAACTGTAACCCGTTCTGAGCTCTTTGGAGAGGATGGGATATAAAACTAACCAAATAAAGAAAGCACCTACATCAAAGGTAGGCCTGGAAAACTCTGGCCTACATTTCTGGCGCCTATCTTTGCTGAAGGCGTGATTCTATACCCAGTCGTCACATGATTGACACGCCTGCCGACAACGGTACCAGTAACAGAATCCGGGCCTCGGTTTATTTATTAGATGCCTGTGTGGAACAGTGTCAAAGGCTTTGCTAAAACCTAAGTGCATCACATCTAGCACTCTCTTTCCATCTCACAGAAGCCTTTTTTTTTTTTTTTTCAAAGGATAGGCATAGCACTCACTACTACTACTACTATTAATTATTTCCATAGCACTACCAGATGCACACAGCGCTGCACAGGCACAAGGAAGAAGAAAACAGTCCCTGCTCAAAAGAGCTTACAATCTAAACAGGCAAGACAGACAAACAGGATGTCATGGATACAGTTAATCTGCTGGCTGGGTTGGAGGACAGAGAGGAGTACAGGACAATCAAACCATTGTGACAACACTGATGAGGTTGTCTCTTATTGGTGGAAGGAGGCATTATGACATCACAATTTCAGCTCTGCTTCCCAAAGACAAACAGGATGTCATGGATACAGTCAGGGGAACAGCCAATAAGCGGGCTGGGTTGGAAGGCAGTAGAGTAGGGTTAAGGATTGAAGTCTATATTAAAAAGGTGGATTTTCAGTCTGCTTTTAAACAAGGGAAGAGAAGATTTGTTTGCAATATAATGAATTGCAGGGGGGATACTGTTTTTAGTCCTTTTAAATAGATGAATGACAATTATTTAGTGGACAACAAGAGTTTTTAATTCTTAAGATTTGTTATAATCTGCTCAAAATGTAATTGTTCAAAGTGTGTTCATTGCAAGTTTGAATCTAAGTTATTTGAAACTGCTGGGAAAGGAGAAATTTGAGGTTGCTGATTTATATTTTCCACTTTTCTCATCAAACCCAATGCCATCTGCTGTGAGGAAAATTGTATTACATTACTTCAGTTAACTGTAACTATTGCAGTTACCCCCTCCTTTGCAAAGCTGCGCTAGCGTTTTCAGCGCTGGCTGCCATGGTAACAGCTCCAAAGCTCATAGAATTCTAAAAACGCTAGTGTGGCAATAAGCTTTCTTGATTAGGAGAGAGATTCCTCAAAATATTTATTATAATACTCTTTTTAGCAGAATAAATCACTGAACAATATTGTTGCTTACACAAACTGTATGCTTCCAAGTTAGGCAAACATGAATATTTTCTCCATTCACGTTCGGTCTTAATGTGTTTGTTCATTTTCAAGTCATCTTTGTACCAGGGAGCTCTGTTCTGACGCTTACTTAATATCAAGGGAGTATGTCATCCAGAGATGATTGCAAAGCATTGTCCTACAAAGCGACGCATTATGAACCTCTAGGTTCATCAGTCTTTGAAGTTTATTCTCTAATAAACGTTCTAACTGGGCTATTTCAAATGAAGGTCATCTTTCAAAACTATCTAGACTTATTTTTTGTGAGTCTTCCACCTTTCATTTCAAACAAAATTTGATCAGGGAATACTATAACTTCCTGAGCGAATGTTTGCAAATATAAGATCCAATATATGACCTTTAATGTGTATAGGTTGATCAACAATTTGCCCCCAAATTAAGGAATCCAAAGAAGCTACAGGGTCAGCAATGTACAGACCTAAAGAACTCTCGTCAACATGAATATTGAAATCACCAAGAACAATCGTGTAGAATGTGTGTACTTTAGCATACAGGATTTCTTAATTGAGAGAAGTCCCTAGTCAATAATCCTGCAGGACAATAAAAAAAAGCAATACAATACATTCAAAATTGGAGACAGCAAACTTAATACTTTTGTACTGCAGCTGGCAGTAGCTCCATCTTAGTGAATTTAAAAGAATCTCTATATAGTAAACTCTCAGTTATTCTGCACTCATGAGGATTGGTAGATGCTGGATAACTGTAGTTTCTGGTTACTTGAGAGTTACTCTATAATTTTATCTCCCTTCCCACCTTACTCTCTTCCTCTTGCTATCATTCCCCCTTCCTCACTTGTAGGTCCAGCATCTGTTCCTCCCTTTGGTCTGGGTTACTTTCTCTCCCTCCTCTCTCCCCCTCTCCCCACTTCTGGGCCCAGTATTTATCCAGCTCCCCTCCCCTGCATCCTGATGCACCTCCCCCACACTTCTGGTTCATCTCCCCTCCTGGTCTGCCCTCCCTCCTCTCTACATGGTCTGACCTCCTAGTCCCCCCTCACTTACTTAAGCAGTAGCGGTTGAAGTATCATGTCAGAGTAAAGGCCCTGCTGGGCCTGGCCATGAGCAGTCTGTTTTCAGTACTGCTTCTATTGACCAGCTGCTGCTGCTGCTTCAAGTGAAGGAGGGAGGGAGGGGGTTCACAGCTCAAGATCGCTGCCACTGCTAGTGCTTCAGAACTGGAGGAAAGGAGGAAGGGACTGCTGCCACTGCTGCTGCTTCGGGGATGGAGGGAGGGGGGTTAGTGGCTCAGGACTGCTGCCGCTGTTGCTTCAGGGGCTGGAGGGAGGGGGGTTGGTGGCTCAGGACTTCTACTACTGTTGCTTCAGGGGTTGGAGGGAGGGGGTTCACAGATCAGGATCGCTGCCACTGCTAGTGCTTCGGGGATGGAGGGAGGAAGGAAGTGGGGGAGTTGCAGCTCAGGACCATTGCTTCGGAGCTGGAGGGAGGAAGGAAGGGACTGCTGCTGCTTTGGAGGGAGGGAGGGGGGTTGGTGGCTCAGGACTGCTGCCCCTGTTGCTTCAGGGACTGGAGGGAAGGGGGTTGGTGGCTCAGGACTGCTACCACTGTTGCTTCAGGAGCTGGAGAGAGGACCATTTTTATTTATTGCCGGTGATTTTTTTGCCAGTTGGGTGAGAGTGCTTGTTGCTGAGTGCCAGTTAATCAGGATTCTACAGTATATTAAAAACACTCTTGTCTCTTTGCTTTTCAAGGTAGGGACTCATAAAGGCTACAAAACCAAAGGACCAAGCTCATTAAATCAAAACTGTATTCAGCAGTAGTCCAAGATTCAGTTATAAATACAAGGTCTAGTCTGGAATCAATAATGAGATCTCTCAAGATGGGAATCTTGTTTTTAATGAATCTAGCATTAAACAATGCACATTGTAATGACTTCATGTAAAATTTCTCTTTACCTCATACTCAAATAATTTGTATTAAAATTCTGGCTGGGGTAAGGGCTTAAAACCTGGTAACATGCCATAACAGCCTGACCCCAACTAGACTAGGATAGGCAAATATGTCATACTATAATGATGAGGGCAGTGTCTCTCAAACCTTTTTAGCTCTGGCACACTAAACAGAGCAAATGTTTTTTGTGGCACATTATAATTTAAATTTTAAAATTGCAAAACCAACAAAAAATTAAATTTGAGAGTTATTTATTTAATGTTCTTTAAGCAACGTATGGGTAACAATAGTGAAACAACACCCCCTTTTACAAAAGCACGCTAGCATTTTTAGTGCTGGTCACAGCTCCAGTGCTCACAGAATTCCTATAAGCATAGGAGTATTACCGCTCCGGCTGGCACTAAAAACGCACTATGCTTTTGTAAAAAGGAGGGGGTGGGTGAGGATAAAGTAGATAGAATAGAATTGCTAATCAATGTGATGGATGTGCTTGTTTTTTGGAGTGCAAATTAAGTCAAAACTTGCCTTGATAGTCGACAAGCAAAAACACATTTCATCGTCCACCATCTGCAGTTATTCTTTTTTTTCCTGTTTAATTTTTGTCAGAGCTGAAAATCCAAGTTTGCAAAGATCTAAACGGTAACAAAGCCTTAATTGCCTTGTTGCTCAAGTTAGGATAACTGCTGCACAAAAAATAATAATAAAATTATTTGCTGTTAGTTTTCAAGGACCAATCACATCAAAGAATGATGCTTGTCTGGGTGGTTGTATCCTTACGCAAACAGATGCTCATAACACTGACAGATGGCACGCGGAGATACGGTGCCGAGGAGATACGGCACCGTCCTCACCGAGCACGAGGCAGTCCCGGAAGTTACAGAGCACGGTGAAGATGCTGTGTTTATAGGAGGAGATAAGTTTATTCACGATTGGAACCTGGAGTGGCACAATCAGGCCAATGTAGTGGTGGCAGAAGTCACTCAGCCTTCGTTGGCAGTGGGCTATCAGCTGGGACATGCGGTGGCCATGAAAAAGACAGTTTTGTGTCTATTCTGTTCAGCATCTGGGCGAGTTTTGCCAGCAATGGTCCGAGGTGCAGAAAATGGGGAACATTTTTTTTGTCAGAGATTACCAGGAGGAACAGGAGATTGAAAATAAATAAATAAATCCTAGAACAGTACTTTAAAAGTCACTTCCCCACAGTGCTGCACCATTCGCAGGTTTCAGCATCTGTCCCACCAGAGTGGGAGTATTGTTGTTATTACTAGGTATGTTTGCAGATGGCTACACTGGCTCCCCAGACTTCGTGGGAGCCAGTCAAAAAGCCGCTCAGCATTCAGGAGTGCCAAATCGCTCTCTTGTTCATTGCCGCTGAGTGGCAGAAAAAACCACATCCTGCAGCTGCCACCACCCACCGGAATAGTTGCGAGGTAGGAGAAATGCAAGCCTCTTACACAGACACCCTGTGTAAGAGGTTTGGAAAGGCTAAGCATCCCCAGCCCAACTGAAACCCTTCCCCTCCTTTCACTTGTTCGCTGGGGGCCATTGCTTCTCCTCCCTGCTGCCTGTCTGCCATACCTGCTATCTCCTCAATTTGGTTGCTGTCAATAAAGAGAAACTGTGCATGGAGCCATAGAGCTCTGCTTGCTGCTGACAGCTCCTCCAGTCCTGCCTCCTATGGCGGCATGCAGGCCCCGTGCACAGTTTCTCTTCATTAAACAACCACCAAATCTGGGAGACAGGGAGAAGAAGCGCCCAGGTTTTTATTTTCTTTTTTGGAGACTGGGGGAAGGAAAAAGAGAGAGATAGAGCAGGGAGAGAGAGGGGGCTGGGTGCAGAGTCTGACAGGAGATAGGGGAGTCTGGGAGGGGAGTCTGACAGAGAGGGGTGGGGGAGAGGTGCAGTGCCCCGGGGGGCTGGGTGCAGTGCCTGACAGGGGGAGAGGGAAGTGGGCTGGGTGCAGAGCCTGACAGGGAGGGAGAAGGCTGGGAGCAGAGCCTGACAGGGAGGGAGGGATGGGCGCTGGGTGCAGAGCCTGGCAGGCTGGGGATGGGTGTAGGGAATTGGGAGGACAGATGCTCAGGAGGTTGGGAAGACAGATACTGTACATACTGGGAGAGGGTTGGGAAAGACAAATGCATGGGGGGAGGGAGAGTTAGCAAAGGAGGAAAAGCGAGATGCTGCACAGGTGAAATAATGGGAAGGGAGAGAAAGAAATGCTGCTGGTGGGGAAGGGAAAAGGAACAGAGAATTGTTGGACATAGCTGTGTGGCTTGAGAGGGAAAGAGAGATGATGTATATGGGGAAAGGAAGAAAAAGGAAGAATTGTTGGACATGATAGTGGTGGAGGGGAGGGAGGGAGAAATGTTACACTGGGAGGAGAGATGACCCAAAGAAGTGAGAGATGTCAGATCACTGGAATTGGAAGGAGAGAGAGAGAGAGAGATGCCAGACCACAGAATGGAAATGGAAGGAGGGGAGAGAGAGATGGCAGACGGCAGAGAGGAGAGAGATGTTAGACCTCGGGAAGAGGGAGGGAAAGAGAGACCATGGGAGAGGAGAGAGAGATTCTAGGCTATGGGAAGGAGAGGAGAAAGATACCAGACTATATGGGGGGGAGGGGGAAGACAGAGATGTCTGACCATGGGAGAGGGATGAGATGGTGCATAGGGAAGGAGGGACAAGGGATACAGAGGGAGGAGATGGTGCACAGCAATGGGTATGGCAGGGAAGAGATAAGAAGAAATTCTTCTTATGGATAGATGGGAGTAGGGGAAAAGAAAGAGGGAGGAGATGGTACACATGGATAGATGGGAAGGGAAGGCATAGAAAAGTAGATTTTGAGAAGAAAGCAGAAAAATGGAAGAAAGTTGAATGTTAAAAGTTAATGCTAAAGATGGATGTATTGAAATGGCACATATAGCCCTTAGCATGAATTATTTTCAGTTTGATATGACATACTATAAACAAATCAAAGCTACAGCAATGGGGGCAAAGATGGCACCCTCCATTGCCTGTTTATATGTATCCAAATTTGTACAGACCTTTTTGTATGCTTTTGACTTTTGTAAAGATTTTTTTAATTTGGAAGCGCTATATAGACGACATTTTTGCAGTATGGATAGGCACTCCAGCTAATCTTGATTTGTTTTTTAAATGGGTAAATTTATGTGACCAAAATTTGCAGTTCACAATGCATACCTTTTCTAGACATTAACATCATACTAGACCATGGACAGTTTAAGACCAGTTTATACTGGAAAAGTACTGACAGGAACAATCTTTTACAATATAGTAGTTTCCACCCCAAACATTTAAGGAATAACATATCCCGGTTGGCCAGTTTTTGCGTCTCCGTAGACTGTGTACTTCAGTTCAAGAGTATATTGGTAAAGCCAGTGACATGAAACTTAGTTTTCAGGAGAAGGGTTATTAATAATAATAATAATAACTTTATTCTTCTATACCGCCACAATCTTGCGACTTCTAGGCGGTTTACAATCAAGAGTGCTGGACATTCAGCGAAATACAATAAGTAGATATTTAGAGGAAATAGAGAGATCAGAGACCTCAGGAGGCAATAGTATAGAAATACAATTTGCTGAGCGAAAATGTAATATGTACATTTTAGTAGGTAATGTCCGACAGGACCTGTTGGGGATAAATAGCAACGTAAAGTTACGATAAGATGAAGATAACAGATTATATTTATAACAGTGCTGTAAGTTCAGGTGGCATAGGGAGGGGGGAGGGGGAGGGAGAACGGGTCAATTGTTTAGGTATTTCTGGAACAGGTATGTTTTTAAGCGTTTCCTGAATTCCCCGTATGTAGTGGGCGAAAGCAGTTGGTCTAGGTCTTTGCCCCATAGGACTGCTTGGTGAGAGAGAAGGTGTTCATGGTGTTTTTTCATTTTGCAGCCTCTAACTGGAGGGGAAATGAGTTTTGGGTGTGTGTTTCTCTTGAGTTTGTTATTAGAAAATGCGAAAAGGTCCATTATGTACTTGGTGGTCAGGCCGTATAGTACTTTGAAGCAGAGGCAGGCAAATTTAAACCTTACTCGGGCTTCCGTTGGTAGCCAGTGCAGCTGCCGATAATAGGGTGTCACGTGGTCGAATTTCTTCAGCTCGAAGATAAGTCTGACCACAGCATTTTGCATTATTTGGAGACGTCTCATATTCTTTTGTGAGATTGCTAGATAGGCGATGTTGCAGTAGTCAAGCTGACTCAGTATGAGGGATTGCACTAGGATTCTGAATGTTGACGTATCGAAGTATGATTTAATGGTTCTGAGTTTCCAGAGAGTAAGGAAACCTTTTCTGAATAGGGAATCCACTTGTTCCTTCATTGTTAGGCATTGGTCTAGAATAACACCTAGTATTTTCATGGTGGGCTGAATAGGGTAGTTGAGTTTATTGATGCATAGTGGGGTTTTATTGTCAAGCGGGTGAGGGGAGGCAACGAAGAATTTTGTTTTATTCTGGGTTAACCCCCTTCAGTGATCCATAAAGCCTACAAAAGAGCTTTATACGCCAATAGATCTTTATTACTCAACCCCGCTCCCAAACAAGATGAACAAGCATTGGTTTGTGTGCTCCCATATTCTATTTTAGCGTTTCAAATTAAACGTGTCATCGACAGGGGCATTATGCAGTTTCATCAGGAATTCCAAGATCTACCCAGATTTGCATTTTCTAAATAACAGAATTTGAAGCAGCGCCTGATGCACTCACAGTTCCTCAGATATGATCCAATGATCAGGACATTAGAACACAACCCTTGTGAACATTGCAGGATGTGTGAACACAATATTAAATTGAGACACATGCATCTTATCACCACAAATGAGTATAAATTCGACTGTCCTGCTACAGATTGCAACTCTCAACAAGTTGTGTATATAATCCAATGCCAATGTAATCTCCATTATGTTGGGTGCACCACTCGCCCTATAAAAACCAGGGTAGGGGAGCACATTAGCAAGATCAGGTCAGGAATGAAGGAAGCCCCCCTGGTCTCTCACTGGCTCGAGAAACAATATGATTTGGTAGATCTAAGAACATAAGAAATGCCTGCACCGGATCAGACCTGGGGTCCATCCAGTCCGGTGATCCGCACACGCGGAGGCTCAGCCAGGCATACCCTGGCAAATACATTAGTCACTCGTATCCCTCAATGTGTCCCGTAAGAAGATGTGTGTCCAATTTTTCCTTAAATCTTAGAATGGTGGTTTCCTCCACCATCTCTTCCGGGAGAGAGTTCCAGGCGTTCACCATTCGCTGTGTGAAGCAGAATTTTCTGACATTTGGCCGGGCCGTGTCCTCTCTCAGCTTCAGGCCATGACCTCTGGTCCGAGTCTGGGTCACATTTGCCAATATGAATAACGCTGTTTCTTGCTCACCATCCTTTCCCTCTGCTGGTGAGTGAGCTTGCTCCATTTTGTGGATTCCTTTTAGCAATTTAAAAGTTTATTTTAGATACAGTTGTCACAACAAGAGGAGGCAATCTGGCACAGATTTTATGGAAGAAAGAACAGAAGTGGATTTACCTTCTCAACACGTTACACCCGAATGGACTTAATAATGAAATAGAATGGGTGGCGTTTCTTTGACTTTTTATTTTTTTCTTTTTCACTTACTAATGCTCTGTATTTTGCAATTGAGAGGTGACTAAATTAATTTTTTTGAAGCTTATCCTGTTCCAGTTCCCCAGGCTTAAAATTTTTTTTTACGTATTACGTCATCACATCTGGACATATACAAGGAGTCTCCTCCCCTCTGTCATTCCTTTAAAACAAGCACTAGCTGACAGCGTCTTTTTGGCGGTTGGAACTTTTCAGAACTAACATTTAGATCCAGTAGCGGTATGTACTGTTATAATGTGGTTTCCCTTCTAATGTTTTTGCCTATCAATTGATTATAATACAGTAGTTATAGTGTGAGTAAAAATTTTTTACCCACAAGTAACTTGATAAACTTTATGTTTATAGATGTGACTGAACATCATGAAGTTTAGAGAATTACTACAACTTACAGCACTAAACCTTTAGAACACCTGTAATCGGGTCTCCTGAAGCAGAGATCGAAACGGGGCCACGTTGGGACCCCTCAAATCAAACTTAAAAGCTAAGAGGGTCATAATCAAAAGGGACGTCTAAGTCCGTTTACGTCCATCTCGCAAGTCGTCCAAAGTTAAAAAGAACCTAAGACACATTTTCGAAAGATACATCCAACTTTTTTTACTATTGAAAATCATCTAATTATATATCGAAAATCATCTAATTATACATCCTGCCGATCTGATTGTCCAAGCCACTAAATTGTCTATCTTTATACCACATTTCGTCCAACTTTCCGCCCAAGTCCAAAACACCTAGAACAAGCCCTGTTGGATGTGGGAGGGGTCTGCAAAGTGATGGACTGCACACCCAGAAATGCCACCTAAATAGTGGGGTACCTTATAGGGCACTGCTGTGAACTTCACAGAAAGGGTGCCATGTCTTCTCGTCCCTACAGCTCCCTTATAGGTTATGGTGAGCCCCCCAAACCACCTCCAGAATCCCCTAGACCCATTTATTTACCACCCTAATAGCCCTTATGGCTGCAGGAGCCACATATGCCAGTAAAAAAAGGGTTAAGGGGGTGTATAGGGCAGTGCACATGTTTATGTATCAATGCAGTGGCTTATGGGCATGGGCCCTCCTCTTTATGGGTCCATAACCCACCCTCAAGACGGCTTAAGCCGCCTCTGTGCTGGACGACTAGGCTTTCCTATGCCAGGCAGCCAGGTGATGATGGTCTGGAGGCTGAAATTTAAAGTTGTGAATAAAATTTTTATGGGGCTGGAGGGGTTGGTGATCACTGGGGTAGTGTGTAGGGGTCTGTGTTATGTGTTTTCTGTGCTTATCTGGTGAGTTTAGGTGGTTTGTGTACTCCCATATTCTTCTTTAGCGTTTCAAATTAAACGTGTCATCAAGCAACACTGGGGCATTATGCAGTTTCATCAGGAATTCCAAGATCTACCCAGATTTGCATTTTCTAAACAACAGAATTTGAAGCAGCGCCTGGTGCACTCACAGTTCCTCAGATATGATCCAATGATCAGGACATTAGGAGTTCCGTCTAGGCTCTGTTGTTAAACTTTCGGTTATACATGCTGTACGACTAAGTCTAAACCGGCCCACGTCCCGCCCAACTCCCGCCCTCGACATCCTCCCGAAATGCCCCGTTTAGCTTTGGACGTTGAGCGGCACTACGAAGGCCTAGGTCGTTTTTAAATACATCCAAAACCCGGTTTTATTATCGGCACTTGGACGTTTTTGAGAAATGTTCGTCCAATTGCCGATTTAGGCCGGTTTATAGACGTTTTTCTCTTTCGATTATGAGCTCCTAAGTGAATATTAATATATCTAATGAACATAGTGATGGCTGTTTTTTTGCTAAAAGAAGAGAAGATATCACTTTCAACATATCTGAAGCACTATAAGAGCTTTAAAAAATTTTACAAATTGTTCTCCACGTCTTAGAGCAGGGGTGTCCAATGTCGGTCCTCGAGGGCTGCAGTCCAGTCGGGTTTTCAGGATTTCCCCAATGAATATGCATTGAAAGCAGTGCATGCAAATAGATCTCATGCATATTCATTGGGGAAATCCTGAAAACCCGACTGGACTGCGGCCCTCGAGGACCGACATTGGACACCCCTGTCTTAGAGTGTGATCATGGATTTATGAAGTTGCAATGACTGGAAGGTGAACTCTTTTTTAGGGAGGTTTAGCAGCCTTCCCTTCAGAGTTTCATGTCTCTGGGCATTTTATACATTTAATTGATCGCACTCCATAGACTATTTTCTATTGAAGTCAGTTTTTTTTGTTAATTCAATTCCTTTCTGGCATCCTTTTTTTTGAATTAATAACCTGACTTACTCATAAAGATGGAAAGAAAAACAGCAAATGGATAAAGTGGCTCTGGATACACAGTTAAAAGCACAAACAGAAGGAAGTGTAGCCAGAGACCGGGAAAGATGGTTTGAAAACCAAAATCACCAGACAACAAAGGTAGGGGAAATGATTTTATTTTCAATTTAGTGATTGAATTGTACCAGTTTTGAGAAATTACATCTGTCTATATTTTGCACTGTTAAGGAAGAAATGTATTTGTTTCTATTTCTTTGGGGTTGTACTGTATGCAGAGACTTGAATCTTAGTACTTTTAGTTCGTGGTCCCATATTTGCATATGGGTTATCTGTGTTCTGGTAGAAATGAATGTTGAGAAACATACGGTGTGCTTTGCGTAGTTTAATTTTGTGGTTAATCATTATGTACTGTTAATAAGATTATATTGTGTGTATATATGAAAAATGAATGGAAAAAATGGTATTATATTTAGTACTAATATGGGGGCGGAGCTTGTGGGCCCTCCCAAACAAAAAAGCATTCTTCTGCCTATGGTGTCAAATTCCAAAAACATTGCGATGAAGATTGCATAACAGCTGAGCTGTTATATTTAGGTATCAAGGACCACTCATAGATTTACAAAAAGGAGCTCTAACACACAATAACACACTTCATAGGAGGAGGCCTCAGGGGCCATGGCCTCCTCAAAAGCAGTGTTCTTCAACCTTTTTACACCCATGGACCGGCAGAAATAAAATAATTATTTTGTGGACCGGCAAACTATTAAGACTAACATTTTAAAAAAACATTTTATGTCCCGTCTCTGCGAGCTTGGTCCCTGCAAACCATCTGATCCCATCTGCACAAGCCGCAGTTATGATTTTATATTGAACACATTTTATTAAAGTATAAAAAGAAACAATATTCTGAACAATTGTGATTTTATAAATACAAATATATAGAGCACGGACCAACAAAACCCCTGTCTCCCTTCACATATATCCCCTCTACTATCAAGAAAACTGAACAAGCCAAGTTATTATAGAATGCTACACAGAAATATCATGCTAACAGAATACTGTAGTCCCCATTTATATCTCTAGCAGGATATATATTTCAAATCTGATATATTCTAATGACAAAATAGAAATAAAATGATTTTTTTCTACCTTTTGTTGTCTTTGGTTTCTGCTTTCATCTTCTTTTCACTCTTTTCCTTCCAGCATCTGCCCTGTCTCTTCAATCCAGCATCTGTCCGTTCCATCCACTGTCTGCCCTCTCCCCCTTCCATATGTATCTGACTTCTTTCTATGCCCCTCTCCCCTGTCCATCCAGCCTGTGCCTCCTCTCTCCTTTTTACATCATTCATTCCAGCTTCACTGCTTTCTTCATTTTATTTCATCTTTATCCCTCTCTCATTTCTCTGCTGACCCCCTTTCCAGCATCAATCTCTCTCCCCTTTCCTTCATCTGATCTCTCCATTCCACTCTGATCCCCTTCCCCTCCTGTAATCTCCCAGCCAGCTGTTTCCTTCCTTTTTTCCTTCTCCCTTCCCTCCTCTCCTATCCAACATTAACTTTCTTCCCATCCCTTTCCCTCCTCCCGTCCCAGCAGCATCTTTCCTTCTACCTCCCTCCAGGTCCAGTAGCAGCTCTCCCTTTATCCAGCAGCTTCCCAGCCTCCTACAGTGGCTTCCTCCCCTTCCAACAGTTCTCAGTACTTGCATGCAGCAGTGATTTACTTAGGCAGCCTTGGGTCCGTTGCCGCCTCTGAGGAAAGAGGAAGTTGCCGGTGAATCACTGCCCTGGCAAGTAGGAGAGCTGCTGGGAGGGGAGACAACCACCGTCGAAGGCTCCCCAGGATCTTGATCCCGCACACGCTGATCATCTCCTTTGTACCTGCAGCTCTATCCCTGCAGATCATTGATTGAACTATATTCCTGTCATTCCCTTCTTGGTTGAGGTGAGAACTTTTCAGCACCCCTTGTAGAATGAATTAAATGTATCCCACATGGAATTATTTATAAATCCTATTTGTCAATGTGTGTTTGTGTGTGTGTGTTTTGGGGATCTAGGTTTAGTTGCAGGGGGGTAGTTTAAGGGTGGGGCAGATGGTAGAGCAAATGCAAAGAGTAGATTTGTGGAGAGATAGAGTTTGGGGTGATAGTGGTGTGGGGGAGAGGTTTGAGCTGTTAGAGGGCTAGTTATGGGAGTGAGGGGAAATTGCTGGGGGTGTTTTGTAGGTTGAACAATTTGGGGTAGTGGGATAGGTGCAGTATGAGTAATTTGGGGGGTTAAACAGTTTGGGGGAGTAGTGGGGCAGTTGCATTGGTAGTTTTAGGGGTGGAGTTCTTTGGGTGTAGTAGGAGGGGGTAGTTGCAAAGAAGTAGTTTGGGGGGCTTGGGAAGTTTTAGGGATGATGGGACAATAATGGGATAATTTGAGGGTACTGCGGTTCCTCCCAGCTTCGGGCGATCAAGACAGGCTGCCGACGTCAGGACCTTCACTCTCTGAGTCCCTCCTATTTTGTTTCAACTTCCTGTTTCCGAACAGGCGAGACTCACAGAGGGAAGGCCCCGATGTCGGCAGCCTGTCTTGATCACCCGAGGCTGGGAGGAACCGCAGTTGGCAGGAACTTGAACTGCCGACTCGATCCGGCCGGCCCTGCGTGGATTGGCAGAAATTTTCTGCGGACTGACATCGGTCCGCAGACCGGCGGTTGAAGAACAGTGGTCTAGCATTTGACAACTAAAATTCAATGCGAACAAGTGCAGAGTGATGCATTTGGGGGGGGGGGGGGGTGTAGAAATCCGAGGGAACCATATGTGCTGGGAGGCAGTGGCGTACCAAGAGGGGGCGGGGGGAAGATCCATCCTGGGTGCACGCCTTGGGGGGGTGCACAGCCAGCTGTTCTCACTGCCTCTAACGCCGGCCCTGCAGCTCCGGACTTCCCCACACCTGCTCAACTCCCAATCGCTATTATTTAAATGTTATGACAGCCGCGGCGCTGTATCCATTGGAGGAGACTTCTAACCTTGGCCTGCCTTGGAACTCTTCCTGCAGCCACCGCCTGCCTAGGTGGGAACAGGAAGTTGCTGTTGCAGGAAGAGTTCCGGGGCAGGCCGAGATTAGAAGTCTCCTCCGATGGATACAGCGCTGCGGCTGCCATAACATTTAAAATAATAGCGATCGGGGGGTGGGAGGGGTGCAGGTTTGGGGAAGTCCGGAGCTGGAGGGCAAGCATTAGAGGGACTAAGAGCTGATGGTGCCGCAGGGTCCTGCGTGGGGGGGAGGGAGGAAGAAAGAAGAGTAACCAAAGCATTGGCAATTTGGGGGGAGCAGGTGTGGGGAAGTCTAGAGCTGCAGGGGAGATTGTTGCTGTACCCAGCTGGAGGGAGAAGGAAGATGAGGGAGGGAATGAAAGGAGATGCCGGGGCTTGGAGGGAAGGAGGAAGGTATGCCAGACTAAGGGAAAAGGAAGGGGGAGATCTCAGAGCATGGAGGGGGAGGGAAAGATGGAAGGAAAGGAGAGAAATGTCAGAGAATCAGGGAAGGGCAGATACCAGACTGTAGGGTGCGAAGGAAAGAAAGGAGAAGAGAGAGATGCCAGAGCATAGGGGATGGGTTGGTGACAGAGAGAAAAAAATGGAGAGGTGGCAAAGCTGAAATCAATCATGTACAAAGATAGATAGTTATTAAAGGAGCATAGAAAGAAGGAAGATGTTGTATGGAACAGAGAGAAGGCAGACATTGGATGGAAAGGGCAGAGAGGGCAGTGACTGGAAGGGGCGAGACAGAAGGTGAACAGTAGATGGAAGGGGTAGAGAGAGGGACAGACACTGAATGGAAGTGTGGGGGAGAGGAGGGACAGCCACTAAATGGAAGTGTGAGGGAGAGGGGGAGCAGACGCTGGAAGGAAGTGGGGAGGAGAAAGAAAAAAGGGCACATGCTGGATTGAGGAACGAAGATAGAGTTAGATACTGGAAGGGGTGAGGGAAAGAGGTGGCAAGCTTTAGGTAGACAGTAAAAAAGGACATTGATGAGAGGGTAGTATGAACATAATCTAGACAGATGCAGAAAATAAATTGAAAAGGAAAATGAGGGGAAAAAGGGAAAGGGATTGCAGAGGAGAGGTGTGGGAGAGGGAAGGAGAGGAGAGAGATGCCAGACCAATGGGGGTGAAAGGAGAAATGGAAGGGGGAGGCATACAGTTTCTGGAAGGGGCATAGAAGGAGAGAAGATGCCATATAGGGGAAGAGAGACAGCAGACAGTGGATGGAAGGAAGAGAGTTACAAGAAGATGAGGAAAGCAGAAACCACAGAAGACAAAGGTAGAAAAAAATTTTCTATTTATTTATTGCTTTAGGAGACATGTGTCACTGTTTCTGTGGCGTTGCATTATATGCAGAGTCCATCTTCTTACTGGTTCAATTTAACCTTTGTCTATGTATTTCTATTTTATCCCCCCTTTTACAAAACTGTGGAGCGTTTTTTAGCGCCAGCCGTGGTGGTAGCAGCTCTGATGCTCAGAATTGTATGAGTGTCAGAGCTGTTACCACTGTGGCTAAAATCTACACTACAGTTTTGTAAAAGAGGGAGGGGTTAGTTTGTGATTACATATTCCATACTAGGCGAAGGTGTTCTCTGTGTTCAAAAGACATGGTTTTTTGTTAGGCTTGACTGCAGGACTGATCTGTACTAGTCTGGCTTGTTTAGTTTTACAATGGGTGTATTGATGTTGTACTGCTCACTGCAGTAAGATGCTGCTTTTTCCTAGGTACTCATGTGTGACGTGTGGCTTGTTACTAAAAATCATGTTTTCTGTACATGTTTTCTGGGCTGTCTACTCCCAAGCAGGCCCAAATTATCAGCAACAAAAAAATACACTCCTCAAAGGAAAAATAAAACACTATAACAGTGATTTGGGCTGGCAACAGGTCACGACCCAGCAAGGTGCTCGGACTTCAGTAGAAACATAGAAACATGATGGCAAATAAAGGCCAAATGGCCCATCTAGTCGGCCCATCCGCAGTAACCATCTCTCCGAGAGATCCCACGTGCCTATCCCTGGCTCTTTTGAATTCAGATACAGTCTCTGTCTCCACCACCTCTTCTGGGAGACTGTTTCATGCATCTACCACCCTTACAAAGTCCCCTTCACCGGGCCCTTGCATACAATACTAGAGTCAATCTTTTCATCGCTTATAAGTATGATTAAGCGATTAATCAAAAAAACTATTAAACTTGAAACTTATCAAGGTTTGTCATATTAACTCAGTTTTTTTGCCTGCCTTATACCAGCATTGGCAGGTGCTTGCTCCACAGAGCTAATTGCGGGGCCTAAAGTTGCTGTATCTGCTTTTGAATTACTTTTTCTTTGATGGCACATAAAGTATCCCTCAAAAGAATTTCCCACCTGGATGTCACAGCAACCCCCCCCCCCCCCCCCCTGCCAACTTCATATAATCCCCAGCAATGCCAAATACTTCAATGTTTTTGTAACAGGAAAAAAAACCCCAAAAGAAACTATCCCAGCAGTCTTTTGCTAACAGCTTGCTGAAACTCTGCCAGCAGTACAGGCCTTTAAACTGTAAAGGTTTTTTCAGAAATTCAGAAAACAGGCCTCAGTCTCTCAAATTGAAAAGAAAAAAAACCACAACATGGTTACTTGCCAACCGCCGATAGGTTCACTTCCATTGCCTCTAAAAGTGCAGACTCTGGCTCTGATTCAGTAAACTCCATTCTTTCAACCTCTGCACATGGCTCTGGGGTCTGCGACTCCTCAGGACCCTGCCATTCCATACGGACTTCTTCTGACCGCCGCGTGGCTTGGAGAGCTTTCTGCAGCCACTGCTCTGCTTAGCTTCTATAAGTTTAACAGGACCACACACCCTAGCCTAGTTAAGAGGGAAGCAGGCTTCAGCTCCCTCTGGCTCCCCCGGTGGTCACCTATGAGAATTTCCTGCTTTCTCAGAAGGGCTCTTCCTAAGTTTAGGCTGGGGATAGGCAGCTCTAGGTGTATTGAACTGCTTTCTATTGTATGGTTGTTTTTCCTTCCTGCCTGGAAGCACTGTTGCTCTCTTTTCCTAGGTGGCAGAGCTGACAGCAAGGTCTGAACTGTCACAATATAAAAAGACTTGAAGCCAAACAAAACCAGGCAGGCCCGGGAATCCAAGATGGCGGCAGCCCCGGGACGGTGTCTCTAATCGCTATCTATAGAGCAGTCCATTCTGATTCCTAAAAACTCTAATGCCGCATTCGAAGCATAAGGGAATGGTCCGGACTGATCCCCCTGCACCCCGGACTCCAACCCCTACTCAACGCTCAATTCTGGACTTTGTTTCCATACCTGGGAGTTCCATATCAAATGTCGGAGGGATGTCTGGCATTTCCTTGGGGGGAAGAGGACCCGAGGTCTCAGACTGGGAGATTTCTCTCTCCCCTCTGGCAGCTGTGCTTCCACCACGCCCAGACTATACTGCAGCTGAGTTGAGGGACCCCAGCAAACTTTCTCTCGCGAGGGAGACCCCAGTTGCATGGGCAGAAACAGCGGAAGTTCTGGTTGAACAATGAGATTTGGAAGAGAAGGTGGTAACCTCCACTCCAGCAAGATCATCTCCGGTGGTTACATTAGAGAGCATTTGGAATGCTCTCTTGAAGCTCAACTCTTCGGTCGACAAATCTTCTCAGTTGCTAACAATGCTTATGAGTACTGTTAAATCTCTATCTGAAAAATTAGAAGGAACTAAGCAGCAGTTAACTTCAGAGGTTAAGCAGGTGAAAGAAAAAGTAGATCTCCAAACTTTATCCTCAGGATTGGTTAAAGACAAAATTCTTCTTAACAGAAAAATTGAACAATTGGAAAACTATAACCGAAGGCTGAATGCTCGTCTGTTAAACTTTCCAAAATCATTAGGAGTGACTCCCATGGAAATGTTCAGGAAATTCTTGATTGAAGTTTTAAACTATTCTCCTGATTGTATTCTACCAGTTAATCGTATTTACTATATTCCTCTTATAAAAAAGAACATGGGAGCCACACCGGATGAAGGTGTCCAGAATCCATAGAAGTTTTGAATCTTACAGATTTTCTTGAGACTTCAATAACTGAGACCTTAGAGCGTGCCACTTTAATTGTTTCCTTTGTCTTCGAACAGGATATATCTGCTTTACTTAGGCAATATTTCCACAATTCTCAAGTACCATTCATGGGGAAAAAAGTCTGGATCTACCCAGATGTTAATAGACAGACGCAAGAACGCAGGAAATTATTTCTGGCTATGAGAGTTGAAGTAGTAAAGCTGGGTGGGAATTTTCTTTTGGCCTGTAATAGTATTATAAAATACTTGGGGACAAAATATGTTTTTTTCTCACTTGAACAATTACGTGCTTTTATAGATATGCAGAAATTGTCAATAGGGGGAGTTTAGCGCTTACAACACAGTAAAGTATAAGATTGGAATTTTCTGTGAAGCCAATACCTGAACGTTTGCCTTAGAGGGTTCTCTTCACCATTTTCTGATTCCTTTTCCTGGAGGGCCTTATTGTGGTCTAAGGAAGATATATCTTGAAGCGGTCCAGAAGAAGGCGAAAATGGTAAGAGGTTTGAACCAAAAGAAGTATGAGAAGAGACTGGAGGAGAGGAGGGACAGGGGAGATATGATACAGACGTTTAAATACTTGAAAGGCATTAATATAGAACCAAATCTTTTCCAGAGAAGAAAAAATGGTAAAACTAGAGGGCATAATTTGAGGTTACAGGGAAGAAAACTTAGAAGCAATGTTAGGAAATTCTTCTTCATGGAGAGGGTGGTAGATGCCTGGAAAGCCCTCCCACGGGAAGTGGTGGAGAGGAAAATGGTGATGGGAGAAAAATAGAAGATCTCTAATTAGAAAATGAAGGATGTAATTTAAAGAACTAAGGCCGGTATTGGACAGACCTACACGGTCTGTGTTTTATATATGATGATTCAGTTAGGATGGCCTGGGGTGGGCATCAATGTGAACTCCACTAATATGGAACAGGAGGATGTTACTGGCCAGACTTTACGGTAGATGTCCTGCAAACAATGGGATGCTTGGATAGGCTGGAGTGAGCTTGGATGGCAACTTCGGCATTTGGAACCTAGGACAATACTAGACTTTACAGTCTATAGGCAGACTGGATGGACCGTTCAGATCTTTATCTGTCGTCATTTACTATGTTACTATGTATTCTAGTGTATATTTATGAAGGGAATTTTTTAAAATAAAATAAAATTCTGGAATCTCTTGTGGCACACCTGCAATCTCTTTGGGGCATAACACTGTGCCCTGGAACACAGTTTGAGAGACAATGGATTAGGGAACAATTGCATTTTGACAAAATGGAATAAATTGTCTTTCAAACCTGGAATAAACTAACAGTTGATCATTGCCCAAAGCCAGTCGAAGTCCACATGAAGCACACAAAACTCCTTTGTCATTGCAGTGAGGAGGTACATGACTCTCCAATATGCAGTGCCCATCTTTTCCATCAGAGAATGCCCTTCTATGATGTCACAGGGGTGGAGCTTTAGATGTTCCATGCCAGGGTTCTTCTGCAGATGACAAGAAGGCAGATAGTGAAATTATGGAAATGCTGAAGACAGAAAGTTTCAAGTTTATTGGTATTTAATGGATCGCTTATTTAATTTACTAAGTGATGTACAATTTAATAAATCAAAACAAACAAACAGGGAGTGCTGATGAACAAAATAACTTCAAAGTTATTGGGTAAAACTTACATGAGTCGTGAGGAAAAGGGGGAAAAGTTACAATTCTGTGACAGAGAAGAAGAAAAATAGTGATGGGAAGAACAAAAGGAAGTGTGAATTTGATTTAAAACTTGAGACGTCATATTATTGGATAGAAGGTAAAAGATTGAATGCGTCTTTAAAAAGGTGAGTTTAAAAATTTTTTTTAAACGATGATAAGTCTTTTTCTTCTCTGATATACTGTGGTAAAAAATTCCACAGTTGAGGGGCCATAACCGAGAACATGTCGTGTCTTCTGGTGCCTATGGGAAGGAATGGAAAGAAGGTTATGAGAAGTTGAACGGAGAAACCGAGAGGAGTTATATGGTATTAGCATCCTAGTGATAAATTGAGGCTAAACTAAACTAAACCTTAGGTTTATATACCGCACCTTCTCCGCAGTCGTGGAGCTCGGCACGGTTTACAGGAATAGTAATGAGAAAGGAACTCCAAGGAAAGGGTTAGATGAAGAGCAGAGGGAAGAGGGAAGTTAGAGGGCTAGGGTGTCAAAAGAGGAGGGAAAGTTAGGTTTTTGAGAATAACCAGGTTTTCAGCTGTTTACGGAAGGGTTGGAGAGCACTCAGATTACGAAGAGGGGAGGTAAGGTTGTTCCAGAGCTCGGTGAGTCTGAAGGGGAGGGAAGTCCCTAGTATTCCTGGGAGGGAAATGCCTTTTAGTGAGGGGAAGGATAGTTTCGATTTTTGGATGGGTCTGGAGGTATTGGGGTTTGAGGAGTTCCAAGAGAGCGGAATTAAAGGTGGAAGGATGCCGTGGACGATCTTGAAAGTTAGACAGATGCATTTGAAGTGGACTCTGGAAATTATCGGAAGCCAATGAAGCTTGAGAAGGAGCGGTGAGACGTGATCGAATTTACTTTTTGAGAAGATAAGCTTGGCCGCGGCATTTTGAATCCGTTGGAGTCTGTGAAGGTTTTTCTTTGTTAGGCTTATGAAGATAGAATTGCAATAGTCCAATCTGGAGAGGATGATGGATTGGACGAGAACAGCAAAATGTTTTTGATGGAAACAGGATCTTACTTTCCTCAGCATGTGAAGGCTAAAATAACATTTTTTTACCAGGGAGTTGAGGTGGTCATTGAAGGACAGTGTAGAATCGATAATGACGCCCAGGACATTGCTGGAGAATTCGAGCTGCAGAGTAGAGCCAGAGGACAGTGGGATTGAGGTGGGTAGCTGATCTAATTTTGGGCCAAGCCAAAGAGGCTCATTGAATCTCAGAGATTTAAAAACTAGGAATAATATTTTAAAAGTGATGCGATGGCTGATTGGGAGCCAATGGGAATTAATCAATAAGAGCGTAACGTGATCATATTTTTTAGCATTGTAGATCATTTTAACGGCCGTATTTTGTATTAATTGGAGCCTTCTTTTTTCTTTTTGTGAAATGTTAAGAAGAAGAGAATTACAATAGTCAATTTTGGATATTACCAGAGAATGAATTAAAATGTTTATGGATTTAGGCTCAAGGAATTTAGTTAGTGAGCGTATCAGGCGTAATTTAAAAAAAACATGATTTAACTACATTGCTAATATGGTCATGATATGTGAGTTTATCGTCGATGATGATACCTAAGATTTTTAAAGAAGGCACCAGTTCTAAGTTAATGGTATTAAGGGAAAAAGGAGTGCTAAGAATTGTGTCCTTTTTCCATGTGAAAAGCATCGATTTTGTTTTTTTAATGTTTAGTGCTAATTTATTGGAATTAAGGCATAGGTGGAATCAGCCCCTACAGTCTTGAACTTTCCATTGGAAAGTATTCAGAACTCTGTTACTGTTTTGGCCACAGACCCAATAGTTAAACATAAAAACCTTAAAGCTTTAGATAATCATTGTAGTAGATGCATTCTTCAAGTTTTGAACTTCTCAATGTCACTTTTGGTTTCATTGGACAGCTTAGCTAAAAGATACCTTAATGAAGTTCTTAAAATTCCCAAGCTTGGAAGTTCTTAAAATTCCCTCCAAGACTTTGCTGCCACAGGCAAGGGCTTTCTACTCATTATCAGTAAAGTGGAGGAAAGGAAGGAGGATTTATAGCTCTTGGAAGATAATCCAAAGATTCACACTATCTGTAAAATTCCTTTGAGAATGGCTGTGCTCACTTCAGCTTACTCTTTTTAAAACATTTTTCTACTGTAGAGATTCTCCTTTGTTACGGTAAAAGAATATGGATATTTCCTGATCTTTCAAATAATTAAAAAATGTAGTAAATTATTTATGGTGTTGAGGGATGACATGAGAGCAAATCAAAAAGTACAGGTAAAATACATTTAACAACTTTAATAGAAGTAACAGTGAGAAATTGAACATATCAGTTTTCCACATAGTCCCCATGCAAGATGACACATTTGTTGTATCGTTCAACTGGCTTCTTCATTCCTGCAGAGAAGTTTTTCGGCTTCTCCTGAAGCCAGGTGTGCACTGTTTCCTATACTTCATCATACTTTGTCTTTTGCTCTCCGGGTCGCAGTGATGCACCCATGTCTCGTCGCCAGTGACAGTTATCTCCAGAATACCTGGATCTTCTTCATACCATCTTAGGAACTAGGTCACAACCTCCACATGGTATTGCTTGTTCAGGTCAGTAAGTTGTTTGGGAACTACCCTGTTGTGCTTAAAAACTTGCAGTATTGATTGTTATATCCTCGTCCTGTGATTTTCCATTTCAACAGTATAAATGTATATGAGTAGTTTAGTTTAGTTTCATTTCTAGCCCACCTTTATCCAAGGTGGGTTATATTAACCTGTGGAAGCCCTTATTTTTTGTATGTTTACAATGAACAAATAATCCCATCAAATTTTTGTCCCTTTTTTGTCTTTAGCAACTCTTCTCTATCTGTATTGGCAGCTTGCTAGTAACAACTACCAATACACTTGCTAGGCTATTCTGAGCAGGGACCGTCTATCGAGTATCAAAATGTACAGTGCTGCGTACGCTTTTCAGTGCAATAGAAGTGATAAGTAGTAGTAGGCTATCCTTTTTCTTATACCTCTGCTCATATGTTACAGGATTTGAACACAAACTCTTTTTTTTCAATCTTAGGAATTGGCTATATGGAAGATTTCTTTTTAATGCTATGGCAAGTATGACAGTTTACCAATTTATTAACATCAGTAGGTTTCCTATAAATATCAGTTGAAAATGTGCCATCATGAAATGGTGCTATCAAACTACATTTGAAACATAGGGCTCCTTTTATCAAGCTGCGCTAGCGGGGTTAATGCGCATAATTTTTCATCAAGCGTTAACCCCTGCACTGGCCAAAAACTACCGCCTGCTCAAGAGGAGGCGGTAGCGGCTAGTGCGGCAAGCGGTTTAGCACGCGCGCTAAACCACTAGCGTGGCTTGATAAAAGGAGCCCATAATGTGTGGGTCTGATTAAGCCAAAAGAAAAAAAAAACCCCAACTCATTAAGATCAGAAGCAGAATCTTGCCAGATATTCAGAATATCATCAATGTATCAAGTTTCAAGTTTAATAAGTATTTGATTAATCGCTTATCTTTTTTTTCTAAGCAATATACAATGTATAAATTGATAAAAATAAATTAAAAATACAAAGAACCAAACAATGACAAACAGAGAAACGAGAGAGAGAAGGGGAGAACTACAAGAAAATCTAGAAAAAGAGAAACAAAAGGGGAAGGGGAATCTTCTTTTTGGAGCCATTTCATTGAGGGACAGAGCTCAAAGCTCGAAGGCATCTTTAAATAAGATGTATTTCAAAGCTCCCTTGAATTTCTCCATGTTTATTTCCTCTCTGATATGAAAAGGTAAAGAGTGACTGAAAACATTGTTGTACGTCTAGTGCTGACCATCTTAAATGACGGGACGTGGAAAAGATGTTTTGCGGCAGATCTAAGGACTCTAGTTGGTGCATGAAGGATAAGCATTTTATTGATAAAGGCCGGTTCTCTTGTTTTATGTTTTTAAAAGTAATTAAGGCAATTTTATAAGATATCGGAAGCCAGTGGGCTTTCTTTAGTAAAGGGGTAACATGATCATACTTTTTTGAGTTTGTAATGATCTTATTACCTCCAAAGGACATGCTGTACTGAGGTTCTGAAAGGAATATTCTTTCAAAATTGGCCATGGATAGATTAGCAACTTTTATCTTTTAACCACTAGCTGATCCTTTTTCACCTCCTTAACTGATATCTGTGCTTTTAATAGTGACATTTATTTTCATTTTATAGTAGTTATTACTATGATTTAAGTAATGCTTTTAAATACACCATATATACTCGAATATAAGTCGATCCAAATATAAGCCGAGACCCCCTATTTCCCCACCAAAAGGAGGAAAAATGGTTGACTTGAATATAAGCCAGGCAGCTTAATATTCAAGTGCCCTACCCTGTCATGCACTGAAACCAACCCTCTTCCCTCCATCCCCTGTCAGGCTATGCACCCAGCCCCCTTCCCTCCCTCCCTCCCTCCCTCCCCTGTCAGGTTCTGCACCCAGCCTTCTTCCTTCCCTCCCTCCCCCTGCCAGGTTCTGTACCCAGCCCCCTCCCTCTCAAGCTCTGCATCCTGTTCTCCTTCCCTGCCCTGTATACCTCCTTTATCAATACCTGGTGGTCCAGAGGTGCAGCAGGCAGGAGAGAGCTTGCCATACTCCTGCCCCGCTTTTAACCCGGTCAGTCGGTGGCTGTGGCGAGTTCTGGTTTCTTCAGCCACTGAGCAGCACCAAGCAGGAGCACGCTTTGACACTGCTGCTTGGAGTGTGCGGCTTCCTGACTGGCTCCCATGATTTCTCATGAGAATTCGTGTGAGCCTTTCAGGAAGCCGCTCAGCGCCAAGCAGCAGCACCAAAGCATGCTCCTGCTCGGTGCCACTCAGCAGCTGAAGAAACCAGAACTCACAGCAGCCACCGACCGACCGGGTTAGCATCGGGGCAGGAGCGCAGAAAGCTCGCTCCTCCCCACTGCACCTCTGGACCACCAGGGATCGGCAGAGGAGGTACACAGGGTAGGGAGAAGGCAGGGTGCAGAGCCAGGCGGCAACCTACAATAAGTCTGAGAGGGGGCGCTGGCATGAATATAAACCAGGGCCCCCATTTTTGGGCCAATTTTTGAGCCCCAAAATCCTGGTTTATATTCAAATAAATACAGTAATTTATATTGTTCTTTATTTAATTGCTTTTGACTTAAGTCAGTGGTTTGTGAGCATTTATTTGTTGTATGAGTTATTATCATTTGGGAAGCACTGAGTGAAGTAGGAGTGCCAGCACACCTAATCAGGTTAATCAGATCGCTCTACTATGATCAAGAAGCTACAGTACAAACCAGCTATGGAGATACAGAATGGTTCACGATCAAAAAAGGTACAAGACAAAGATGCATCCTCTCTCTCCTTTTCTTTTCAACTACTTTGCAGAAATAATCATGAGGAAGCTGGACTTAGATGAGTTTTGGGGAGAAAATAGGCAGAAGAACCATCAGCAATCTGAGATATGCTGATGATACTACCCTGTCGGCAGACAGTGAGAAGGATCTCAAGAAGTTGATCCTGAAGCTGAAAGAAGAAAGTGAGAAGATGGGACTTTACCTGAACTTCAAGAAGACCAAAATCATGATTAACACCAACAAGAAAGTCCACATAAAGATCAACAATGAAGAATAGAAGTGGTTCACAGTTTCATTTTCCTTAGGTCTCTCATTGATCACAGTGGTGGTTCGGCAGCAGAGATCAAGCGTCGATTAGCACTGGGGTGTACAGTCATGGTGAGCATGGACCAAATATGGAAGTGCAAGGACATCTCAGTCATCATCAAACAAAGAGTGATCACTGCCAGGGATGGAGGGAAAGAGAGATGCTGCATGGATGGGGTGGGGTGGTGGGAAGGGAGAAAGGAAAAGAGAGATGTTGCCAGTGAGGGCAGGAAGAGAAAAGGAGAATTGTTGGACCTTGGTACGTGGAGTGGGAAGGAAAGAAAGATAGTATACAAGGGAAAAAGAAGAAAGAGGGAGAATTGAACATGATAGTGGTGGAGAGGAGGAAGAAATATTGGATGTTGAAGTGGAAAGGGAAGGGTGGGACAGATGGAAAGGAATATAAGAGGAATGAATGCTGAACATGGTAGTGGAGGGAAGGGAGGAAGAGATGCAGCATGGTGTTGGAAAGAGTTGATATAAGGCCCTAGAAAACCAGTTAAGAGCAGAGACAGAAGGAAATACAACCAGAGACTGGGAAAAGATGATTAGAAAAATAAAATCACCAGACAACAAAGGCAGGGAATATGAGTTTATTTTCAAGGGGTAGAGGGGTAGGAGGAGGGCGGTCCACCCCCAGGTGCATGCTCTAAGGGGATGAACAGCCAGCACACCGGGTCTGAAACCTCCCACTCTACTCTGCTGCTTTCCTGAACCAGCAGCAGTGGCAGTAAACTTTAAATTCAGTCATCATGGGACCTTCCTGCACCTCTCTGTGGCTGCCGTTCCATCCCTTCTGACATCAATTCCTTGTTCCGGAGCACAGCCAGCAGCTGTGGGGAGGTGTAGTAAGGTCCTGCGATGACTGCATTTAAGTTTACAGCTACTGCTGCTGGTTTGAGATACATTCAGCAGCGGTGGGGAGGTGAGGGTGCAAGATATTGGATGGCATTTGGGTGGAAGGAGAGAGAAGGAAGCAGGATACTGGTATGGAAGGGTGGTGGAGGGAGAGAAAGGGGGCAGGTACTAATGGAATTGGTATGCAGGGAGAGGGAGAGAAGACAGAAGGGGGAAGGATACTGGATAGAATTGGATTGGAGGAAGAGAGAGGGGGAAGATGCTGATGGAAGTGGGGTGAAGGGAGAGAGAAGGGGCAGATGCTGATGGAAGTTGAGAGAAGAAAGAGAAAGAGGGGAGCAGACACTGAAGTGGAGAGAGGGGGCATACGTTGGATGGACGTGGACAGAGAGGAGAAGATGCTGGATGGAAGTGGTAGAGAAAGAGAGCACATGATTGAGGAGGAGATAAATAAAAAAGGGCACATGCTGGATGGGAGGAAGAGGATAGAGTTAGCAAAATACTGAAGGGGGTGAGGGAAAGAGGTGGCAAGCTGTAGTTAGACACAGTGAAATGAGAAAATGAGGACTGGATAGTAAGAATTTAATCTAGACAGATGCAGAAAATAAATTGAGAAGGAAGATGAGGGAAGGGAGAAAAGATAGTGACATGTCAGACCTTGGTGTGAGGTGTGGAGAAAGGAAGGGAGGAAAAGGAAAGGAGAGCATGAAATGCCAAACCATGGGGGTGTGGGAGAGGGAAGGGAAGGAGAGGAGAGAGATGCCAGACCATTGGGGGATGGGAGGAAAGGGAAGAAGGTTGATGCCAGACCAATAGGGGTGGAGGGAGAGATGAAAAGGTGAGGCAGACAGTTTCTGGAAGGGGGAGAGAAGATGACATATAGAAGGGGCAGACAGTAGATAGAAGGAAGAGAGTGACAAGAAGATGAGGAAAGCAGAAAGCAGAGAAGACAAAGGTAGAAAAACGTTTTCTATTAATGTTTTTTAGCTTTAGGATAAAGTAGTATTGTAGCTGTGTTAAATTAACTTGATTAATGATTAAATTAACTTGTCTCTTCTTTGATATTTCTGGGCCATAGACTGTAAAGTCTGGTATTATTCTAGGTTCCAAATGCTGAAGTTGCTGTCCAAGCTCACTCCAGCCTATCCAACCATCCCATTATTTGCATGATATCTACCATAAAGTCTGGCCAGTAACATCCTCATGTTCCAAGTTAGTGGAGTTCCCATTGATGCCCACCCCAGACCATCCTACACCGAATCACCATATATGGGACACAGTTAGAATACACATTTTTGTGGATATCTTTTGTTTACCTTCAATTACATCACTTTCTTTTCCAGAGATAAATTTAAAAAAAAATAAATAAATTGACATCGATATGTGAACATTTCTTAAGAAAGAAATGAATATTTCATGGGGTGTCCTAATTTTTTCACATGACTGTATATGGAGGCTTGTTTTGTATGTATTCAGGAAAGAACTGAAAACTAAGCTCTTAAAAAAATTTGTCAAATGATCTAACTAAAACCTTAAAAACATAAGAACATAAGAAGTTGCCTCCATTGGGTCAGACCAGAGGTCCATCTCGCCCAGCGGTCTGCTCCCGCGGCGGCCCATCAGGTCTGTGACCTGTGAAGTGGTTTCTGACCACTTCTATAACCTACCTCTAGTTCTATCTGTACCCCTCAATCCCCTTATCCTCCAGGAACTTATCCAAACCTTCCTTGAACCCCTGTATAGTGCTCTGGCCTATCACATCCTCTGGGAGTGCGTTCCATGTGTCCACTACCCTCTGGGTAAAAAAGAACTTCCTAGCATTTGTTCTAAACCTGTCCCCTTTCAATTTCTCCGAGTGACCCCTAGTGGTTGTGGGTCCCCACAGTTTGAAGAATCTGTCCTTGTCCACTTTCTCTATGCCCTTTAGGATTTTGAAGGTTTCTATCATGTCCCCTCTACGTCTCCTCTTTTCCAGGGAGAACAGCCCGCAGCATTTTTAACCTGTCAGCGTATGCAAAATTTTCCATACCTCTTATCAGTTTAGTCGCTCTTCTCTGGACTCCCTCGAGTACCGCCATGTCCTTCTTGAGGTACGGCGACCAGCGTCCTGGTTGTGATACCCAGATCCCATCACTCATGCTGTCCATCAGCTCTTGAAAGATCATTCTATCTATCAACTTTGTAAGTTCCCTGGGAATGCCCAGACCAGGTTGTTGTTTTTTTTTTGTAAACCGCCTAGAACTGAAAGGCATTGGCGGGATAGAAAAACAATAATGTAATGTAATGTGTTAATAAATATTTATAAATAGAAAATGGAAATAAGGTGATGATTTTATTGGACTAATTGTAATACATTTGTGACTAATTCAGAGACCAAAACCCCCTTCCTCAGGTCAGGACAGGATACCATAACATCAGTTTACTTTACTGACCTGAGAAAAGAGGTTTTGGTCTCTGAAAACTAATTTAAAAATATTATAGTCCAATAAAATGGTATTATCTTATTTTCCATTTTTGTTTTATTTCTTCCTCCCGCCCCCTTTTGGGCCCCTTTTATGAAGCCGCAATGATATTAGCTCTGATGATCGTAAGAATTCTATGAGCACCAGACCTTTTACTGCCATGGCCGGCAATAAAAAAGCCTAACACAGCTTCATAAAAAAGGGGGGGGGGAGGTTATTTTGTTAATTTGTATTGATGATTGCTATTTTGCTGTTTTTATCTAAAATTTCGCTGTTTTTATCTAAAATTTTTTTTTTTTTTTTAATTTTTATTTCTATTATTCAACAAAATTTTACAAGAATACATCTTGTTACATTAAATACAGGAAAGAAAAAAACAATACAGAAGTATTACAGATTCATACTTATAAAAATAATTTTTCCTTTCTTAGACCACCATAATAGGGGGATGGTCAATCGGAACTTTTTGAGAGAAATTTAACGAGGAACTTAATTAAACGATTAGGCTTTATGTTCTAAACACCAGCTATTAATTTCTATTTCCCCTCAGTCCTTGATGATTTTCTTTACATCCAAGAATTCCTTCAGGTGATTAGGAGAAAAAAAATGTGTATTTAACTCGCAAATACCTAACTAAGCATTTACAGGGGTATGCTAACAAGAAAGTTGCTCCCAATTTTATAGTATCTTGACGCATAGAAAGAAATTCTTTCCTCCGTTCTTGTGTAGTCTTTGCGACATCAGGATATATCCAAACTTTTTGCTCCCCAAATAATAATTTCTGTGAATTTTTAAAGAATAGTTTCATAATCATGTTCACATCTTGCTCAAAAACAAATGATACTAAGAGCGTAGCTCTAACAGTATCAGTAGTAACTGTTTGTTCAAGAAGAGCAGTCACATTTGCAAATTCTATTTCATTATTTTCCCTCCTTATCTCTTTCTCAATCTCGTTTTCTCCTTCTTGTCTTCCGGGTATCTTCTTATTTGGTAAATAGTAGATTTTATTTATAGGGGGGAATACAATTTGACGAAATCTTTAAATTTTCAATCAGATATCTTTTTAATAAGTCCAAAGGCAATATACCCGGAATTTGAGGAAAATTTAAAATACGGAGGTTCAAACGCCTGTTGAAATTTTCAAATTGCTCCAATTTCTTATTTATAAGGAAACTATCTTTAATTGAAGCCACCTTGAATTGTTGTAAATGCAATATATCCTCCTGCATCTGCTTAGTTTGAGCACTAGAGTCCCTTTTCATTATTTCCACAGTTTCAGTCAGCGAGTCCAATTTTTCCACTATTTTTGTTATCTTTTCAGATGATTTTTCCATTTTTGACTCCATCCGCTGAAGCAAAGACCAGATGCTTTGAAGAGAAACCTCCGTCGGAGAGGACAAATCCCCCTCTCTCTTGTTGGCTTCCATCAGCAAACTGTCTCCAGACGCTGTGCCCTCGTCGGGAGACCCCACGCTTCCACTTCCGGGATCGGGTGTCTCTCGCCACATCGTTCCGGCAGTTGCTGGACACGGAGGAGTGTGGGAAACCGGAGGAGACAGCGATGTTTCTATGCCCGAAAGGGCAAGCGACTCCCTCTCTTCGCCGCCCAACGCCGGGCTCTCCACTCCGGATATTACTGGTGCCGGAGGAGCCGAAAAAAAGCTTTCCATCTTTAGCTGCCGGGGGGTAGACGCCAGGGCCGGCGAGGAAGGTCCCCTGACCACCCCTTTTCTCTTCGGAGGCATAAAGAAAATGAGGTAAATAATTCAGGCAAAAGCTAAAGCTAAACGTGGAGAGATCTTAACGCGTCTCTCACAGCTCCTCACATCGCCGCCCGTTTTTATCTAAAATTTATATTTTGCACAATATTAGGGGACATGCGTCACTGTTTCTGTGATGTTGCATAATGCAGAGTCCAGCTTCTTGAGGGTTCAATTTAACTTTTATCTACATATTTCTATTTACTTGTATCTACATATTTCTATTTACAAAACCGTGGCACAGTTTTTAGCACCAGCCACGGCGGTAACAGCTCAAGTGCTCATAGGAATTCTATGAGTGTCAGAGCTGTTACCACCGTGGCCAGTGCTAAAAACCGTATGGTACGGTTTTGTAAAGGGGTTGGTTAGTTTGTGATTACATATTCCATACTGGGCAAAGGTGTTTTCTGTGTTCTGTGTGAACAAAAGACATGGTTCTCTGTTATAGCCACACTGGGTCAAACCAATGGTCCATCTAGCCCTCTATCATGTTTCCACAGAGTACATTTTTTACAAAGGTCTTTCAGTTAGGAAGTTAGAAACTGCTCTTTTGTTTAGTTGCCTTTCAGTTAAACAATAGTGTCTGATTAAAGAGAAAAGCTAAAAGGGCAGAATAAGTGCAGGGTGACTCATCTACAAGATGTAGCTGACATCACTTTCAGTTTAGAGGCACTTCTACATAAAGATATTCCAGAACTCAGCTGCTCCTTGTCCTGAAGAGATGCTGAGTAAGGATCTGTTAAGGGGAAGAAAAACTCAATCGGAATATCCTACCTGGGGGGCATGGCTTGAGGATTATGGCGACCAGACATGCTGCCTAAGTCCTCTCTAGTGACGGCACACTGAACAAACACAAATAAGCATTTGCACAGCAATATTGAACATTCAGCGAAGAACACAACTTATATTCTTGCTGAAATATGTCATCAAGTAAGAATAATAAAGGAGAGCAGTCTTCGGCTACGATGTCTAGCAGTAAGCGGCCTAAACACGAGGTCTCCTCGCCTGAAAAACTGCTGCTGAAATCTAAAGACTCGCAACTTGAACTTTTGCTGGCTGAAATGCGTGCCTTCAAAAACATAATGTCTAAGTAAATTGAAGGGTCTCATTTAATAAGAACCGAGATCGAAACGCTCAATGCACAATTCATAGATGCTAGACACAGGATCAACGCGTTAGAAGCCTTTATGACACAATATGCCCAAAATGTCTCCCTGATCCCCAAGCATGTTAGAGACATTGCAGCACTGCAAAATGACCTCGAAGATTGGCCAACAGAAGCCATCATAATAACATCAGACTCCTGGGCATCCCTGAAACATCAGAAGAATCTGACGTGATTGCTTTCTTCAATAATCTTATACCATCCTTATTGGGCTTACAGTTTGATCCACCTCTTGAATTTAAGCGTGCACACCGTGTCCCGTCGAGATTTACTTCAAATCAGAAATCTCCAAGACCCATAAAGGCCAAACTATTGAGATATCAACATACCCTCCAAATCTTTACAGCAGGCACAGAAAAGAAACACATCCTTTATCAAGGCAGGAAAATACTGTTTGTGCCGGACCTTGCTAAATCAATTGCAGCACAACGGAAACAATTTCTACAGCAGCGACAGGATCTTAAAGATATTGAAGCCAGATTCGGCCTCCTCTACGCTGCTCAGATGTTGATGAGGCTTTTGGCGCCATAAAGGAACCCAGCTACTTATGGCGCCATTAGGAACCCAGCTCCAGTAAAGACTAAACAACATAGCCTGCCTTCCCCTGATCAGGTGCATCATTCCTAAAACTGGGATCATTTCTTCTTTTTGCCAGTTTTTTAATGAACTCAGTGAATACTGTGAATGGAAGGAACCTCCCTTGATTATCCTCCTTATATTGCATACCTACAGCTAACTATTTCTCATTGATATCATATAGCAGCTTTGCTGTAAACTTCTTTATGCCACAGGATGTGTCTAGGAAGCTCAGGCCTGGAAGATTCGAATCAGTGTCGATTGCTTCTCATGGTCTTTGCTGGTGAGATTTCGAAAGTTATCTATTCTTTTCATTAATGCTTACTGGATAGCTTCTGGGTTGCCATACTGCTGCTCGAGCCTCTCCCATGTTTCTTGCAGGCCTCAAGCATTGTCATGCTGGAATGCATCTTTCAGTCTTTTTATCTTTTCTGATGACTCAGGCCCCAACCATCTTATCATCAGATTCATTTTATGTCTTGGGGTTGGCTTCATGACTGTTATGGCATCTTTAAAGTCAGCTTTCCACCCATGGTACCTCTCTGGGTGGTCATTGAATTGGGTGAGTCCCATATTCACTATCTTTTTGCATGCCATGCATGTTGCTAGATCTTCTCTTTCTGAGATCTCTATGATGCTGGTGGGTATCTGTGGCTGACTACTTGCTACTGTCTGCCTGTAGACAGATACTGTGTAAGGTATATTGAGTGCCTCTTTCTTAATCACAGGGTGTTGAATGGAATGTGTCTGTTTCAGAATGAGAAGCCAGTCAAGAGGTATGGCAACTCTGCTAGAAAGTCTGGAGCAGTGCATAAGACAGATGTGCTACCCACAGCAGCTCAATCAACAGACTGTCCTCCTACTAGAGAAAAAATAGAGGACCCAGAAATACAATGTCCAATACATAAGAAACTACATCCTCTTTTGAAATGTCGAGGGTTCAAGGAGAAAACTTTAAGAGAGCAAAAAGAACTGTTGAGAAAATACCAAATCTGCTATAAGTGTTGCTCCTCAACCAAACACATGGCTAAAGACTGTAAAGCAGCCATTGTGCAGAGTGTGTAATAGTGACCAACACATGAGTGCCTTGCATCCCGGCAGGAGTAGACCGACCTCTCCAAGGACCCCTGCCCCAGAGTTAGACCATGGCAGGGAGGAGACAGAGTAAGCACCACAGTATGTCACTGTGAACTGCACGGAGGTATGCTGTCACCCACCGATCATGCCAGACAACCCTGTTGCTCTTGAACCAAGTCCTGAGATATCCCGGAGAAGGGATGTAAAGCCATACACACCTAGGAAAGCCCACCATCCTTGCAACCATGAAGACTTTTCTCCTTTTAGCTCTCACAAGGACATAATGAGGAGGGGAAGATATGGAACCAGGGAGAGAAAGACCTTAGTGAAAACAGAAGCCTTTCACCCAGTGACCAAAGGGGGAGCCCTAGAGCACGGCAGGGGTTCTCTCAGCCTAGGAGTGCAAGGTGGGACACAAACACACTAAATGGGCAGATTTGTTACAAAGAAACAGAGAGCAGCTTTCAGACTTCAAGGGACTAGAAGGTGCACTGCCAGAGACCAGAGAAGAAATGGACAGCCCTGAGCAGGAGTTTAGCCCAGAGATGCTGATGGAACTAGGAGTGGAAACAGATTTCCTAAATGCCCAGCCTGGGAGCAAGTGAGAGTTTGTTCACCTATGTTCTGCTAAGAAACTACTACAGTTTTCTTGAGACTATGTTTCTACTTTTGCAGCTGTTTTGGCACTGGGTGTTTTTTGTTTCAAACTGGAAAGAATTAGTACTGCTACCATTTGAAGCTGCTTGAATGAACTGTTTAGGGGTGGTTCTTCTGAATTCACTGGCCACTTTCCTTATTGCTGGTGTAGCACAGTATAGGAGTTAAGGAAGGGTCTGTGTATTTGGGTGGGCCAGTGGGATTTGTATTCCAACATTTTTCTAGCAGACCCAATAACTCCCCCTCTGTACCTGAGTGCAGGGCAATAGCCCAGTTAACCAAAGGCTATCAGATACTGTTTGGGGAAGTTCAAACTTTTGCAAACGGAATAGTAAAAAAGAACTATGAAAAGCAGCTCTAGAGAGCTCTTGAGCTGAACCAGTGAACCTAGAACTGTATTCATTATTCTTTTGAGGATTTGTTTTGCTTGAGGAGATAAGTGCTCCAGGCCACTGCCTAAGGGTGGTGTGTGCAGCCTTGCAGCCACTTGCAAGGGACAAAGAAAGGACTGCTCTGAATTGAGCATTTGTTTTGAGTTAGATAAAGCTTTGGAAGCATTCTGGCATTCATTGTTTTGTTTTTGAAAAAGGCTGAAAATTAAAGCCAGTGTTTTGTAAAGTCAATAGACCTTACGAGTGTCAGTGAGTATTTTTTCTGTCTTTAAAACTGAGTTTTGTTCTCTAGAAACCACCAACAGCCTCTTCAGTCAAGAAGAGCTTAACAATATTGCCACCGGCCAGCTCCTGGACATTACTGCCTGGGATCGGTTGGTAACAATGCGGAGAAGGCCTCAGTGGAAGATCATGTAACCAAGATATGTGTGGCAAAAGTATACTCTAAAGTGCAACTAGAAAAGGCAATGAAAATGTATGTTGTCATCGATGAACAAAACAACCAATCTCTGGCAAGGACAAAGTTCTTTGATGTGTTTAACATCGAGGGAAACCGCTACCCCTACTTCCTTAGAACCTGTTCAGGGAGGACTAGGAAGATGGGGAAAAAAGTGAGTGGATATGTTATAGAAGAAATGTTTTCAGAGGTTACAAATGATCAGATCAATTGCTCCATTCTTGGATTCATCCTCACTGAATGTCCTTGTACATTCACTGATCATTTCAAAGTTGGATTACTGCAATTCACTGTATAAAGGAATCACTCTAAAATAAATCTATCGACTACAATTAATTCAAAACACCGCAATAAAAATAATAATGAATAGGAAAAAATTTGACCATGTAACTCCTCTTCTCAAAGAAGCTCATTGGCTGCCAATTGTCCACAGAATCTCCTTTAAAATAGCATTATTAACATTCAAAATATTAACAACTAAAACCAGTGTTCTCCCCAGAAATTTTTTCCAGCCGGGTGGGGCGGGATGGGGAAATTTGGTGGTGAGGAAAATTAACCCCCTCTTTTACTAAGGTGCACTAGCATTTTTAGCACGCGCAAACCCCCGCACTATGCAGGAAAACTAACGCTAGCTCAATGCTGGCGTTAGCGTCTAGCGTGCATGGCAATTCTGCACGTGCTAAGTGCATGCTAAAACCGCTATCACAGCTTAGTAAAAAGAGCCCTAAATGTGTACTATTTTTATTAGTTAATTATTATTATTTTCCAATGCTCAATATGACTTCCTTTTTTAAGGTTTGACACTTGTGCCAGAATATTTTTATGAAATTTAAGAAGTATCCAATTCTAGAAGGGAATAATTAGATATTTGCCCTCTTTCAAATGGTATAGAGGTTTAAAAAAGAGAAATGCGTTAATGAAGTCATTAGGTTCAATCTAGCCCAGGGGTCTCAAAGTCCCTCCTTGAGGGCCGCAATCCAGTCGGGTTTTCAGGATTTCCCCAATGAATATGCATGAGATCTATGTGCATGCACTGCTTTCAATGCATATTCATTGAGGAAATCCTGAAAACCCGATTGGATTGCGGCCTTCAAGGAGGGACTTTGAGATCCCTAATCTAGCCATTTATTTCTGCATGAATTTAAACAACTAAAAAAAAAAAGATAAATATAGCTCATCCAGTCATACAAGAAATGGCTCTACAGCACCTCTAATAATGTTTTGATCACTAGGTTCCTTCCTGAGGTCTCCCTGAGGATATGAAATAGATGCGATCCCCACTTCCAGACCTCTTCCACATAATTTATGGAGAGGTGTTACTAAGCCTTGAAGGAAACCTGTGTGAGTGATCTTTATCTGCTACTTGTTTTGCTGTACACTTCCCCCTCCGTATTTGCAGGGATTAGGGGCAGAGCCGGCCTGCGAATATTAAAAAACTATGAATAATATTCAGACCGGTTCTGCCCCTAACCCCTGCTTCCACCAGCTATTTTAAGCCCTGAAAGCCCCCCCTTAAGCCTTACCTGGTGGTCTAGTGGGTTTTCAGGAAGAAGCGATCTTCCCATGCTCCTGCCCCATGCAGATCGCTCACAGGAAATGGCTGCCTTGAGCTCCTGTAGTCTCTCAAGCTTTCTGTTAGCAATGACTGTACAGGATCAATTGACTGTGCAGGATCTGGCTTGTTTAGTTTTACATTGCGTGTGTTGGTGTTCTAGTGCTCACTGCAGTGTTTAAGATGCTGCCTTTTCCTAGGTGCAACCTTGTTGTATGACTCATGGATTATTACTAAAAATATCTTTTTTATATAGAGGAGGGGGTTGTTAAAAAATGATCAGTACTGGCTGTCATATTTCTCCTGAAACCTGGTAATCCAATGTCAACTGAAGAGAACTCTTTTGAGCTCATAGACCCTGAGTCTGACACAGAGATTCATCCAGACAGGACTGTCCTTGCCACAAGGATTGCAATTGAAAGCAATTTAGGAGCTCACTGGTTTTTTTGTTTTTCAAGCTAGTCAGAAGGGCCATAGCATGTTGTTAGAAGCCTGTCACGTATCACCACTGGCACATCTGCACAAAACCTCTGTCAGTAAATAAGATCATGCAAGCAAAAAAGCAGCATCATGCACTGTGAACAGCAAGAAATGTACGCGAATGAAATCAATTGCATAAGAAAGGGGATGAACCTTCCAAGAAACAGCCTCCTTCTGAAGTTGAATCTCTTCATGGATAAAGAAGGACTTCTTAGAGTTGGAGGTCATCTCACCCAAAACCAAAAAGAAAACTGCAGAACAGATGTACTTGATGCAGGAACTTTATTGAGTCAATCAAAATGCTATTTTTAATAAAATGATGCACCTTTGTCCTAGAGAAATTGGGAGCCAACATGGTCCATGTTTTGATTAAAACATCTTCGTCAGGGGTCCAAAGGTATCCAAGTAGAAATAGAAAGGGGCGAAAAGAATCCACTTATTGATTCAGAGTCACCATTGATTTTGACCCCAGCTATACTTCTCACTCAGAAAACCAATACTAATGCCGTTCCACCTAGAGACTTTAAGGATGGCAACATTTACAAATACCAGTGGAATCAAGTGCAGCATCTTGCTGATATTTTCTAGAAATGATGGAAGAAGGAATACCTTCCTACTCTTCAACCAAGGAATAAGTGGCAAGACAACCAGCCAAACTTACAAGAAGGAGATCTTGTACTGATGAAGGACAGCCAAGCACAGTGTAACAGCTGGCCTCATCAGCAAAACCTTTCTCAGTGAGGCTGGGAACATGCGTAAGATGGAGATTAAGATTGTAAACCAAGGAACAATGAAGACATTCATCTGACCAGTCACAGAAGTGATCTTCCTGCATCGTGAAGGAACCTGAGACTAGAAAATGGCACGAGGATAAATTTTTCCCCATCCCCATGGGAACTCATTTTTCCATCCCACCCCATGAGTTCTTTTCCTGTCCCTGTCCCATTCCTGCAAGCTGTGTCCTCATCTGCACAAGCCAAAAACACTTTAAAATCATAAGTGTTCAAGGTTTGTGTCATTAAGGCTGAGCTTACAAGAATGGGACAGAGACAGTGACATAACTCAAAGGGATGGGACTGGGAAATTGACCTCCTGCAGGGACGGGGACAGATTTGTACCCATGTTATTCTCTATCTGAAATGAGGATGTCATGGACCATTATCCATTCCAGAAACTCAAACTCTCTCTCTTTTTCTCTCTTTTATGTTGTTTGCTTGTCTGTGTTGTCAGTCTCTTGTTACAGCTTCACGAAACTGCCAGAGAGTTCATCCATGCATCACAGTTAGAAAGACAAGCCAGAAGACATCAAATCAAGTTTCAGTGACTTATGGACTTTGACAAAACTGTATGAAATTATTCAGTTTAAATAGTAATAGTAGTATCTACTGATACCAGACGGGGAGTGTTTCCCTCCATTTTATGTGTTCATTTTCTCAGTTCTTGTATAAACAAATATGAGTGTTTATGTTAAGATGTATAAGCAAAGTGTGATCTATGGACTCAAATCCCCAGTAGGCTTTGCTTCTCCCAGGGACCTAGGCTGCAACCAGAGAGTTTAAGCCTGCCCTTCTTTAGCTTCTGAGAGAAAACAGTATTCATTTTGTAAGACTGCACAACTGCATGAAAACCTGAATATAACATTGTCCTCTCACCAGGTATTCTTCCTTTATTTCTGCTAGCCTAATACAGCTTAGGTTCAATATCTAAGTCTGGAGCACAGTTTTATTCCCCAAAAGGCATGTGGACATACACCTATATTCCCTTTGGATAGGATGTGCTGGTAGAGTAAGAATATTCTATATAAAAAGTTGGACTGCCTTGAAATCATCAAATTGAAAGTGTTTATTCCTTATTTCAAGTTATTAAAGACAGTTATTCAAAGAATTACAGAGCCTGGCTGATAACACTAAAGTTACAGAAGTAAGGGTTAACTGAAAGGGATTCTCAGAGAAGTGCCAATCTAATTCAGTGAGTTCAACAGTGTTTGGCCACTTGAGAAGTCTCTGATTTTCAGTACAAAACCTGGAGAAGGTTTCAGTGAAATCTATGGTAAAGACTATTCAGTAAAGATGTTACTAACATAGTGAAATCTGAACCCAGCATAATGGGAGACTAAACAAACTACAGCTCTATACTCTAGAAGAACGTAGGGAGAGGGGAGACATGATTGAGACATTTAAATACATCACAGGACGTATCGAGGTGGAAGATGATATCTTCTTTCTCAGGGGACCCTCTGCCACTAGAGGGCATCCGCTCAAGCTCAGAGGCAGGAAATTTCATGGTGACATCAGGAAGTATTTCTTCACAGAAAGAGTGGTTGACCGTTGGAATGAGCTTCCAGCGCAGGTGATCGAGGCCAGCAGCGTGCTGGACTTTAAGAATAAATGGGATACCTATGTGGGATCCCTACGAGGGTCGAACTGGAATATCGGTCGCTAGGTATAGACTTAAGAGGATAGGTCAGTAGGGTGGGCAGACTTGATGGGCTATAGCCCTTTTCTGCCGTCATCTTCTATGTTTCTATGTAATGGCGCCCATAACGGTGATTCATTAAATGGTAAAGAAACAGAAAGGCAATAGAAATAGGAATGCTATGTTATGCCTAAGTAACATAGGTGCACTAGTCACTTAGGTGCAGTTTATAGAATCGGGCTGAGCACCACCTATGTTTAAATCGCACTGAGCGCTGCCTTAATTGGTGCTTAAATTTTGGGCATACTTTATAGAATCTGTCTTCCTGTGCCCTAAAATTGGCAAGGAAAGATGGAGATTAATTATGCAAAGCATATGTTATGATTGCAGGTGCTGCCTACCTCTTTAGAGAGGAGGGGTAATAGCAAATAAATGATGCAATGGGGAGAGGAAGACATTCTTAGGGTTGAAAGCAATGGTATATGAAAAAGGATCTGCAAAAGTTAGAGGAATGGTCTAATGCATGGCAACTAAAATTCAATGCAAAGAAATGCAGAGTAATGCATTTGGGGATTAATAATAGGAAGGAACCGTATATGCTGGGAGGAGAGAAGCTGATATGCACGGACGGGGAGAGGGACCTTGGGGTGATGGGAATTACTGGAAAGGCAAAGAAATGGTTCCAAGAATTCCTAATAAACAGATCCTACCGAGTAATCAGCAATGGAAATTACTCCAAACCATGGAAAAACCCATCAGGCGTACCTCAAGGTTCCCCCCTATCGCCCACCCTCTTCAATATCTATATCGCCTCCTTAGGTCACCTCCTACAAAAACTAAACCTAATACACTACATTTACGCAGACGACATATCCATTCTAGTCCCCCTAAATGACATCACAAAAGAAATAGTAGACAACCTCTCAAACGTAATGACTGAAATCGATAAATGGACCACCAATTTCAAACTAAAACTAAACGCAGAAAAAACAAAAGTCTTCCTGGCTAGTCCTAATGACAAAATCACAAAAACATTGATAAAAATAAACAATCACGAACACCCAATTTCCAGAAACATAAAAATACTTGGTATCACGCTAGACACTCACCTAACTATGACTGACCACACAAACTCACTAGTGAAAAAATGTTTTTACACGCTATGGAAACTAAGGACCATAAAAAAATACTTTGACCCAACATCATTCAGGTTACTGGTACAGGCACTGATCCTATCCATTCTTGACTACTGCAACATCATCTACCTGGGCATCCCACAAAAAACAATAAAAAAACTGAGATTAATACAAAACACCGCCGTTCGACTAATTTTCGGACTAAGAAAAAACGACCACATCAGCCCCTACTATAAAAAACTACATTGGCTTCCAATTGAAGCGCGAATACTATTCAAATTTGCTTGCACCTGTTTCAAGCAAGCCTGGGGACTAGCACCCTCATATCTACAAACTCACTTCATCCTACACAACCCCACACGAGCGACCAGAAACAAAAATATCTTTGCATACCCAAAGATCACTGGCTGCAGATACAAATCATTTCTGGATAGAACCTTTAAGTTCCAAGCGAACAGACAACAAGTTTGGCTGAAAAACTACATAAATAAACCTAATCAGTCTTACAGTGCATTCCGCAAATCGATCAAAACCGCCTTATTCGCAAAATTCACGGACTAAAACGGTCCCCCCCTTCAATAGGACTCCCTCACTGTAAACGCCTTTCTTTCTCTAAAGATGCCCCTCACGTATTCAGATATTCGCTTTCCATAGAACTCCAACTCAATGGAAGTTCTAAAGAAATACTCAGATATTCATTACCTATTGAACTCCAAACTATACGTAACTTTCCCTTCTACAATATTGTATTATATTTAGACTCATTGTAGGATACTGTATTTAGACTTATGTATAGTATTATATTCAGACTTATGTATTGTATTGTATTCAGACTTATGTATTGTATTGTGTTCAGATTTTTTGTATTATATTGTAGTTAGACTCGTACTATATGGTACTGTATTGTATACAGAATCTTTGTATTGTATTGTATTGTATTGAATGTTGACTTATTGTATTGTATTGAGACCTCTTGTTATTCGCTGATTGTCCAGCCTTCTTACACTGTAAACCGCCTAGAAGTCGATTGACTATGGCGGTATAGAAAAATAAAGTTATTATTATTATTATTATTATAGTGTCCGAAGATCTAAAGGCGAAAAAACAGTGTGACAAGGCAGTGGCTGCTGCCAGAAGGATTTTGGGCTGTATAAAGAGAAGCGTAGTCAGAAGAAGGAAGAAGGTGTTGATGCCCCTGTACAGGTCATTGGTGAGGCCCCACTTGGAGTATTGTGTTCAGTTTTGGAGACCGTATCTGGCGAAAGACGTAAGAAGACTTGAGGCGGTCCAGAGGAGGGCGACGAAAATGATAGGAGGCTTGCGCCAGAAGACGTATGAGGAGAGACTGGAAGCCCTGAATATGTATACCCTAGAGGAAAGGAGAGACAGGGGAGATATGATTCAGACGTTCAAATACTTAAAGGGTATTAACGTAGAACAAAATCTTTTCCAGAGAAAGGAAAATGGTAAAACCAGAGGACATAATTTGAGGTTGAGGGGTGGTAGATTCAGGGGCAATGTTAGGAAATTCTACTTTACGGAGAGGGTGGTGGATGCCTGGAATGCGCTCCCGAGAGAGGTGGTGGAGAGTAAAACTGTGACTGAGTTCAAAGAAGCATGGGATGAACACAGAAGATTTAGAATCAGAAAATAATATTAAAGATTGAACTAGGCCAGTTACTGGGCAGACTTGTACGGTCTGTGTCTGTGTATGGCTGTTTGGAGGAGGATGGGCAGGGGAGGGCTTCAATGGCTGGGAGGGTGTAGATGGGCTGGAGTAAGTCTTAACAGAGATTTCGGCAGTTGGAACCCAAGCACAGTACCGGGTAAAGCTTTGGATTCTCGCCCAGAAATAGCTAAGAAGAAAAAAAAAAAAAAAATTTAAATTGAATCAGGTTGGGCAGACTGGATGGACCATTCGGGTCTTTATCTGCCGTCATCTACTATGTTACTATGTTACTATGGTATCATGGTATTATATTCCAAAATTGCATCATAAAACTGCCTAAATAAGGTTTGTAAGGTGGCAAGCTGCCGAATACCCTATTTATGATGCCAATTTTTAATCATAAGACATGGTCTTTATCTGCTGACATTTACAATGTTACTATGGAGCTTATTTTTTAAGCATATGGATGTCAAGATGCCAGTAGCTTGTCTGGGGGGGGGTACCCATTTTCCTCATTTTATCATAGTCTAATTTTTGAAAAATTAAATGCTAATGTATTGGATTTCCTGTGTGTATTTACTCCAGTTAGTAAATCAATTTATCCATGTTATGATCATTGCTGTCAAGTAGTCCCAGCACTGTTACCTCTTACACCAGATCATGTGGTCACTAAAGATTAGGTTTAGAATTGCTCCCCCTCTTGTTGGTTCCTGAGGCAGCTACTCCATAAAGCAGCTCTTGATTTCATTTAGGAACTTCCCAGCATGCCCTGATGTTATGTTTATTCAGTCAATACTGGGGTAATTGAAATCAGAACTTCAAAAATTAGAAGGTAGCAAATTTATAACTTGTACAACTGAACCTCGGTGTATGATTCCACTGATGCAGCCTGATGTGAAACAAGTGACTATCGGGCTTATAATAAAAAAAATAGACGTCCAAAAAGCAGCCTAAATTGGCACATGGACGTCCTAATCACAAGGACGTCCAGGTGCCAATAATCATAACCGCTTTTCTGGATGTCTAGTGAGGTGTCCCAGCCTCCGTGCATCCAGTGTACGAAATGAGTGTGGTGGAGGCATGTTATGGACAGGCTTTGAGCGTGCCTAAGGACAGGTTAAACTTGGACTTTTTGCAGCACATCCTGGATGGAACGTACAGGTTTGCAACTAGATCTGTTTTAGAAGCATCTAAGTGCCACAAAGGTACCCAAACTGGCCAGATGACTACTGTATGCATCAAGATAAGATACCCCCAGCGCTCACTGACCCCCCTTCCACCACACAAAAATGAGAACGAAAAGGTACATACCGAAGAACATAAGAATATGCTTTCTGGGTCAGACCAATGGTCCATCAAGCCCAGTAGCATTGCTATAGAGTGACATTGCTGAAGGGTTAGAAGGAAAAGTGTGCCTTTTTGCAGATGATACCAAGATTTGTAACCGAGTAGACATAAGAACATAAGAAATGCCATCTACGGATCAGACCTTCGGTCCATCAAGTCTGGCGATCCGCACACGCGGAGGCCCTGCCAGGTGTACACCTGTCGTAATTTATAGTCCACCATATCCTTATATGCCTCTCTTAAGGAGATATGCATCTAGTTTGCTCTTGAAGCCTAGGACGGTCGATTCCGCAATAATCTCCTCTGGGAGGGCATTCCAGGTGTCAACCACTCTCTGAGTGAAGCAGTACTTCCTGACATTAGTCCTGAACCTGTCCCCCCTTAGCTTCATTACATGTCCTCTAGTCCGTGTCAAATTGGACAATGTAAATAATCTTCTCTGCTCTATTTTGTCGATTCCTTTCAGTATTTTGAAGGTCTCGATCATATCCCCACGCAGTCTCCTTTTCTCAAGGGAGAACAATCCTAGTGTTATAAGTCTGTCCTCGTATTCCAGTTTCTCCATACCCTTCACCAGTTTTGTTGCTCGTCTCTGCACCCTCTCCAGCAGTTTTATATCCTTCTTTAGGTAGGGAGACCAATGTTGGACGCAGTATTCCAAGTGTGGTCTGACCATTGCCCTATAAAGCGGCATTATAACTTTCTCCGATCTACTCGAGATTCCTTTCTTTATCATGCCCAACATTCTATTTGCCTTCTTTGCCGCTGCCGCGCATTGTGCCGACGGCTTCAGGGTCCTATCTATCAGTACACCCAGGTCCTTTTCTTGTTCACTCTTCCCCAGAGTTGCACCTGACATTGTATACTCGTATTCCTTATTCTTATTGCCTAAATGCATTACCTTGCATTTCTCCACATTGAACTTCATCTGCCATTTCTCCGCCCATGTTTCTAACTGACACAAGTCGCTCTGGAGTTTCTCTCTATCCTCCTGCGATCTGATCGCCCGGCATAGTTTTGTATCGTCTGCAAACTTGATGATCTCACTGGATGTTCCTTCCTCCAGGTCATTGATATAAATATTAAAAAGGATCGGCCCAAGTACCGAGCCCTGGGGTACACCACTAGTCACTTTCTCCCAGTCGGAGAACTTCCCATTTATGCCCACTCTCTTGCTTTCGGTTTTCCAGCCATTTGCCTATCCATCTTTGTATATCCCCCTCTATGCCATGGCTTTGTAGTTTCCTGAGAAGTCTTTCGTGTGGAACCTTGTCGAACGCTTTCTGGAAGTCCAAGTATATTATGTCCACCGGCTTCCCACTATCAATTTGCTCGTTCACGGTCTCAAAAAATTGGAGTAAATTCGTCAAACATGATTTCCCTTTCCTGAATCCATGTTGACTGGGTTTCATCAAGTCGTGTGCGTCCAAGTGCCGGACCATGCTATCCTTGATCAGTGCTTCAACAATCTTGCTGGGGACAGACGTAAGACTCACAGGTCTATAGTTGCCCGGCTCCCCTCTTGATCCTTTTTTGAAAATTGGGGTGACGTTCGCTATCCTCCAGTCGTCCGGTATCTGTCCAGTTCTGATTGTCAGGTTTGCAAGTTTCCGATTTCAACCTTCAATTCCTTTAAGACTCTCAGGTGAATTCCATCCGGTCCAGGGGATTTGTCACTTTTAAGTTTGTCGATCTGATAGTATATCTGGTCTAAGTCCACTTCAACTGTGGTGAGGCTGTCTTCTATTTCTCCTGCAAACACTTTCTCCGCTTCAGGTATTGTTGAGGTGTCCTCCTTCGTAAAGACGGACGCAAAGAAGGAATTTAGTTTGTCTGCGATTTGTTTATCTTCCTTGATGTACCCTTTTCTTCCCTGGTCGTCCAAGGGTCCACTGCCTCTTTTGCAGGTTTTTTCCCTTTCACGTATCTAAAGAAGGGCTTGAAGTTTTTGGCCTCCTGGGCTATTTTTTCCTCATATTCCTGTTTTGCATCCCTCACCGACTTGTGACATTTCTTCTGATCATCTTTATGTTTGTTCCAGGCTTCGGTTGTCTTTATGTATTTACATTTTTTGAAAGAGTCCTTCTTTTCTTTTATGGCTTCCTTCACCTGTTTGGTAAGCCATGCCGGTTCTCTTTTGCTCTTTGATCTCCGATCTTTGGAAATCCTCGGAATGTAGAGATCTTGTGCTTCTGTGATAGTATTTTTCAGTAGGGACCATGCCTGATCTACCGTTTCAAGTTTGTCCACCTTCTTTTCGAGTCGTTTTTCTACCATGGCTCTCATGCGATCGTATTTACCTTTTTTAAAGTTAAGGTTTTGGCATGTTTCCCTTTCCCGATGTCAAGTTTAAAGTTGATTACATTGTGATCACTCGTTCCCAGTGGAACCATGACTTCCACTTCTGTTATCGGTCCCGTGAGGCCATTTAGGACCAAGTCCAAGGTGGCGTTGCCTCTTGTCGGCTCTTTTACCATTTGTTCCAGGAAGCAATCCCCTAGCACCTCCAGGAACTTGGCCTCCTTGCCGCAGTTGGAGGTTGCTAGTTTCCAGTCTATCCCTGGGAAATTGAAGTCTCCCAATATAATTATATTGCCTGTCTTGCATTCTTGTTTGATTTCCTCCATCATTTCTGAGTCAGTTTCCTCCGCCTGTCCTGGGGGACGATAGTAAAGGCCAATTTTCGTATCTGCGCCATATTGACCAGGAATCTTGATCCAGAGTGACTCAAGCTTCTCTTTCATTTCTGTTGTAACCATTTCAACAGAATCTATTCCCTCCTTAACATATAGCGCAATACCTCCACCTTTCTGCCCTACTCGATCTCTTCTATACAGCTTGTATCCCTGTAGTACTGTGTCCCATTTGTTTTCTTCATTCCACCATGTTTCTGTTATACCAATGATATCCAATATGTCATGTCTTGCTATTGTCTCTAGTTCCCCCATTTTGTTACCTAGACTTCTAGCATTCGTATACATACATCTAAGTTCCCTTCGTGTTACCTTTTTGGACCTTCTACTCTTGGCCGTCCCTGTAGTTTCAATTACGGTATCCTTTACTGCTCCTGTGTTATCACCCTTGTTTGCTGTGTGGTCGTCCCCTCCTGTGTCTGAATTGTCCCTTCCTGCTTTTTCTCCCTTATTTGCCGTGAGGTCGTCTTCTCTTGTGTAGGAGTAGTTTTCCTTGGCTTCTTCGTCGGGGCATCCTGCTATCCGTGCCATCGTCCGGTGGTCGACTGTCGGCTTTCCCCTATCTTTCAGTTTAAAGCCTTCTCGATTGCCTTCTTCATGTTGCCTGCCAAAACTCTTGCTCCTTCCTTGTTGAGGTGTAGACCGTCCCTTCTGTAGTACTTGCTTTTTCCCCAGAACGCCGTCCAGTTGCGCATGAAGTCGAAGCCTTCTTCTTCGCACCATCGTCTCATCCAGGCGTTGATTACTTGCAATTCCCCTTGTCTCTTTCCATCCGCTCTTGGTACTGGGAGGATCTCAGAGAAGGCCACCTTCACCTCCCTGATCTTCAGTTTTCTTCCGAGTGAGCGGAGCTGGCCCTTCAGCTCTTCCCTGTCATATTTCCGCCCGCTCACATCATTTGTTCCCACGTGGATAAGCACAGCGGTGTCCTCTCCCCGTGCGCCATCTATGATCCTGGAGATCCTGTTGGTCACATCCTTCACTCTTGCTCCAGGCAGACAGGTGACGACTCTGTCCTCTCTTCCTCCTGCGGTGTGGCTGTCCACATTTCGTATAATGGAGTCGCCTACGATGATCCCCATCTTCTTTATTCGGGGATTCCTTGGGGGGCGTAGGTCCACGTCCTTGGAGTAGGGCCAGTCTTCTTCCTCCAATGATACTCTTGAAATTGTTTCCTGTTCTTTGGGTGGGGCGATGTCCTCCTGTGCTCTCACTATTCCTCCTGATGTGCGGTTGTCTCCTACCTCGTCTTCGGTTTCTTCTGTGTTTGCATGGGTGTCTTCTCTCCTCACATCGGTTTCCTGAGTACAGTTTTCCAGCCCTGGGTTCTCTACGTGGTGCTGATGAGCTTCCTCTATGAACATTCCTTGACCTCGTCGTTTGGGCTGTACTCCACTAGCATCTTCTCCTGTGCTCGGATTCTGTCTTCGATTTCCATCACTGTTCCTTCCAATAGTCTTACCTGACATTTCAAGCTATCCATCTCCATGCATCGATTGCAAATGTATGCCTGGATCCCCGAAGGGAGGTAGTCATACATATTGCAGCCGATACAGAAGACCGGAAAGCTCACCTTCTGACTTCCTTGGGCTTCCATTTCTTGCTTCCCTTGTGTGTGCTTGTGTCCCTTTCCTGCTGCTTCCTTATGTTGCTTGCCTTGCTGTCTCTTTTGTGTGTGCTGTCTCCGCTCTACCTCACCTTAATTGTATGTGTGGGTTTTTTCCCTTGGCGTCTGTCTCTTCCTTACCTTTTGTGTTTGTCGCTTCCTTACCGTTCAGTCCTCCTCGGTGTTCTTGATAGTAGGTACTCGTCCCTTGCAAGGCCCTTCGCAAAGGCGCTCTCGCTAAGGCGAGCGCCTTTACCGCTCGCCTTCGCCGCGCGCTGAACGGCTGGGCGCCGTTGGCTCCGCCCCTTTTAAGGGGGAGTCTTGCGCAGCCTCTGACGCGGTGGGGGTGGGCGGAGCGAACTCTCGCCGCTTCCCCGAGCCTACTGCTTCGTTTCTCGCCGCTTCCCCTGCTATGCTTGGCCCGACGCTGCTCCTCTCTTTGGCCGGGACAACGGGAACCCTGGCGCTGGTCTCTTCCTCTCCTCTGCTCTCCTCTGCCGCGTGTGCCGCGCTGGCTCCTCCCCTATCAAGGGGGAGTCCGGCGCAGCCTCTGACGCGGTGGGGGTGGGCGGAGCGAACTCTCGCCGCTTCCCCGAGCCTACTGCTTCGTTTCTCACCGCTTCCCCTGCTGTGCTTGGCCCGACGCTGCTCCTCTCTTTGGCCGGGACAACGGGAACCCTGGCGCTGGTCTCTTCCTCTCCTCTGCTCTCAACAAAGAAAGAGTGGAAAATATGAAAATATGAAAAAATAACTGCAAAAGTTAGAGGAATGGTCTACTGTTTGGCAACTAAAATTCAATGCAAAGAAATGCATTTGGGAGATTAATAATCAGGAGGAACCGTATATGCTGGGAGGTGAGAAGCTGATATGCACAGATGGGGAGAGGGACCTTGGGGTGATAGTGTCCAAAGATCTAAAGGCGAAAAAACAGTGTGACAAGGTGGTGGCTGCTGCCAGAAGGATGCTGGGCTGTATAAAGAGAGGCGTAGAAGGAAGAATGTGTTGATGCCCCTGTACAGGTCATTGGTGAGGCCCCACTTGGAGTATTGTGTTCAGTTTTGGAGACCGTATCTGGCAAAGGACGTAAGAAGACTTGAAACGGTCCAGAGGAGGGCAACAAAAATGATAGGAGACTTGCACCAGAAGACATATGAGGAGAGACTGGAAGCCCTGAATTTTTATACCCTAGAGGAAAGGAAGGACAAGGGAGATATTATTCAGACGTTCAAATACAAAATCTTTTCCAGAGAAAGGAAAATGGTAAAACCAGAGGACATAATTTGAGGTTGAGGGGTGGTAGATTCAAGAGCAGTGTTAGGAAATTCTACTTTATGGAGAGGGTGGTGGATGCCTGGGATGCGCTCCTGAGAGAGGTGGTGGAGAGGACAACGGTGAGTGAGTTCAAAGAAGCGTGGGATGAACACAGAGGATCTAGAATCAGAAAATAATATTAAATATTGAACTAAGGTCAGTACTGGGCAGACTTGCACAGTCTGTGTCTGTATATGGCCGTTTGGGGGAGGATGGGCTGGAGAGGGCTTCAGTGGAAGGGAGGGTGTAGATGGGCTGGAGTAGGTTTTGATGGAGATTTTGGCAGTTGGAACCCAAGCACAGTACCGGGTAGAGCTTTGGATTCTTGCCCAGAAATAGCTAACAAGAAAAAATTAAAAAAATGTAAATTGAATCAGGTTGGGCAGACTGGATGGACCATTCAGGTCTTTATCTGCCGTCATCTACAATGTTACTATGTTACTATGTAGCCCGTTCTCAAGGTGACCAATCCAGGTCCCTAGTACCCGGCCAAAACTCAAGGGGTAGCAACATTCCATGCTACCGATCTAGGGCAAGTAGTGGCTTCCTCCATGTATTTCTCTAAAACAGCATCATCTGGTATGGGGAAGCCTACTAGAGATGGTGGGTGAACTAGTGAACCAGGACCTAGGCCCATAAGCCACTCTAACCACTACATTTATTGTGGAATGTGTGAACCCACCCAAACCCTACTATACTGCCATATAGGTGCTACCTGCAGCCATAAGTGCTATTGGGGTGGTACACAAATGGGTATAATAGGTTAGGGGGGCTCACCATAAATTATAAGGGGGTTATAGTGAGATATACATCTGGCACCCTTTATGTAAAATTCACCGCAGTGCCTTCTAAGGTGTTCCATTGCTCTGTTGGGATATTTATGTGGCCAGTCCATTACTATTCTGGCCCTCCCATTCCAAATGGTCTTCATTTGGACATTTTCAACATGGATTGTTTTCTGATCAAAAATGGGGTATAAAGTTAGACTTCCCGGTAGCCAAGACGTCTAAGTAGATGATTTTCCCCAAAATAATTATATTTGGACATCCAGCTGGAAACGTCAAGTTGAACTTAGACGTTTTTTTCAAAAATGCCCCTCCACATCAGGGTAATTATCAACGTTGTATTGAATTTTGTGATATGAAAAGACTGGATCTCTCTCAAATAGAGTTGTCGATTATAACATTGTGGAGACTTCATTAAGGGAGAATGTCATATGATCTTTGGTGATGGATTCTATGCACCTCATATATAGAGCAGATTTTAGTGCTGGCAGCAGCGGTAACTGCTCATAGAATTCCTATGAGCATCAGAGCAGTTACCGCCACTTCTGGCGTTAAAACCCACGCTATGCGTTGGTAAAAGAGGGGGGATAAAGAAATTTATATATTTTCTATTTTCTATATTAAATGCCCAATGTTTGGGCCTCTTCGCGTTTCAGTGGATGCTGGGCAACTGGATTTTGATTACATGGAGCTTTTGGCCACAAGTATTTTTCACTGACAATTTGTTTGAATTTTTTGATAAAGTGCTTTATTCCTGGTCTTTTTTTTTCCATATTTTTGATTTTGAGTTTTGTGCATATGTGATTTTTATATATTATTTCATAGATTGAACCCTGCTGAGATTCAATGAATCTTGGTGTTTTGTGATTTCTGCAAATTCCCTTATAGTGGTTAAATATGTTCCAGTATTTCTCAGTATCTGCTGATATGCTGAGCAGACTTTCTGTGATATTGTATGGGTGATTGAAATTACTCATTATTATTATTATTATGTTACTTAGGGTTATCAGACGTCTGGGAAAATCCGGACATGTCCCGGCATTTGTCTGGGTTTTGGAAAGCCCCAACCAGTTCCGGCCACATCTAGTGGCCCTCTGAGCATGCATGGATGATGTAGCACACATCCACACATGCTTCATGCCTGGCCAGAGCTGGTTGTAGAAGAGAAGGCTTCTAGACGAGGCACGGAACACACGAGGAGCTGCTGCCCGTGGCTTTGTGCACTGCGTCAGTGAGGCAGAAGGAGCCAGCCCAAAGATAACACGAGGGAGGCATAAAACGACCAGGCGGGAGCAAGCCAGAAGGCAAGGCACAGCATGGAGGGAGGGAGACAACAACGGTAGGGGGAATGAATTTATTTTTGAATTTTACTGATTGATTTACATCTGTTGTCTGTATTTTGCACTGTTCAGGAAGAAATGCATTTGTTTCTTTTCCTCTGGGTTTGTTTGTATATATTAGTACTTTTAGTTTTTGGTCCCATATTTAAATGGGGTTATCTGCGTTCTGGTAGGAATGAATCTTGAGAAGCATAGTGGGCTTTGTGTAGTTTAATTTTGGGGTTAACCATTATGTAACTTTATTCTTTTCCTTACCCCTCAGATATGTCATGTATGAAATTATATTGTAACCTGTCAATATTTGTTATATTTTAGTTTCTTGAACATTATTACTCTGATTATGTACATCGCCTAGAAATTTTTTAATAGGCGATTCATCAAATATTTAATAAAACTTGAAACTTGAATGTGTCGTTAATAAGATTATATTATGTGTATGTATATGGAAAAAATGGTGTCACAATTATGGGGCGGGGTCTATGGCGGAGATTGGGTGGAGATAGGCGGGGTCTGGCTCACGACTTAGCCCAGTGTTCTTCAACTGCCGGTCCATGGACCAGTGCCAGTCCACAAAATAATTATTTTATTTCCACCGGTCCTTAGGTGTCAAAAGGTTGAAGAACACTGATTTAGTGCTATGTAGAAGGGTATTTTTGATATAACGTCCAAACGCACAAATAAACGTCAAGCAAAATACAGAATGTCCTAATGGAAATGAAAAAAAGACATTTGCCATCTTTTGAAAATGCGTCGGATAAATATCTGCATTGTGAAACGTGATCACAGTTTGGTGATAAACATCACCACTCTTTGAATATATACTAAGGAAAACGTTTGCATTGTATTCAAGGTGTAGAAAACGTTCTGATTGATGTCAAAGATATTACTGCGGTATCGATACAATATTTCCACTTCAAAATAAAATCCCTTATTATACAATTTTCTCATACAAATTAATTCATGTAAAAAATGTACATTCCCTCCATCTCTTAACAAAATGACATCTATGCATCTTTTCCAAGTTTTCTACAAAGAATGTTTAAATGTAGAACATCTAGACATGTCAATATAAAACTGTATTAATGAGTGAAGACACTTTTGTCTGTATTCTTATTTTTTCACACATGGTATTTGAATGGAGTCCCATGGACAGTTGACAGACTTCTAAAAGCATGAGGTAGTCTGCTTTGTAACACCCAGGGCAAAATGTTTGTTTATTAAAATTTGATATACCGCCGTAGCATACAACAGTTCACAGCAGTATACAATAAAAAAAAAAGTACATCAAATAAATGGAAAAGAAACTACATTAAAAATAGAACAGACCTATCTTAAATCTAGAAATATAATTTTATCTTTCTGTGTTTGCAAGTTAATCCTTGAATATCGCCTGAGTAAAGTTCAATAAATATGATCATTCTGAGAAATATCATGCCCAAATGTTAAACGAAATAAATACATTTTCAAAAGTGTTTTAAAAGCCTTTAAATTTAGTTCAAACAAATCTGATTTGGAAGCTGGTTCCATAAACTTGGTGCTAAATAGAAAAAAAGCCTTTAAACGGGTAAATTCCCATTTAGTCCTACTGACTGATAGTAATGATCTCAACGTTCATAGTGTCTCAGCTCTCTTGCTAATGCAGGTGAAGTTATATAAATAAAAGTGGGAACTAGTTCAAAGGAGCAATAAGAATTGCCCAGGGAAATGACTCAGAGCAAGTATAGAATTATTCTTAATCTAAAGATAAGCATAACACTTGTGGAAACAAGTCAGCTGAAATTTATACCTTACGGCTTGAAACTAATAGTAACTGGTAAAGAACTGAGGGCAAGCCTACACTGTATCATCTTAACTATAATAATTTTTGCAATAAGGGAAAATTAAGCAAAATTATGTCTTGAGAAGGAAATGAGTTCAACTTTAACCTTCAAAACACTTTGTTAGTGCGATTCTAAATCTTGCATCAATTTAATTTACGCTTACCTTTACCTATACACAGGCAAGCAAAACATGCTGAAATGAAAGAGGGCTGGCTTTGATGGGGTGAAGGAGATGCCTTAGACAGGAACAATGTGTGACCGGAAGGGAGTGGTGAAAGAGGAAAAAGAGGTGGCTGGTAGGCTAAACAAGTTCTTCTTGTCGGTCTTTACAATAGAGGACACATCCAGTGTGCCAGAACCGGAAAAAAATCTTCAGGGGAGACCAAGAGGGGAAATTATCATGCATGGAGGTAAGCCTCGAAGACGTTCTCAGGCAGATAGATAGATTAAGAACGGACAAAGCTCCGGGCCCAGACGGGATCCACCCGAGAATACTGAAAGAGCTCAGAGATGAAACAGCAGAGTTACTGCAGCATATTTGCAACCTGTCCTTGAGAACAGGGGTAATCCCGGAGGACTGGAAGATAGCGAATGTTACACCGATCTTCAAAAAAGGATCGAGAGGCGACCCGGGAAACTACAGACCGGTGAGCTTAACCTCTGTTCCGGGGAAGATGGTCGAATCAATGATCAGGGAAGGTATCAATGAGCATATAGAAAAAAATAATCTGATGAGATCAAGCCAGCATGGTTTCTGTAAAGGCCGATCATGCCAGACAAATCTACTGCATTTCTTTGAGGGGATAAGTAAGCAATTGGACCAAGGTGACCCAGTAGACATTATATATCTAGATTTCCAAAAAGCCTTTGACAAGGTGCCCCATGAACGCTTACTGAAGAAACTGTGGAGTCACGGGGTGGAAGGGAACGTGTACAGATGGATCAAAAATTGGCTGGCGGACAGGAAACAGAGGGTAGGAGTAAAGGGGCACTACTCTGACTGGATAGGGGTCACAAGTGGTGTTCCGCAAGGGTCAGTGCTGGGACCATTGCTGTTCAATATATTTATTAATGATCTAGGAACGGGGACAAAGTGCGAAGTTATCAAGTTCGCGGATGACACAAAACTCTCCAGCAGGGCCAGAACTGTTGAGGAATGCAAAGAACTGCAGAGCGACCTGAACAAACTGAGTGAGTGGGCAAAAAAATGGCAGATGAGCTTCAATGTGGAGAAATGTAAGGTCTTGCACATAGGGAAGGGGAACTCCATGTACAGCTATACGATGGGAGGGAGGGTACTTGGGGAAAGGGATCCGGAAGGTTCGCCCCCCACATTTCGCCCCCAGCAATTCGCCCCTCACATTTCGCCCCCCACATTTCGCCCCCAGACACATTTCGCCCCCACACATTTCGCCCCCACACATTTCGCCCCCCGGATGTTTTGCCCCCACACATTTCGCCCCCGCACATTTCGCCCCTGAGCGTTGGATTATGACCCCCATCTTCTTTCTTCCTCCCTCCCCCCCCCCCAACGCGGGACCCTGTGGCACCATCAGCTCTTACTCCCTCTAACGCCGGCCCTGCAGCTCCGGACTTCCCCACACCTGCTCTTCCCCCCCCCCCCCCCGACTCTTCTCCCCCCCCCCGATCACTATTATTTTAAATGTTATGGCAGCCGCGGCGCTGTATCCATCGGAGGAGACTTCTAACCTCGGCCTGCCCCGGAACTCTTCCTGCAACAGCAACTTCATGTTCCTGCCTAGGCGGGTGGTGGCTGCAGGAAGAGTTCCGGGGCAGGCCGAGGTAGCGTTGGATTATGACCCCCATCTTCTTTCTTCCTCCCTCCCCCCCCCAACGCGGGACCCTGTGGCACCATCAGCTCTTACTCCCTCTAACGCCGGCCCTGCAGCTCCGGACTTCCCCACACCTGCTCTCTCCCCCCCCCCCCCCGATCACTATTATTTTAAATGTTATGGCAGCCGCGGCGCTGTATCCATCGGAGGAGACTTCTAACCTCGGCCTGCCCCGGAACTCTTCCTGCAACAGCAACTTCATGGCCGCGGTTAGAAGTCTCCTCCGATGGATACAGCGCCGTGGCTGCCATAACATTTAAAATAATAGTGATCGGGGGGGGGGGGGAGAGAGCAGGTGTGGGGAAGTCCGGAGCTGCAGGGCCGACATTAGAGGCAGTGAGAACAGCCAGCTGTGCACTTTGAATTTGTAGCCTGCCGTCGTGTCGGCAAAGAAATCGCCTGCGAGAGGAATAGTCTGACACTCAGGGGCGAAATGTGCGGGGGCGAAATGTGTGGGGGCGAAACATCCGGGGGGCGAAATGTGCGGGGGCGAAATGTGTGGGGGCGAAACATCCGGGGGGCGAAATGTGCGGGGGCGAAATGTGAGGGGCGAATTGCTGGGGGCGAAATGTGGGGGGCGAAACTTCCGTGAACCTCGGGGAAAGCAGCCAAGAAAAAGATCTGGGGGTATTGGTGGATAACACAATGAAGCAGGCGGCACAATGTGCAGCGGCCTCAAAAAAAGCGAACAGAATGTTGGGCATTATCAAAAAAGGTATCACTACCAGAACAAAAGAAGTTATCCTGCCACTGTATCGAGCAATGGTGCGCCCACATCTGGAATACTGCGTCCAATACTGGTCGCCATAACTCAAGAAGGACATGGCAATACTCGAGAGGGTCCAGAGGAGAGCAATGAGGATGATAAAGGGTATGGAGAACCTTTCATATGCCGAATGGTTAGACAGGCTGGGGCTCTTTACCCTGGAAAAGCGGAGACTGAGAGGGGACATGATAGAGACTTATAAAATCATGAAAGGCATAGAGAAGGTGGAGAGGGACAGATTCTTTAGACTAGCAGGGACAACTAAAACAAGAGGTCATTCAGAAAAACTGAGAGGAGACAGATTCATAACAAATGCAAGGAGGTTCTTCTTCACTCAGAGGGTGGTGGACACCTGGAACGCGCTGCCCGGAGAGGTGATAGGACAGAGTACAATTCTGGGGTTCAAAAAGGGACTGGATGACTTCCTGGAAGCGAAGGGAAAACAGGGTACAGATAGAGGTTTACCTTACAGGACATTGAGCGAATAGGGTATGGATATTTTAGGTTAGGTAGGGAACACTTTCAGGTCATGGACCTGGGGGGCCGCCGCGGGAGCGGACTGCCGGGCACGATGGACCTCTGGTCTGACCCGGCAGAGGCAACGCTTATGTTCTTATGACTTTTGTAGTTGTATAGAGTTGAATCTTTAGCATAGCTGAAAAGCTAGAAAATCTGTCTTTGGGTAGTATTCTTACTAGATCAGTGGTCCTCAATCCAGTCCTTTGGACATACCTAGTATAACAAATATATATATATTATAAATAGATGATAATTTAGGGAAAGCACTATCTACTTATAACTTGGTTCTGTGTAATATTTAAAAACAGATAGTTACCCCCACATCTTTTACAAAACCATAGCGTGTTTTTTAATGCCAGCCATGGAGTAACAGCTCCGACATTCATAGAACTGTTACCACTGCGGCAGGTGCTAAAAACTGCACTACAGTTGTGTAAAAGGGGTGGGAGGTTAAAGTATTTAAGGAAGAACTAGAGTTTTATTTTTACAGAGCAAGTTTATTTACAAGATTATGCAGGCAATGCAGTAATTTTAGTTACAATCTAGGGATCTTTAAACAAGAGAAATGTACCACATGATAAAATATTGTTAGAGAAGTTGGAGTAACTCACTCTGATAAAGGTCCAAAAAGTATTCTTTCTTCTTGTTGCTTCTACTTAGAAGAGTGAAGGAAGAGAAGGTCCCAGGATAGCTTGAGATGATAATCTATCTATCTATCTAATATAATAAAACGCTAGGCCGCACATGCGCACTCCCTATGCGTGCGCCGGTTTTCCGTGAGCTGTAGCGACCCGCATGTAGGAGTGCGCATGCGCGTGAATTTCCTGAGGCGGCTGTTGGCTTAGCGGCGGGTTGGAGACAGCGTCATTCCTCAGGTCCCCCTCCCCCCTTCTCTCCCTCCCAACCCGGGCAGAGGCGCAGCTGACAAACGTACCCAAGGCTTTAACTGAGAGTTACGGGTATCTTGAACCAGCACTTCCGCTCCTCTTTCTCTGGCCATGAGGTGCAGGGATCAGATTAAATACATTACGGCAAGGCGAACAGGGCCATACTGAAGCTCTGACTTGAACTGCCAGTTGGCCGGCTCCCTTGCCGGAGTTATTTTTTCAGTTTAAAGGTGCCGCATCTGCTTCAAAGAAGACTTCTAATGCAGGCGGGGATCATTAGAGGAGCCGCCGCGGTACCTTTAAACTGAAAAATAGCTCCGGCAAGGGAGTCAGCCAGATCACCACGGAAGCCACTCTCCCCCCTCCCGCCCTCTTTCTGTCTGCAAAACAAAAAAAAATACAACCCCAACAATCGCTGGCATGTAGGGGGAAAGGGGAGCTTGCAACAATAAAAACTCCCGATGCCCGCGACTGTGACCCCCCCCCAAAGTAAACTCCCCTGGAGCAAGGGGGGAGAGGGAGATCATTCCCATCTGTCCGAAGAAGGAATCAGCAGATTAGACGGTCAGTTGAGGGTAGGAGCAAGGGAATCAATCATGAGATAAGAATGATAGTTGGGTGGGGGTGGAAAGAAATGCCTGATTGGGAGTTGGGGCCTGGATTGGTGAGCAGAAGAGAGACATGGGATAGCCACTAGAGAGAGAGGCTTTGGGCTGGTGAGAGAAGCAGGCATTTGGAGTACAGGTAGGAGAGAGAGAGTGCATGGATGGGGTGGCCCACCCCCACCTCAGCGAACGAGAGCTAAAGGAACCCCTCCCCTCCCCCGCCAGGAGTGTGCGGGCAACTGACCACAGCTGGATTGAGGAAAGGGCAAGGGATCCCTTAGCTGGCACCGCTGGAAGGCAGCTTCAGTGAGGGTCTGGGCAGGGAGAGCGACAGAAAGAAAAAAGATAGAAAGAAAGAAATAAAGATAGCGGGAGGGAGAAAGAAAGATAGAAATAAATAAAGAAACATAGGGCAGGGAGAGAGACAGAAAGAAAAAAGATAGATGGGGCAGGGAGAGAGACAGAAAGAAAGGAAGAAAGAGACAGGGGGGCAGGAGAAAGACAGACAGACATCTATTCTAGCACCCGTTAATGTAACGGGCTTAAACACTAGTAATATAATAAAAGGCTACTCGCACATGCATACTCCCATCTGCATGCGTCCGTTTTCCGTGAGATGTAGGGCATTGCAGGTAGGAGTGCGCATGCGCGCGAAGCTAGCTCTCTCTCTCTCTCCCCTCCAGGTGGATGTCGGCTGCGGCGGCTGTCGGCGGCCCGAGGCGGATGTCGGCCGCGGCGGCTGCTGGCCGCCCGAAGCTCTCTCTCTCTCCCCCTGCTCTCCACCTCGCGCAAACCTAAATCCAGGGAAAACGGCACTACCGGTAGAAGTTTATTTTTAAGATTAAAGGTGCTGCAGCGGCTCCTCTCACGAGCCGCACCTGCGTCGGAGAAGGCTTCCGACGCAGGCAGCGATCTTGAGAGGAACCGCGGCGGCAACTTTAAACTTAAAAATAAACTTCTTCCGGTACTGTTGTTTTTCCTGCTGTGCCCTCTCGATCTCCTTAACCACATGAATGTGCGATGGTAGGCCAGACCGTGGGAAGCAAAGGGGGGGGTTGGGGGAAATGCTGCTGCACAGGGATCTGCAGGGGGAGGGAATGTTACATATGGAGCAGGGAGAGAGACAGATAGAAATAAAGACAGACAGACAGCGGGAGGGAGGGAGACAGAAAGAAAGAAAGGAAGAAAGACACAGGGGCAGGAAGAGGGACAGAAAGACAGATAGAGAAAGGGGGTCAGGGAGAGAGAAATACAGCAGGAGGTAGAGAGAGAGAAAGAAAGACAGACAGACATCTATTCTAGCACCCATTAATGTTAACGGGCTTAAAGACTAGTAATAATAATAATAATAATAACAGTTTATATACCGCAATACTGTTAAGTTCTATGCGGTTTACAATAGATTAAACGAGGTACAAATTGATTGAATTTTAGAGGGGGGAAGAGGAGAGTTAATAGGACCGGAAATGCGTTGAGGAGAAAGAGATTAATAGGACAGAGGAATCACTATGGAGGAGAAAGAAGATGAGTGGGTCAGTTGTCTAGATACTTTAGGAACAGTTGAGTTTTTAGACGTTTTCTGAATTCCTCATAAGTAGTGGGCGAAAGCAGTTGATCTAGGTCTTTACCCCACAATGCTGCTTGATGTGAAAGAATGTCCCTTGCTGGAAAAAAAAGTTCTTCAATTGTAGAATAGTTGGGAGTAGAACATGGAGTCTTAGATATAGAGGAGATTCCAGCAAGTTGTGTTGCAGATCCAGTGCCAATCCTAAGAGGAGGAGCTTAGGTGAATCTCCCCTTTTTATGGATCATAGGAGCTGGGGTAAAGTGCTACATTTAGCAGTCCAATCAAAATTCAGGGATACTTCAAAATTGGTTTCTTGCTCAGTCTAGTGATGTCATCTGGTCATGCTTCCTAGCTGGGCAGAGGGTTCATAGACGAAAGCGCGCAGGACAATTGTGTGAGGACAAAACCGCTAAGACAAATATGCACAGGACGTCAGCATGCACAGGATGAAGCGGCGGCGCCGACGACTCCGCCCACTTTCCACCACCGGTAGCGTTTCCTTTAAATTCCCCTGCTTTGCGGCGCACGCCTCACTGCTCTCACCTTACTGTGCCTGCTGACGCTGCTCACCACAAGCTAATACCGCATTTCCTCCTTTAGATTTAACTTGTTTTATTGTATCATCATTTAACTCTGTTAAAACTTGTTTTTTTTTTATTTTTTTCTCTTGTTTTTAATCTGTGCTTTTAGTTATTAATTCAAGTTTAAATTTTATTTGTACCTGGTTTCCTATACAGTTAGTATTATTATCTTCATTTTACACTTATTACTTTTGCTGTTTCATTTATTACATTTGCTGTCTCATTCATTAGTTTTGCTGTCTTTTCTGTACGTCCGTTTTATCTATCTCTTCCTATCCCTGCTAGGGTTCTCTTCTTTGGTGTTTGTGGTTTATTTTTTTTTTCTTTTAATTTCTTTTTTTCCTTTTATAGTTAATAGCGTAAACTTTTCTAATGTTTGTCTTCTTTAATTTTAACAGGCTCTGTTGTACCCCAAAGAGAACGGCGGCGCCGACGACTCCGCCCACTTTCCACCACCGGTAGCGTTTCCTTTAAATTCCCCTGCTTTGCGGCGCACGCCGCAAAGGAGCACACCTAAGGAGCAGATCCTGCTCCTTTATGCGCTCCTTCATGCAGCTGCTTCACTTATTAAACCAAGTTTCCTCCCCTAACATAACTCAGCTTCTTTTACTTATCCTTCTACTTACAGTGTTATTCCCTATAATCATCTTCTTAACTTCTCTTACCTTCCTTAATCATCCAATACCCCAATCCCCCAACCTTAAAACAATGTCTTCAATCTCTACCATTTGGGGCTGCTGACCTCCCAAGAAAAATCCTCTTCTTCTTTTCACTACTGAACCTCAGGCTAGATTCTATACTACCATCCCAATCCTTTCTTCTTCCACTTCTTACTCCGCTTCAATTCACTCTCCCTTAAAACTCAATATTGGCTTACTAAACGTACGATCAATAAAAAATAAACATCATCTTATACACGATACTATTACTCAACATAAACTTCAAATCTTATGTCTTACAGAAATTTGGCTATCCCAAGGGGAAGAAGCCTATTTAACCCAAGCCTGCCCTCCTAACTTTCAAGCTTTCATCCACCCACGTCTAGGTAAAAGAGGAGGAGGTATAGCTGTTATTTTTCATACTTCTATCCCTTGTCAATCTAACACTTCAAATTCACCCCCCACTGCCTCTGTCGAAACCCTTCAATTTTTCATCAGATTCTCTCCATCCTTTAACCTTAAGTTTCTTCTTATCTACCTTCCACCACCCGTAACGAAAACTTCACTTTCTACTTTAATCTCCATTATATCTGAATTCAATATCACTTATCCAGATTCTATTATCCTCGGTGACTTCAATATTCATTTCAATTCCCCTAACCATCACAACACCTCCGAACTTTTAACGCTGATTTCTGACCTTTCATTAACCCCTCTCATCTCCTCGCCTACCCACGAAGCCGGCAACACCCTAGACATGATCTTTTGCCCTATTCCTGCCACCCATCTTTTTCAAAAACTTTCAATTTCATCATTTACCTTGGTCTGACCATTTCCTAATCAGCTGGCACATTGAATCCCCCTCTAAACAATATAACCTTCAAAAACAAAACATAAACGATACATACTCTACTCGCAATACTAACAAAATTACTCTCACAGATATTCAGAATCTTTTCAACTTAAACCTTACAGATTTTTCTTCCCTTTCTTTAGATGAACAAACTTCTCTCTGGAATACCTCCACAACATCCCTTTTAAACTCTCTGGCACCCCAACAGGAAAAAAAGAAATTCACTTCAAACCTGACCCCCAAAAACAAACAACAACCATGGTATAATGAAAATCTCACCCTTCTTCGTAAACAACTTCGCTCTACAGAACATAAATGGCGAAAAACTCCCTCTTACAACCTTCTCACCTTGTACAAAGAAAAAGCCTCTCATTACAAAAATGCTATTCAACAAGCAAAAAAAGATTATTACACTAAACTTATATCAACCACTCGTAACTCTTCCACTCTCTTTAACCTCGCTCAATCTCTCTCAAAATATTCAAAAAAAAACTACCCGTAATCACCACTCCTCCAGCTAATGAACTAATTCTTTTCTTCGACAAAAAAAAAAAATTAAAGACATTAGAACTCATCTCGGACCCACCCCTTCTGTTCCTTATCTTTATATACAAAATGATTCCTCTCATCTCTCATTCAGCTCTTGCTCAACCTTTAAAATGCCATCGTTAGCAAATCTACTTCCCATCCTGCAATCTTTAAATACCTCCAACACTCCTTTGGAGAGCATTCCTCCTTCCTTCCTTAAAAAAGTTTTCACCCACTTTGGCCCTTTTATCTGGGAAATGATATCTAAATCTCTATCTGACTGCACTGTTCCTTCGGCTTGGAAAACTGCCCTTGTCTTTCCAAAAATAAAACAATACAATTCTGATCCCTCGCTTCCAGCAAGTTACCGTCCAATTGCTAATCTTCCGCTATTATCGAAACTAACTGAAAAAATCGTCCACACTCAACTATCTGAATTTATCGAAAAAACTCACGTCTTACATCCCTGTCAAACTGGTTTTCGCTCATCACATTCAACGGAATTATCACTGCTAGGCCTCATCTCAACTATACACTATTATCAAGAACACCAAAAATCCGTCCTTCTTATTTCCCTCGACCTCTCAGCAGCCTTTGATACCATCGACCATTCTCTCCTTCTAAAAAGACTCAAAGAATATGGTATCATAGGATCTGCACTTTCTTGGTTCACGTCCTACTTCAAAGATCGCAGCTTTAAAGTCCATGCAATGAATGAAACCTCGATTTCTTTATCTCAAATCTATGGTGTTCCACAAGGTTCTATTCTATCCCCTTTACTATTTAATATTTTTCTTTCTCCTCTTCTAACTCTAGCTCAATCTATTGGATTTACGATCTTCGCCTATGCAGATGACATTCAACTCCTTCATCCAATCAACTCCTCCAATAACTCTGACATAAAAGATATAAACAATAAACTGGACTCCATAAACGACTGGCTCTACTCTAACAAACTTTCCCTCAATATCGACAAATCCCGTGGCCTCTTATTCTCAACCAAGAACACTGAATCTTTACAGGAAAAAATTACTATTAAATCAGTTCCAATTCAAATGGAAACAAAAATAAAACTTTTAGGGGTCGTTATTGATAAAGATTTATCATTTCATGATCACATCAGTTCTATAATAAAAACATGCTTCTATAAACTCCGCATCATTCGTTCATTAACTTCAATTCTGCAGATCGAATCTATCAAAATTCTGGTTCACTCTCTGATCATTTCTCACCTTGACTATTGTAATTCCCTTCTTAACGGTCTTTCCCAAAAAGAAATCCGACGTCTCCAACTGATTCAAAATACTGCAATAAAACTCATTTATAAACTGGGTAAATATGATCACGTTACTCCAATTCTGAAAGATGCTCACTGGCTTCCTGTGGCACACCGAATCACATAAAAAATCATCCTTTTGACCTTTAAAATAAAATCCTCCCATCTACCTTCATTTCTACATAAACTCCTTATTCCCCAATGTTCATCTCGTACTTTAAGATCTACAAATCAGGGAGCAGTTTACCGGACTGGAGGAGAGTGTGGGGTGTCCCGTTGCTGGTCCTGGATTGAACAGCGGCGGCTTTCTTTCTCCTTTTTCCTGGTCGGCGGCGCTGACAGACACTCGCAGAGACGGACCCCTGACGTCACTGGGTCCGTCTCCGACAGCATTGAAAAGCAGCCGCTGCTGCGGTTGCGGCCGCAGCCGCGCGGCCGCAGGGCGTGGCCGAAGGGGCGTGCCCTAAGGGGCACGCAAGGCCCCTTGGGAGCCCCTTAGGAGCCACGTAGAGTCCGGGAGCCGGCAGTGGGCAATTTCATTCGGGGCACATAGACCCGGATCGGATCCTGCTCCCTATTATTGGATCTAAGATGTTTATTCCATGTTGGCTGAAGTGAGGACATCGTTGAAGTTTTTTCTTTTCTAATAATGCCGAAAAGACGAGGAAGGAACACCGGAGGAGCCTCCCGGCGACCCTTGGCCCCAGTGGTCACTATTGATGATTTTCTCCGACGCCTACAAAGGGAACAAGAAGGATCGGGTGCTAGCTCGTTGGGGACACCGCCGGAGAGTAGTGCGGTGGGTTCCCCTGAGCATGATGTCACTCTTAGCCCCGACGTTAGGACGCCACCCCTCCAACCGACGCCGCAAGCTGCCAGCTCCCCACGGGACCAGAAGCCACCTGAGGAGGTGGTTTCTTCTCTGTCCACAGAGGCTAGTATGGAGGGCTCGCTGAATATGACAACGGGACTTGCGACCGGGACAACAGAGGTTGGAGGAATACAAGACGTCACTGAGGTAAAGCTAATTTCAGAACATTTAGATACTACACCATTACAACTTTTCTCACCTACAAAACCTCCTACAGTCACACTCGAAGCATTATGGGACTTGGTAGTGAATTTGGGGAATTCCTTAAATCCTCAAATAAAAAATTTGGATAAAGAATTAAAAGAACAAAAGGAAGAAATAAAAGTTTTAAAACAGGACATGTCACAATTTAAAACAGAGACACAAAATACAAATAAGGAGCTAATGTTATTGAAACAAAATCAAGATATGTTGGTTAAAGATAATATATTACTCAGGAAGAAGTTGGAAGTGCAGGAGAATAATGGTCGAATAAATAACTTGAGATTTATAAATTTTCCAAGGATCCTGTCAACTTCTCCTAGAGAAATGGTGAAAAGGTATTTTATGGAAATTTTGGAAATTCCTGAAAACTCCTTACCTCCTCTTACAAGAGTGTATTACCTACCTACTAAGCCCCAATTCAAAGAAGAAGAAAAAATTGAGGAACCCCGGGAGAGGTCATTGGACATTTCGGCAATACTGGAACAATCAGATAGAGAATTGGCTGTTCCAGCTACTCTCTTGTTGTCTGTTGCTTTGGCTCCAGACAAGGATTGGATATTAAAACTTTTTTTTAAAAATAGATCCAAAGACTTCCTGGGGCAGCATATTCAGATTTTCCCTGATGTCTCTAGAGAGACTCAAAAAAGAAGGAAAGAATTTTTAATTCTAAAACCTGGAGTGACTCAAATAGGGGGTATTTTCTTTTTGAGATACCCATGTAAATGTGTAGTTAGATATTTATCATTGAAGTATATATTTACAGAGCCATCTCAACTGATTAGTTTTCTCTCAATGAAACGTCTAGAAAAAGGAATAATACCATAAGAACGTCCATAGAAAGTTAGCTCCCTGCACTTTAGCCAGATAAGGAATTTTTTCTTATTTAATTAATTTGAATAATATATGTTCTACTCTTAATTATGGATCCAATAATATTGAGGACTAGTGTGAGATTAACTAGTTTAGTATTTCCTTGTAGTAAATGTTAATTTTGGAATTTTTAATATGTTGTCTGATCTCACTTTACTGTACAAGATGTATAAGCTTGGAAATATTGTAAAACTCTATAAACAAATTAAGATCTACAAATCAAAATCTCCTTTTGATCCCCTCTATAAAACACTTTTACTACACACGGAAAATAAATTTTTCTGTCTCTGCTCCTACATTGTGGAACTCTTTACCACAACCTCTTCGCGACGAGCAACAACTGGATAAATTTAAGATAGGCCTAAAGACTTTTCTATTTTGCGACGCATTCACTTCAGTTTAGTCTCTACTTTTCCTGATATTTTCAATCATTTACCTTCAAAAATTATATTTAAAAAGACTTTTCCCCATCCAAATGTTTATTCCCATTCCCTCTTTCTCCCTTTTCTCTCTACAATGTAACTTTACCCTCCCATAAACCTCTCTCCTCACTATCAAGTTTGTCTTGTTTATGTTTTAATATACACTATATGTACTTCTAAATATTTATTATATTAATTTTTTCTTTCTTACCTATATTTCTTTTATTGTAATGTAAACCGGCCAGATATTTATTTGATGGTCAGTATATTAAAACCTAATAAATTTGAAACTTGAAACTGGGATTAAAAGGTAACTTTAAAGCACTCTGAGGAGGTGTGGGGGGGAACCCCCTGATTTAACTTAGAAGTGTTTGCGCTGCCATTGGGGGGGAACCCCACTCCCATTAGAGAGGAAAGTGTAATTTTTCCCAGTGTTTATTGAAAAATTACAGTTTCCTCTGTAAGTCCCCTCACTCCACCCCCCCCTCAGAGCATTTTAAAGTTACCTTTTAATTCAGCACGCTGACGTTCTTTGCGCATTTGTCTTAGCATCTTTGTCCCCGCGCGATTGTCTGGCATACTTTAGTCCCATCACCAGGCAGAGCCTTGATTGGATTTTAATACGGCCATTGCCTGGGGAGTTTCAGGTAGATTGTATCCCTTTTGTCTCATCCCCAGTTCTAAATACTTAGGCAATTAACATTTTTGCTCCAAATCCTGTCGTTTTGTTTTACTCCAGTATCTGCTATTCATAGCTTGGAGGACAGAGTTTTCTGTTTGACACTAGTGGCTGCACCTTCTATTAAGGTTGCTTATAAGATAAGATAAGATAAGATAAATCTTGCAGAGTAAAGTTGTGTTTGACACTGATATGAAACCCATTGTATTCAATGAAAGGGGTACTTAACTTCTGGTTTCAGGCTTGCAATAGTATGAAGACAGATGCCTAGAACCTTTCAGAGGTCAGCTTGAGAAAAAAATTTATATAATTGTTAGCTATAATTTTCTTAGATTCAGATACCACATAAAATTAATCATATCATGCTACACAAGCAAGTCTGGTTTCCAAAATATCCAAAATGAATATGCATGAGGAAGATTTGAATGGAGTGCTACAATCATATGCAAATCTACTTCATACACATTCATTATGTATATCCTAAAAACCTGACTGGCTAGGTGTGTCCAGAGCACTACATCTACAAAGAAATACCATGCTACAAGTTCCATAATAACTAGAAGTCGTGGTGGAAATGCAGGCACTCTCATAGCCAGAACCTATCACTCTTCACTGCAGCTGTTCTCATTACCTTCAAACATGCTGTTGGTACACTGCTCCACAAAAAAACCTTCACTGGACCCTACCTGCCCTTTCAACTATCATCCTATTTCCCTCCTCCCCTTCTTATCCAAGCTGTTCACCACCATTGTCTTGACTTTCTTTCATCTCAAGCTATTCTTGACCCACTTCAATTGGGCTTTCATGCTCCTCATTCTATAGAAACTGCCCCTATGAAAGTCTCCAATGACTTGCTCCTGGCCAAATCCAAAGGCCTCTACTCCATCCTCATCCTTTTGACATGGTAAATCACCACCAACTCATTGATACGCTGTCCTCACTTGAATTTCAGGATTCTGTTAATGCCTGGTTTTCTTCCTATCTTTCCCATTGCACCTTTAGCGTATGTTGTGGTGGATCCTCCTCCACCTCCACCGTCATCCTGTTATCAGTCGGTGTACCTCAGGGTTCTGTCCTGGGACCACTTCATTTTTCCATCTACACTTTATCCCTTGGTGCTCTAATCTCCTCCAGTGGCTTTCAGTATCACCTCTATGCCAATGACTCACAGGTCCATCTTTCTATACCTGAAATCACAAACATTCAGTCCTATGTTTCATCCTATTTGTCTGACATCACTACCTAGATGTCTCTTTGCCATCTAAAATTAAACATGGCCAAGACTGAGCTCTTTATCTTTCTACCTAAACCTGTCTTTCCTCTTCCCCCAATCTCTATTTCTGTGAACAACACCCTCATCCTCCCTATCTCATCGGCTTGCAACCTTGGGGTAATCTTTGCTTCATCTCCCTCTTTCTCTTCACATATTCAACAGACTACCAAAACCTGCTGTTTCTTTCTCTACAAATTTGCTAAAATATGACCCTTCCTTTCTGAGCACACTGCCAAGAACCTCATCACCTCTCGTTTAGACTACTGTAACCTGCTTCTCACTGGCTTTCCGCTAAACCATCTTTCTCCCTTTCAATTTGTTCAGAACTCTGCTGCACACCTCATATTCTATCAATGTTGCTATGCCCACTTTACCCCTCTCAAGTCACTTCATCCATTTCTGCCAACAGTTCAAACTCCTCTTAGTGACCTACAAGTGTATTCACTCCGCAGCTCCTCAGTATCTCTCCTCTCTCCCCACAATCCCCCCAGGCACTCCGCTCATTGGATAAGTCTCTCTTATCTGTACCCTTCTCCTCTAAGGCCTATGCCAGACTACATTGCTGCACCATATGTCTGGAACAAACTGCCTAACTCAAATCCAGACTCAAAGCCCATTTCTTTGAAGATGCTTTCAATTCCAAACTCCAACCCACCTTCTAGCACCAATCTCTGTTTTATCATTCCCTCTGTAATTCCCCTGAATTACAGATTCTCCTGAAGAAAAGAAGCAGCCCTTAGGAGCTGGGAGCTCAGGGCAGAAGAAAAAAGACCAGCAGTCTTTGAGAGTGGGCTGAAGGTAAGAAGCCTTTGAGAGCAGCTCAGGGCATAAGAAAAGGGCCTGCAGGAGCACTATCGGTGCCTAGGGCCAAGAAGAGCAGAAGAATCCCTAAAGAGGGGTCCTGTTGAGGGCTGGTAATCTGAACCCCAGCAGGGAGCTACCCAAGAGACTCCTCTTGAAGAGGGACAAGGCTACAAGGTTCCTTTCAACCACCACCAGTTTACCCACCTCAGAATAACCATTCTCCATAAAATGAACCTCCTGTTGAAGTTTCCTCCACCTAGTCAAAATTTAGCTTACCTTCCCTCGCTACTTTAGAGAAAACTCTTAGCACTATGAAGAAAACTACTTGCCTACTGGACCCAATACCATCATCTTGGATTCTCAAAAACAAACACGGTTTGTCACCTTTAGCCAAGAGCATGATTATTAACAGTCTATCATCTGGAGACGTTCTTTCAGATTGAGAAACTGCTATTGTTTATCGTATTATTAAAAATTACTCCCTTGACTTATCGCAGGCATCTAACTTCTGTCCAATCTTTAACCTTCCATTTATATCTAAAGTCTTGGAACGTTTAGTATCCCTATAACTTTTACAACATTCTGAATCTTCCTACATGCTTCATCCCTCACAATCTGGTTTTAGAAAGTATCATTCCACTGAAACAATATCAGCTTCTCTACTTAATGATTGTTACACAGCAATAGATCAGGGCAAAGCAGTGTTGATAATATCTCTGGATTTTTCTGCAGCCTTTGATCTACTGAGTCACTCCCTTCTTATATCCCGTCTTGAATCATTAGGAATCTCTGGTACTTTACTTAGTTGGTTGAAGTATTTCTGACAGACAGGACATTTAAAGTATCATTTTCTTCCACATCTTCATCCCTTTGTAAGCTCTCCTGTGGAGTACCCCAGGGCTCCATCCTTTTTCTTCTGTTATTTAATATTTTAATGAACCCCCTTGCCTTAAGGATTCAGGAAAACCAAATTAAAAGTTACTTCTGTTATACAGATGATACACTGTTAGTTTTCCCTCAAAGTATAGCCAATTCTATTTTGGGCCCACAGCAATTATGTCTTGACATGATTGACAGATGGGTCTTACAAAACAAATTAGTTTTGAACCCACAAAAAACTACTGGGATGTGGGTCACTGGCTCTTTTAATTCACCATCTGTTGCTCCTCTTTTGCACTCCCAGCCCATTCAACTACTGAATATTATAAAGTATCTTGGGGTCCAATTAGATTCAGCATCATTTCATCCACAATTAGTCTCAGTGGTCAGATCCTGTTTTTTCTCATTATGTAAGATTTGTTCTATTCGTTCTTATATTGATATACCTTGTTGTGAGTCTCTCATTTATGCTTTGGTCACCTCTAAGATAAGCTACTACAACATCGCTTCCATCAGTAGTTATTAAAAAACTACAAACTACAAAACATTGCTATCAGAATTCGTACTAACACTCATAGATATGACCAAGTGTTTCCTCTCTAAAGAGTTCATTGCTTCCTGTGAAATTCTATTTAATGCATAAGAACTTGACCCTAGCATTCAAGGCTTTACATCTGGATCAACCAGATTACTTGGTGAAACTTCTAGTACCTTATAGACCAACTCAGAGCTTACGTTCATCTACTGCCCATCAACTGACTTTATCCTCATTTCACCTGGTTAAGTTAGCATCAACCTGCAATTCAGCGTTTTGTGCTTCAGTTCTGACATTATAGAACTCCTTTCCCAGTGAAATACGATGTGAACTCTCTTATCCTAGGTTTAGGACTCTTTTGAAAACCTAGTTTTTGGTTTAGCATTCCCATAGATATCCTAGTTCAGGGTGGATAATGATTCTGCAGCAATTACTAGACCTGAAGCTTTTTTTTCTCCCCAATTTATTGTCCTTATGAAAATGGCGTTCTTTTCCTAATTAACCTTTTGTAAACCACTTTGATGTTAAAGTGATGAGTAGTTTATAAATAGACAGTTTATAGTAGACAGAGTAGCCCAGTAGAGGGACAAGTCTACTGGGGTGTGATCGGCACTAGTAGTCCAACAGAAAAACAAGGGTCCCTAGGAGTGGTCAGTGGAGGAGAACAGCTCTTGGGAGGATAGCGATTCTCAGAGCTCAGGGAGAGCATCCAGGAGACTACAGTAGGAGCAGATCTAGCTGGCCTAGAAGATCAGCAGTTATCTGGCCATGAGAACTCCAGAGGATGGGTAAGAACATGGGGACTGAGAAAGGTGGGCTGGAAAGGAGAGGAGAGATTTAGGCACACAATTGAGCCCATATTTTGACTTAACTGAGAAGCTTGCAGCCATAGGCAGCAGAACACTTTCTTGGGGGGGAGTAAAAGCTCCGTCTCAGACCCCCCTACCCAAGCTCTGTCCCATAATAATAATAGTACTAATTGTAATACCACTTTTTCCATTCATTTTTCATATATGCACACAATATAATCTTGTTAACAACACATAATGGTTAACCACAAAATTAAACTACACAAAGCACACCGTATGCTTCTCAACATTCATTTCTACCAGAACACCTGGCCTTGGTCATATATGCAGAACACAGATAACCCCAAATGCAGATTCAGGACCACAAACTAAAGGTACTAAGATATATACAAATGCAGTGGCGTACCTAGCATATGTGACACCTGGGGCCTATCATTTTTTTGACACCCCTTTATCTATATGAAAAACATGATTTTTAGTAACAATTTACACATTGCATAACAGAGTGTACCTAGGAAAAAGCAGCATCTTACATACTGCAGTGAACAGTAGAACATCATAGTGACATAGTAAATGATGGCAGATAAAGATCCAAATGGTCCATCCAGTCTGCTGAACCGTACATACTCTATAAATTAATAATTTAATTGAAATGGTCCTTTTATTTCTGGGCCAGAAACCCAGAGCTCTGCCCGATAGTGTGCTTAGGTTCTATCTCCTGAAGGCTCAGTCAAAACTCACTCCTGCCCAACCATCCCAGCCATCAAAGCCCTCCCCAGCTTGTCCATATATGGAACACAGACTGTGCAAGTCTGCCCAGTACTGGCCTTAGTTCCTTCAATATATACCCATTATTTTCTGATTAGATATCCTCTATGTCAGGGGTGCCCACACTTTTGGGCTTGCGAGCTACTTTTAAAATGACTAAGTCAAAATGATCTACTAACAATAAAATTTTTAAAAAACACAAAGCACACTGTATGCAGAGAAAATGTGAATTATCATTTATATTCTGGGGGTTTTTCAAAGAGGTCAAGGAAGATGACTTTATGCAATCTCACCTCAATAACAACTATACAAAAATAGACAAATATACCCCCCTCCCTTTTTACTTAACCATGATAGCGTTTTTTAGCGCAGGGAGCTGTGCTGAATGCCCCGCACTGCTCTCGATGCTCATAGGCTCCCTGTGCTAAAAACTGCTATTACGGTTTAATAAAAGGGGGCCATAGTGCAAAATATAGACAGCAGATATAATTTCTCAAAATTGAAAATTTCACTAAATTGAAAATAAAATCATTTTTCCTACCTTTGTTGTCTGGTGATTTCATGAGTCTCTGGTTGCACTTTCTTCTTCTGACTGTGCATCCAATATTTCTTCCCTTCTTTCAGCCTGCTGTATGCTTCCAGACCTCATTCCCTCCACCAACTTTTTCTTTCTCTCTCCCTACCCCCTTCCCCTTTCATTCTTTCTCCCTGCCCCCTTCTGTCTCCCTGTCCTTCTGTCTGTCTTTCTCTCTCCATGCCCCCTTCCTTTCTTTCTCCCTGCCCTCCCCCATGCCACTGCCATCACCATTGGGGAACAGGCCTCCAAACCACCGCCGCTCCAAGCTCTCCCTGTTTCCCGCCGCAGCTAGCCCAGAACTTCCTCTCCGAAGTCAGAATTGACATCATGTGGGGAAGGTTGGTTGGCTTGGTGCTTCTGCGTCGAGAAGCAGATAGAACGTGAAGGCAACACAATCGACTCGCGTTGCCTTTGCAATCTACTGGTCGATCGCGATCAACCTTTTGGGCACCCCTACTCTTATGTTCATCTAGAGACTGACATGGTGGCTGTAGCTGCGGGTAACTCACCAAAACGGTGAGGGGGGAAAAGTACTTACTGCAGGTACAGGGACAAGGCCATCCACCGCCCCATGGAGCAGTGAATGGCCTTGTCCCCGCAGTTAAGAGAGCGAACGTGCGCTGTCACCAATCGCGCACTGCCCCCTCCCTCTTCCTACTTACCTGAATCTATATATCTCCCTCCCTCCCCCTTACATTCGTGGTGCGTTTTGAGTAACTTCTTCACAAACCGTTGGAGCCTGCAAGCAGTAGCGTGCGTGTGTGGAAGGAAGCTTCTCCTCTGACTCAACTTACGGTTGCATCAGAAGAGAAGCTTCCACCCACACACACACGCTACTGCTTGCAGGCTCCGACGGCTTTGAAGAAGTTACTCAAAATGCGCCGCAAAGGTAAAGGGGAGGGAGGGAGATACATAGATTTGGGTAGGTATGAAGGAGGGAGGGGGCCGCATGTGGGTTGCCGAAGGGCAGTGAGGTGGTGAGAGGGAAGGGTGGTGGAGGATAGGAACAGACGCTGAAAGGAAATGGGGAAGACAGATTGGGGAGAAGATGCTGAAAGGAAATGGGGAAGATAGAGTGGGGAGAAGAAACTGAAAGAACATGGGGAAGACAGAGTGGGCAGAAGATGCTGAAGGGAAATGGGGAGAAGACGCTGAAGAGAAATGGGGAACAGAGAGTGGGGAGAAGACGCTGGAAGGGAAGAAGACAGAGATGCCAGACTATGGGGGAGTGGAGGGAAGAAGATGGGTGGCAGATCAATGGGGGGGTGTGAAGGGAGAGGCACAGTAACAGAGCAAATGGAAGATGCAGAGAGAAGACAGACAGTGGATGGAAGGAATTGAATGAGAAGATGAGGGAAGCAGGAACCAGACAACAAAGGTAGAAAAAAAATTATATTTATTTATTTTTTTGCTTTAGGATAAAGTAGTATATTAGTTGTGTTGATAAAAATGTATAAACAAAGCCCTGCCAGCTGAACATCTCTTTCTGTAGCTCAGCAGCCAGAACTTTGATGTATAAGAAAGGAATAAGCTAAATATTGCAGTGCTGCGGGGACAGTGGTCGCGGGGATGTGGCGGTGACGGGGACAAATTTTTTTCCCCATGTCATTCTCTATGTTCATCTTACGCTTGTTTGAACTCTGTCACCATTTTTCTCTCCACAACCTCCCTCAAGAGTGCATTCCAGGCATCAACTACCCTCTCCATAAAGAAGAATTTCCAAACACTACTCATGAGTCTACCAACCCTCAACCTCTGATTTTAACCATTTTCCTTTCTCTCAGAAAGAGAAAAGAGGGGAAGGGAGGGAGGGAGGGAGGGAGGGAGACGTCTCAATGAGGGGAAGAGATGCCCGAATGTTTCCCTCTGAACTACAGCCAATCCAGCTCTGATCCTTAGCTGAATTCATGCCCAGCCTGTCCAGTTGGCGCATTTCCGCACAATTCTTCCGCAGGCCCGATAAAATCATATCGCAGGCCGGATACGGCCCATGGACCATACTTTGGAGGCCCTTGCTCCACGGTATACATATTCAGGGCCAGATTTGGTGCAAATCTCCTACCATTTTCATCACCTTCCTCTGGACCACTTCAAGTCTTATTATGTCCTTTGCCAGATACAGTCTCCAAAATTTAACACAATATTCCAAGTGGGGCCTCACCAACGACCTGTACAGGGGCATCAACACCTTCTTTCTTCTACGCCTCTCTCTATACAGTCTTTTGGCAACAGCCACCGCCTTCGGACACTATCACTCCAAGTTCCCTCTGATTTTTAATCCCAAATGCATAACTCAGCACTTCTTTATATTGAATTTTAGTTGCCAGATATTAGACCATTCCTCTAACTTTTGCAGATCCTTTTTCATGTTTTCCACTCCCTCCTTTGTGTCTACTCTGTTACAAATCTTGGTATCATCTGCAAAAAGGCAAACCTTTCCTTCTAACCCTCAATGTCGCTCACAAACATACCGAACAGGATCAGCCCCAGCACCGATCCTTGAGGGACTCCGCTACTCACCTTTCCTTCCTCTGAGCAAATTCCATTAACCACCACCCTCTGGTGTCTATCCGTCAAGCAGTTTCTAATCTATTTCACCACTTTGGGTCCTAACTTCAGCCCATCAAGTTTGCTGAAGAGCCTCCTATGAGCATATGCCCTTGATCCAATTCTCTGGTCACCCAATCAAAAAATTAAATCAGATTCATTTGACATGATTTACCTTTAGTAAAACCATATTGCCTCAAATCCTGTAACCTATCTGGGGGTATTGGTGAATAACACAATGAAGCCGGCGGCGCAATGTGCAGCGGCCTCAAAAAAAGCGAGCAGAATGTTGGGCATTATCAAAAAAGGTATCACTACCAGAACAAAGGAAGTTATCCTGCCACTGTATCGAGCAATGGTGCGCCCACATCTGGAATACTGCGTCCAATACTGGTCACCATACCTCAAGAAGGACATGGCAATACTCGAGAGGGTCCAGAGGAGAGCAATGAGGATGATAAAGGGTATGGAGAACCTTTCATATGCCGAATGGTTAGACAGGCTGGGGCTCTTTACCCTGGAAAAGCGGAGACTGAGAGGGGACATGATAGAGACTTATAAAATCATGAAAGGCATAGAGAAGGTGGAGAGGGACAGATTCTTTAGACTAGCAGGGACAACTAAAACAAGAGGTCATTCAGAAAAACTGAGAGGAGACAGATTCATAACGAATGCAAGGAAGTTCTTCTTCACTCAACGGGTGGTAGACACCTGGAACGTGCTTCCCGGAGAGGTGATAAGACAGAGTACAATTCTGGGGTTCAAAAAGGGACTGGATGATTTCCTGGAAGCGAAGGGGATAACGGTACAGATAGAGGTTTACCTTACAGGACATTGAGCGAATAGGGTATGGACATTTTAGGTTAGGTAGGGAAAACTTTCAGGTCATGGACCTGGAGGGCCGCCGCAAGAGCGGACTGCCGGGCACGATGGACCCCTGGTCTGACCCGGCAGAGGCAACGCTTATGTTCTTATGTTCTATTAGATTCTAGGAATTTCACTATCCTTTCTTTTCAGCAACGCTTCCATTATTTTTCCAGTAACTGAAGTGAGGCTTACTGGCTTGTAGTTTCCATCAGTACACCCATTGTAAAACTAAATAAGCCAGACTAGTACAGATTAATCCTGCACAGTCAATGCGTTAGTAAATGGTATCTATACTGTTTATATTATCTGGGACTTCAAACATCTCATATCAGAGTTCATCTCCATGTTTATTGATTTGAATATCCCGATCATAAAACAAATATCTGACCGGTTAACAATAAAATTTAAATAGGAAAGAAAGAAATAATTAGTGGTGTTTTAGAGAGATTAGTATGAAAGATAAAAACATATAAAACGTATGGACAAACCTGACAGTGAGGATGAGTGGGGAGGAAGGGAAAAAGTTACATAATCTTCATAATCTGGTGCATTGTCTTTTTAAGAAGGACTTAAAGAACTTCTCTGCTTATTCCTAGGAGGTAGGTTATAGGAATAGTCAGGGACCACTTCACAGGTCATAGGCCTGATGGGCTGCCGCAGGAGCGGACCGCTGGGCGCGATGTACCTCTGGTCTGACCCAGTGGAGGCAACTTCTTATATTCTTATGTTCTTATGATAAGCAGAATAAAATCTGTTTTACTTTGTGGGATCTTGCCAGGTACTTGTGACCTGGGTTGGCCACTGTTGGAAACAGGATACTGGGCTTGATGGACCTTTGGTCTGTCCCAGCATGCTAACTCTTATGGAGGAGTGTGTGGCACAGTGGTTGGATCTACAGACTCAGCACCCTGGGGTTGTGGGTTCAAACCCCGCGCTGCTCCTTGTGACCCTGGGCAAGTCACTCAGTCCTCCATAGCCCCAGGTACGTTAGATAGATTGTGAGCCCACTGGGACAGATAGGGAAAATGCTTGAGTACCTGATTGTAAAAACCGCTTAGATAATCTTGATAGGCAGTATATAAAATCCTAATAAACTTGAAACATGATTCATGGCTATACTCTGGGGAGGAAGAGTACACCTAGGTGGTCATTTTCCTATGAAGTGGTTTGTGTCCCATTATCATGTAAATGTTTCAGGGACCCCTGTTTTGGCCTTGAATGATGTTTCACAGAGCACCATTCCTAACTTGGGACCTCACTGTGGTATGTATGAGGAATATGGACTCCAAGCCATGACAAGCCAGCCATTTAAGGGGGAAACTAGTGATATCACAACCTTATGTGGTCAGTATAACTAAACTTTGGAATTTGTTGCCAGAGAATGTGGTTAAATCAGCTTAGCAGAGTTTTAAAAAGGTTTGGATAATTTCCTAAAAGAGAAGTGAATAGGTCATTATTGAGATGGCTAAAGAGAAACAACTGCTTATTTCTAGGATAAGTAGCATAAAATATACTGAGTCAAACCAATGGTCCATCAAGCCCAGTAGTCTGTTCTCACTGTGGCCAATCTAGGTCACTAGTACCTGGCCAAAACCAAGGAGTAGCAATATTCAATGCTACCGATCCAGGGAAAGCAGTGGCTTCCCCTATGTCTTTCTCAATAAAAGACTATGGACTTTCCTCCAGGAAATTGTCCAACCCTTTCTTAAAACCAGCTACGTTATCCGCTCTTACAATACAATATAATATAATACAGTGTCTTATTCTCTATAAGGAATCTATATGGTTTACTGTAAATCAATTTTTAAGCCCGATCTTGTGATTGTTAAAGGAAAGAGATGAAGGATAGGAGGTTGGCTATAGAGAGAAGAGATATGTCTTAAGTTTCTTCCGGAAGTCAAGGTAAGTGATGGTTGTTTTAGATGCCCTGGAAACTTTCCCTCTGCTGTATAAGAACTTAAGAATTGCTGCTGCTGGGTCATACCAGTGGTCTATCGTGCCCAGCAGTCCGCTCCTGCGGTGGCCCTTAGGTCAAAGACCTGTGTCCTAACTGGCCTTACCTGTGTATGTTCTGGTTCAGCAGGAACTTGTCTAACTTTGTCTTGAATCTCTGAAGGGTGTTTCCCCCTATAACAGCCTCCGGAAGAGCGTTCCAGATTTCTACCACTCTCTGGGTGAAGAAGAACTTCCTTTACATTTGTACAGAATCTATCCCCTTTTAACTTTAGAAAGTGAACTCTCGTTCTCTCTCTACCTCTGTGGAGACAGGAGGTTGAAGCAGTTGGAAAGCTTCCAGAGCCAATGGAGGCAGCATGTTCATCTCATTAATGTTGGAGAAAAGAGGGGGTAAAGGAGATAGTCACCAAATTGGAAGGGAGGAAGGAAGAAAGAAGGACGACCAGAGTAAGGGAGAAAGCTGCCAGACCATAGGAGAGGGAGGGAAAGGAAGCAGAGAAGAGGAAAGGCCAAACCATAGCCGGAGGGGAGAAAGATGGAAGGGAAGGAGATAGAGATGCCAGACCATGGGAGGGAGGGAGGGAGGGAAGAGAAGGTCAGCAGAGGAGAAGAGAAAGATGCCATAGCATGATGTGGGGTGGGATAGAAAGGGAAGGAAGAAGGGATGCCAGCCCATGAGGTAGGGGCAGAGAAGAAAAGAAAAGTAAAGATAAGGATGAGGAGCTAAAGATGCCAGACTATGGGGAGGTGGGGGGATGGAGAGGAGAGGACAGAGATGGCAGTGCATTAGGGGATATGGAAGGGAAGGAGACAGATGTCAGACCAAGGGGTAGGGTGGAAAGGAGTGAGGAAAGAAGGAAGGAAAGAAGAGGAGAGGAGAGACATGGGAGGAGGGAGGAGGGGAGAGACTCAGAAACCAGAACTTCTGTATTAACACTTGGTATTATAAATATGGCAAATTATAACTCGTTTGATTATACATTATTTATGTATGACAAATCCATTTGGCTATATACTAAGTATGTTAACCTGTAACTGTTTTGCTTTAGGTTCTTATGGGTATCTACGTGCTTTTATTCCCTATACATTAATCTAACAAACTGCTCATAAGTATATACATAAGTTAAACATAAATTAAATATATATCACCGTTGAAGTGGTGTGCTTCATCTTATGCCAGTGACTGGAGAGATCCAAGTTGCAGCCAGACACAGAGAACTTCATTGGGGAAAATACCCTTGGATGTCCACACAGAAAAGATCTCTAAGATGCTCCTTTTTATACATTATCCAAGCTGGATAATTAACTGATTAATAAGGCTGGCATTTTATGGCCTAAACATCTGTGTTTGGACATTCAGGAACTGGCCAGGTTCCAGAGTGAACCAAAGACAGTATTATTCTTATCCCAGGTCCTAACCTATCAAATAATTAAGTAAGTTAATTGCATACATGGAATAAATATTGTATGTGTGTTTTCAATTAACTCAAAACTTTGCTTTTCAGTATAGCTTATAATCAAGTTCAAAACTCAGACTCAGTACTTATAATCACTAGAACAACATTACTCATAACTTTGCTTTTAAGAGCAGCATGTATAACTCATAATCACTAAAATAAACTCCACTCAGAACTTTGCTTTGGGTCACAAAAACAGAACTGTCACTGTCCACCTGGCTAATTGTAATTATATTTCCTATTATTGTTTTACTAGTGTTTAAGCCCGTTACATTAACGGGTGCTAGAATATATGGCTGTCTGTCTTTCTTTATTTATGTCTCTCTCCCTGCTCCTGTCTCTTTCTTCCTTTCTTTCTGTCTCTCTCCCTCCTGCAATTTTTCTCTCTCTCTGGCACCCTTTGTCTGTCTGTCTTTCTTTCTGTCTCTCTATGGTCCCCTGTCTGTCTTTATTTCTGTCCGTCTCTCTCCCTAGCCTCCTTTGTCTGTCTGTATTTCTTTCTGTTTCTCCCCCCCTGCCCCCACTTTCCTTTGCAGAAGCAGCAGTGATATTTCCCTTCCCCTCCAGGTCCCTGCTGAATCAGTAGCAGCATTTTCTTCCACCCCCATTCCCTTCTCTCCCCCCCCACTTTCCTTTGCAGAAGCAGCAGTGACATTTCCCTTCCCCTCCAGATCCCTGTGAAGTAGTAGCAGCATTTTCCCCCACCCCCCCCATTCCCTTCTCTCCCCCCCCCACCACTTTCCTTTGCAGAAGCAGCAGCGGTATTTCCCTTCCCCTCCAGGTCCCTGCTGAATCAGTAGCAGCATTTTCTCCCACCCCCCATTCCCTTCTCTCCCCCCCACTTTCCTTTGCAGAAGCAGCAGTGATATTTCCCTTCCCCTCCAGATCCCTGTGAAGTAGTAGCAGCATTTTCCCCCACCCACCCCCTATTCCCTTATCTCCCCCCACCACTTTCCTTTGCAGAAGCAGCAGCGGTATTTCCCTTCCCCTCCAGGTCCCTGCTGAATCAGTAGAAGCATTTTCCCCCACCCCCCATTCCCTTCTCTTACTGTGAGTTGCCCTGCTCCATTCAGCCCCTCCCCCTTCCCTTCCCGCGTGCTGGCCTGCTGCGGCTGAAGGTGTTTTTTCGGCGGCTCTTCTCACGATCCCCGTGGTGGCTGATCCTCCTGTTCAAAGCGGCCTGCTGAGGTTCGTGGCCGGCTGTAACGAACCTCGCAGGCCGCTCTCCAACTCGGTAGCATGTTCCCTCTGACGCGATCACGTCAGAGGGAACGTGCTACCATGTGGAGAGCGGCCTGCGAGGTTCGTTACAGCCGGCCGCGAACCTCAGCAGGCCGCTTTGAACAGGAGCGGTAGCGGTTGTTGCGGGAAGGGGGGGAGTCGGCGACGTGCAGGCCGCTGTAAACAGGAGCGGCAGCGGCGGCAGGACCATGAGCCCTCCTCCCTCCATCCGCCGCCAGCGCCGCTCCTGTCGCCCGATGCACCTAACTGGCGCATACGCCTCAAGCCGCGGCCACGGACGGACACAGCACACATCAGGTCCCCACAGGAGATGAGCCGCCGCTGCTGACGGCCAAGGTAGGCTGGGAAGAAGGCTGGGGACTCACGCATGCGCACTCATGCGGCCACGGAACTACAGATCATGGAAGCACACAAATAGGAGTGCGCATGCGCGAGTTAGCCTTTTATTATATAGGATGACTCTGCCGTATGACATCATCAAACCGGCTCTTATTGCTTTTTTATGACCCTTTAATTGCTCTAACCCCCTCTTCTACAAAGCTGCGCTAGCGGCTGCCGCTCGGTAATGGCCCCGAAGTCCTGTATGCTCTTCAGGGCTGTTGCTGAGTGGCTTTGTAAAACAGGCTCTAAATTGTCCATTTAGCTAACAAGATTAAAAACTCTGTATTAATGCTATATTTGAGCCCAGAATTTTTGTTTTCAAAACTCTAGACTACATACAAAAATAGCTCCTTGCCTTTTGCAATACAGTAATCCATTCTCAGCTCGTTGAGAAGAACGGGATAGAAAATGAATTAAATAAATAAATAAAAATGGAGAGAGGGGTGAAGCTGGAATAAATTCTGTAAAAAGGAGAGGGGCACAGGCTGGATGGAAGGGGGAGAAGGTAGACAGTTTATGGAAGGGACAAAGAAAGAGGGCAGAAGCTGAATGAAAGAAAGTGAAGAGAAAATGAGAAAAGCAGAAACCAGAGATATTGCTTTAGGATAAAGTAGTATTGCACCTTTCCATCTCTTCCTTCCATCCCCACCATGCAGCAGAGCCCTGATGTCCCTGCTAACCCATCTCCCTGTACAGCACCTTTCCATCTCTCCCTCTCATCCCCCACATGCAGCAGAACCCCGATGACCCTCTGACTGTGAGGCCCCGACATACCTCCATTCTGAAAAGCAGCAGCAGAGGCAACACTGAACAGGCTGCTTCGCTACCTTCCCCACCGGGGCCTTCCCTCTGCCGCTGCATCATTAATGATGTCATCAGTGATGCGGTGTCAGAGGGAAGGCCACTTTTCAGTGCTGCCACTGCTGCTTTTCAGAACGAAGGCGGATGGCGGGGTTCTGCTGTGCAGGATGGGAATGAGGGATGAATGGATGTTGCACAAGGCCTGGCTATCAGACGGCCATGGCCCACTAATGGGAATTGGGGACCCCTGCCATAACTGCAATATATTGTACTGATCTGAAGAAGATGGTTTTTGGCATCTGAAAGCTAATTGAAAAATGTACTAGTCCAATAAAATGGTATTATCTTATTTTTCATCTTTTGTTTTATTTCTATTGTTAATTTGTAAAGTGGTGAATGTTATTTGTCTTTTTTTTTTTCAAATTTACTTGTTGTCTTTATATTTTGTACAGTATTAATGCCACTGTTTCTTTTTCTGTGGTGTTGCACTGCATGCAGAGTCTGGCTTCTTGGCGGTTCAGTTTAAACTTTGCCTGCATATTTCAGGCTGTAGTTTGTGATTACTTATTTCATTCTGGACAAGGGTATATCTTGTTCTGCATGAATGAAAAAGACATGGTTTTCTGTTAGCACTGATTGTGCAGGATCGATCTGTACTAATCTGACTTGTTTAGTTTTACAATCAGTGTATTAATGCTCTAGTGCTCACTGCAGTGTATAAGATGCTACCTTTTCCTACTTATACCCTTGTTGTGTGACTCATTGTGACAGGGTAGACTACCTTCACTGGCCAGTGGAAGGAGCCCAAGCAATGGAGCTCATTGAGCCTGAGAGAAGAGCTAATCTGCATAGAGCTACAAGTGCTGCTGGGAGCTGTCCACTCATCCTGAGTGGAATGTGGTGCTGAAAAGAACAGCTCCCAGCACAGAGCACCCTGAAGATTACAGCTGACTGGTGCTGACAGGGGGTCTGGGGAAGTGGAGTAAGGTGGCCAGTCCTGGTATAGCAGCAGTGGAAAGTTTCAAGTTTTATTTTAATTTGATGAGTTGCTTATTTAGATTTACTAAGCGAGTTACAACATTAATAAAAAATATAAACGTATATTTAGACATACAATTTAAAATTTAAAAATGATGGGTTAGACCAACAGACTTACAGACTAATCAATATACAAGGTAAGGAGGGGTAGAACTACAATTCAATGCTTTAAAGTACAGAAAAGTACCATAGATGGAAAAAACTTTAGGGAGGGAAAAGTAGAAACCTGAAGGGAAACTAGTATAAAATTTGAACATAATTTAAAGATTAAAAGCATCTTTAAAAAGGAAACTCTTTAAGTTACTTTTAAAACTGCTAAGATCATTTTCCTCTCTTACATGCTGAGGCAAAGTGTTCCAAAGTTGAGGAGCCATCACTGAAAACATATGTCGACGAGCCCAGTGGTGGGAGAGTCTGTGGAGACCTATACACCAGTGGAGAGATCTAGCTCTGGAGGTAGGAGGGTTCGCAGGGACCTATACACTGGCAGGAAAGAGCTAAAAGTAGCTGGAGGGTGTGGTAGAGCCTGGAGTCAAGGAAGTAGCTCAGGCTTGATGAATGGTGGAGGGACTGGTGAAGAAAGATTCAGGTTGTGGGGACCTAAAAGGCCAGGGAGTGAGGGACTGGCAGTGGCCCTATAAAAGGCACTTGGAAGAGCTGGCAGAGTCCAAGGCTGAGGAGCTGATTGGCAGACGGACTAGTGATGGCACCGAGAGCCATCAGAGAGGATCCTAGGTGAAGTGAAGCAGCCTGAGAGATCCTGGGAGCATTGGCCAAGATCTAAGGAGCATCCGGTGGAGAGATCAGCTGGGATGATGACAACTGGCAGAGTGACTGGTAAAAGGCATTGGAAGCTGCCGAAGACCTGGAGGGCCAATACAGGGGCAGATGAAGGACTCAGGAGAGACATGGAGGGATGGAGTTCAGGGAAGACCTGGGAAAACAAGGAGTCCAAGGAGGACCTCAGGATAACCAGGAGGTCAGGAAGTCCTGGTCACATGTTTTAAAAGTGTGTTATAACCCTGTTTTATCTTGTGTGTTACAGAGATCCAAGGTGCCTGGGGGTGGACATGTGATGGGTAATACCACTTGGTCTGGTCACATGATCATACTCATGGATTATTACTCACAATATTTTTTTTTTCATTTAAAGGAGGGGGAGTGTTAAAGAATGATTGACCCTGGGTATCAAATATACTAGGTACAACACTGTGAGCTTACATTTGGGGTAGGGATGGGGGGGGGAGATTTGTGCAGGCTCTCATGTCTGTGTTTTGGGCTTAGAAGGTGGGCCCCAACGTGACTTTTCATTGGTCAGTTGTGGACATTCTGATTTAAACAGTATTGGGTTATTCTGTGACCTGAGAACTGCAGAGACATTCACCTATGTTTGATGATTGCATATGAGTGGTGAGGGGATTCTTGGGGGCAATGCTACATCCTCACCTTTCCAGGCTGCTCCTGATCTGTCTCCATGTCCTTATGGAGACATTATAGGGTGGTAGGAGGTGATGGTGTTTGAAAATTGCTGAGGCACAGGAGAACCAGGAGCTCAGTTTCTGGCACAGAAAAGTTGGGCTCCCTATGCAGAGACCTTGTGCTGCATACTGGGGAACGTTTTACCATGTGCAAAGCTATTTATGCACATCTTGGATGTGAAGGGAACGTCTGATCATTGCCGTGGACGTTTCCTGGATGCAGGGTCCCCTACAGCTGCTAGACATTCTCCTCGGTGGATTTCTGATCGGCGGAGATGTTTATTTGGGATCACGCTGTACGTTGATTTTTAAGATGTTTTGTAGCTGTATTTTTGAAAGTCGAGAAATGTCTTCCCATTTCTTTAGTTATGGCTTTTATCTTTAAGATGTTTTGCTGAAAATGGCTATCGAAAATGCTCTGCCTGTCTTCAATAGAGCTGCAGCCTAGATATTACCATCAAAACAGTGTGTCATATGTTATTTGGGGTTAGATTCAGTATATGGTTCTGAAAATCAAATCAGAAAAAAATTGTTGCTCAATGCTGTTCTATAATGGGCACTCAGAGATGAGCGCCCAGTATAGAATAGCACACTGAATGCTGATTTTACCAAGACTTTATGCCTGCTGAAACCAGGTGCAATTTCCAGCACCCAGTTTGGGATAGATTCCGTACAAACGTAAGGAAGTTCTTCTTCACCCAGAGAGTGGTGGAAAACTGGAACGCTCTTCCAAAGTCTGTTATAGGGGAAATCACCATCCAGGGAATTCAAGACAAAGTTGGACAAGTGTGGCATAAACAATACACTGGAACGTACGCAGGTGAGGCTGGACTCATTTAGAGCACTGGTCTTTGACCTGGGGGCTGCCGCGTGAACGGATTGCTGGGCACGATGGACCACTGGTCTGACCCAGCAGCGGCAAGTCTTATGTTCTTATGGGTGCACATCCCTGGTATTCTATGTGCTCAAATTTTAGGAACAGTCTTGATTCACCCTTTTGGGTTAAATGCTATGCGGTTTGGGCGCATGTGGCAAAATGTGCACTGATTGGTAATGTTTTAGTTCCAATTAGAAGTGGTCCTAATTGGTTGGTTATCCTATTTAGTTGGCCACATGTCTTGGATCGGTGCCATATCTAGAATCTAGGGATTGGTGTATGGTGGGTCATCCAGGGGTTGGGGACAGGGGACATGGCTGCCTCTTATTTTCCTTTGATACCATCCATCGATTTCAGTCTCTTTAACACAACCCACTGATTACAGTCAGAAGAAGTTCTCTTTTAACACCCTAATTGACAGGAGTTTGGATTTAGTTCATATTTTGGGAATTACATTTCCCTTTCTTCATAAGACTTGCAGTTTGTTTGTCCCTCAGAAATGAAAGGTTATGCAACCTGCCCAGTGCCCTGACTTCCCTCTTTCTCAGCTTACTGCTCTAAGCATTAGGCTACTCCAACTTTACCAAGTCATACTGATCCAAGTTGGCAGCTCTTTACAGTAAAAAAAACCCTAGGAAAGGTCAGTTCTATTGTATTAACACTCAGAGATGATTAAACCCTCAGAAAAGTAGTTCTTTAATAACACTCGCTGATTATGAAAACCTAGGAAGGGACAGTTGTGCTGTAATAACACTGATTATATCCTGAGGAAAGAGCGGTGCTTTAGTTCGCTGCATGAGGAGGGCCCTGTAAATAGATCCCTGTGTGAGCTGCTCCGTCTCGCAGCCAGAATTCTGCTCTTTGCTCTCAGACTTAGGAAGTTCCTGCGAACAGGTGCCTGCCATTTTTCACTCTGCAGAGCCAGCAGATGTTGGATATGATATGATTGATGTGTGTCTCCTTACCACATCTCTCATTCCATAAGCTCCCTGGCTCAGGTTGCAGTGAATGGGCAGCAGCATCTGAATAAATACATCTCCATGTTACACAGCACCCGTGCAGGCCCGTATCCTTCCCACAACTGGTAGAAGAAGGCCCCTTTGTGTGACTGGGTAAGGTATAGCATTGTTCAATACATCTATGGATTTCAGATTACAGCCCTTTTTCCCCACTGCTGGCAGATGTAAAAGCTGGGATTGTGAAGGCCACGTGGGGGGGGGGGGGGGGGGGGGGGTTCCTCAGCAGCACCATAGTCTTTGTGCCAAGTTTTCACTGACAAGATTTACTGCTGCTGGCACAGGAGCACATCACAGGAGGCTGCCAGGTCTAGAAACTAATCCAATAAATATAGACTGTTACTTTTATCCCAAAGTACCATACAAATTTCACCCTCCAAAATTTCTCAGGATATAAATCACTTAGAAACACGATGGCAGATAAGGGCCAAATGGCCCATCCAGTCTGCCCATCTGCAGTAACCACTATCTCTTCCACTCTCTAAACGATCCCACGAGCCTATTCCACGCTGTTTTGAATTCAGACACTGGCTTTGTCTCTACTTCTACTGGGACACTATTCCAAGCATCTACCACTCTGTCTGTAAAAAAAGTGTTTCCTTAGATTACTCCTGAAACTATCATCTCTTAACTTCATCCTATGCCCTTTCATTCCGGAGTTTCCTTTCATATGAGACTCATCTCATGCACGTTTATGCCACATAGGTATTTAAACATCTCTATCATACTTCCCCTCTCCTGCCTTTCCTGAAAAGTATACATATTGAGATCTTTAAGTCTGTCCCCATATACCTTATGACGAAGACCACTGACCATTTTAGTAGCCTTCCTCTGGACTGACTCTATCCTGTTTATATCTTTTGAAGGTGTGGTCTCCAGAGTAGTATACAATATTCTAAATGAGGTCTCACCAGATTATACAGGGGCATCAATATCTCCTTTTTCCTACTTGCCATACCTCTCCTATGCACCCTAGCATCCTTCTAGCTTTCACCATCACCTTTTCAACCTGTTTGACCACCTTAAGATCAACACATACTATTATACCCAAGTCCAGCTCCTCTTTTGTTTCACCTCCTAAAATGTACTGTTTCCTTGAGTTTTTGCAGCCCAGATACATGACCATAGCTGCCAAATTTTAGACCATTCTTCAACCTTCACTAAGTTCTCACTCATGTTATTCACACAATCAGGGATGTCTATTCTATTGCAGATTGTGGTATCATCCACAAAGAGGCAAATCTTACATGACAGCCCTTCAACAATATCATTTATGAAAATGTTAAAAAGAACCAAACCTTGAGGCACACCACTGGTAATATCCCTTTCCTCAGAGCAATCTTCTTTGACTTCTACTCTCTAACACCTTCCACTAACTAGTTCTTGACTAGTCTGTCACATTGAGGCCCATACCGAGGGCACTCAGTTTATTTATTAGATGCCTGTGTGGAACACTGTCAAAGGCTTTGCTAAAATCTAAATACACCACATCTAGCTCTCTCCCTCAATCCAATTCTCTGCTCAACCAGTCAAAGAAATTGATCAGATTTGTCTGACAAGACCTCCTATAGTGAATCCATATTGTCTCAGGTCCTGTAATCTATTGGATTCCAGAAACATTACTTTTCTCTGTTTTAAAAGTGTTTCCATTAATTTACTTACCACAGAAGTCAGACTTACTGGCCTGTAGTTCCCTACTTCTTCCTTACTTCCAGTTTTGTGGAGAGGGACAACATCCACCCTTCTCCAGTCCTCCGGTACCACTCCTGACTCTAGAGAAGCACTGAAAAAGTCAGCCAGCGAAGCCACCAGAACTTAGAAACAGAACAGTATAGAAAATGGAATAAATAAATAAACATAGAAACATGACAAAAGATAAAGGCCAAACAGCCCATCCAGTTTGCCCATCTGCAGCATCCATAATCTCTTCTTCTCCCTAAGATCCCACATACCAGTCCCATGCTTACTTGAGTTCAGATACAGTCTTTGTCTCCACCATCTCTACTGGGAGACGATTCCATGCATCTACCACCATTTCTGTAAAATTTCTATAAAAAAGTATTCCTCCTGAGCTACCACCATCTAATCTCATTCTATGCCCTCTCACTGGAATTTCCTTTCAACTGAAAGAGACTTGCTTTTAGTACACTCAGATGTACACAATCCAGCCCTATCGCTTTGTCCAACTTTAGTTTAGCAAGCTCCTCACGAACACAATCCTCTGAAAATCAATCAGGGTCTACCACACCTCCATCCCTATTTGCATTTGTCTTTTGTGGTCCTGCTCCCGGCTAAATCAGCTGTGAACACAGAACAAAATATTTGTTAAGCAAATTCAGCCTTTTCTTTATCAGCTTCTACATATTCCTCCCCTTCACCTTTAAGTCTCAGAATTCCACTTTTGTACTTCTTCCTATCACTAATATATCTACAAAATGTCTTGCCCCCCCCTACCTCCCATTTTACCGTGTTGGCTATTTATTTCTTCCATTTGCATCTTAGCTTTCCTGACTATTTGACCAGCCTCTTTTAACTTTTCCAAATATTTTTGCCTGCCTTCCTCTTTCTATGGTCTTTTATAGTTTATGAAACTAACCTCTTTTTTCTTTATCTTCTCAGCCATTCCTTATGTTATATCCCCCCTCCCTTTTCTTTTAAATTTTGTTTTTAATAATGTCATTATTGACCCTCCCTTCCCCCTATTACTCTCAAGTTCTTGTTGGTATTTGTTAATTGTCCTTTTAATGTTCACTCTTCCCCCTTATAGAATTATTATTTTACCTTTTATTTTATTTTTTTAGCATTGTAAACCGGCCAGATACATGCTGATGGTCGGTATATTAAAAATAATAAAACTTGAAACTTTTGAGAACCAAAATGGCATTCTTTTCCTCTTTCCTATGAAAATGGTTTGTTGCCCTTACAATAGCTCCTTTCAGTTTTGCCCACTACTTTTCTACTTCTTCCATATGTTCCCATCCTTACAACAATTCCTTGACTTAATCCCCCATCTGAACAAAGTTAATTTTTTTAATGTCCAGAACTTTTTCTGTATTTTTTTTTGGATATTCTGATCTCTTTTCAAGATTGTAAATTCTTGATGTTGAAATGAAAAAGGATAAAAATAAAATAAAATTAAAAAAAAGTCCAGAACTTTTACTTTCGAATGAGCCCTCTCTATACCTGTCTTAATATTAAACCACGCCATGCGGTGATCACTAGATGCCAGATGATCACCCACTCTAACATCAATTTTTCCCCATTTTTAAGTACTAAGAGCTAGATTTTCAAAAATCCACTAAAAAACCAATGGGCTGCTATCATAGCCATTAAAGAAGCTACTGTAAAAAAGCGAGTCATTCTCCAAAAAACGCTCATGCAAATGAGGTTGGCGGAGAGTAGCAAAGACTTGCTAAATTTGCATGTGTCTAGTGATGGGCATATGTACAGAATGAAAACAAAAACCAAAAACAGAACAACAGCGGGAGAGATGCCCAACTCCTCTCAGCAGCAGGAGAGATGCCCAATATCCCGCTGCCAAACACCCCCCAACTCCTCTCGGCAGTGGAAGAGATGCCCAATCTCTCCCGCCCAACCCACACAGCCCCCCCAACTTCCTTTGACAGTGGGAGAGTTGCCCACGCTCTCCTGCTGCCATGCAACTCCTTCCCTATGCCTCCGAAGACCCCCCCTTACCTTATTTTCAGATGGCTTGGCAGAGGGATGCCTACTTCCTCCGGCCAGCTGGCCTGGTTCTTCAAATTGGCGGGTCTACCCCTCCCCGGTGCATCCAGGCTGTTTAAAGGCCCTCATATAGGTGGGGCCTTATGCATCTGGATGCATCTGGGGAAGGGCCTGAGGCTCTTATTGGCACAGGCTGTTTAAGGCCTCTCCTATAGGTGGGGCCTTATGCGTAACGAGACAGGCAGATTGTTCCAGGTGTACGGTGCAGCAAGGCAGAAGGGACAGAGTTGGGTGTAGGATGTAGAGCAGAAGGGTGCAGACAAGAGAGACTTATCTGACGAATGGAGTTTCCAGGGTAGAGTATAGGGAGAGAAGAGAGGAGAGATATTGAGGAGCCACAGACTGAATACACTTGTAGGTCAGTAAAAGGAGTTTGAACTGTATGCAGAAGCGGACAGGGAGCCAATGAAGTGACTTGAGCATAATGACCTTGGCAGAATATGACAAAATTAATAGCATATAATAGGAAAAAATTCTGGCATATTCTCCAACTTCTTGAGGTTTTTACAGAGGTTCCGATGTTCTCTTTTAAAAAAGCAAAAACTATAAGTCAGGTTTTAATAGCCCAAAAGACAGGCTTAAAGAAACCTAGAAACAAGGGCAAACATGAAAAATGTGGCCATTGCCAATGGTGTGTTAACACCATTGAGGGAGAGAGTTGGATAGACCCCCAAACGCAGCACACTATAACAGCTTTAGCGAATACTAATTGCCAGACGGCAGGGGTTATATACATAGTGATATGCCCATGTAATTTAGTCTATGTGGGCCGTACCTCAAGACCTGTTCATATTCGTCTTAATGAACATAAATCACGGATAAAAACAAAAACCATGCAAGCTCCTATGGTGGAACATTGTGTTACCTTGGGTCATGAAGTGAGTCAACTTAAATGGAGAGTTATAGATCAGTTAAATGCTGGGAGGGAGGGAAGGTTAAACATAGATGAATGCTTGAACTATAAGGAACAACGCTGGATTTATGCGTTAAATACTGTTATCCCACACGGGTTAAATCTCGAGCTGGAGTGGACTTCCTTGATCTAGTTCTTCTCCCAGTGAGAGGGATCCAAAAAGGGTTTTGAATAAAGTTTGTTTGTACTGTAAACAGCCGGTTTCTGTCGTCAGGCTCTCACGTCATCTAGTGGGCGTGGCTCCAGAGCCGGTACGCTGTATTAAAAAGGGAGAACGCTGTCGGCTCCTCTGTAAAACAGTCGAGGAGGTCGATAGTGTTAAAGGTGAGAGAGAAGGTTATTCTAAGCAAATCTGGTATATATTCTGATTGATAGATATTCCAGTCTTTTCTGCAGGAGTTACTATATACTTCTTTTAATCTCTTCTAGGGGTGGTGCCTTGATAAAGCGGTTTCCCGCGAAACATGTCGGCTATGTCACCCTGCTTGATTAAAAAACATCTCTACTAGAGACAACTACATTAAAGCTAAGTAAAATGAAGTTGAATTACATTGAAAATTATAAGAAAGTCATAAGTATTTAAACATATAAAGCTAAAAGGGACGACAGGTACGAGGGGGCACTCAGAGAATCTGAAGGGAGATAGGTTCAAATCAAATGCAAGGAAGTTTTTCTTCACCCAAAGGGTCATGGACAAATGGAATGCGCTCCCGGAGGAAGTGATCCGGCAGAGTACAGTACAGGGATTCAAACAGGGATTGGACAGATTCCTGAGGGAAAAGGGGATCGTGGGGTACTGAGGGAGGTGCTGGGGTGTTGCATAAGTATAGACAGCTCACCAGGTCGTGCAGGTGCAAGGCCGGAGGGTTAGGACATTGATGGGAAGAAACCTAGGGGGCAAGGGGGCCCCTTCTGGTGATTAAGGCAGGTCATGACCTGTTGGGCCGCCGCGGGGGCGGACTGCTGGGCGGGATGGACCTCTGGTCTGACCCGGCAGAGGCACTGCTTATGTTCTTATGTTCTTGTGAAAGTGAAAAATTAGAAAAACTAGACCCAGTGACGATTTGTCACGTAAAGCTCAGAACGGTGATATGTTTGAGTTCTGAGTGGTGACGCTGAGGGCCTAATAATTGACTGAACAGGTTGCTAGCTGAAATAAGGAAGAAGTTCCTATTTCTATTGAACTTGGCAGAATATGAGGCATGCTGTAGAATTCTGAACAGATTGAAGGGGAGAGAGATGGCTTAGTGGAAGACCCACAAGAAGCACATGCAGTAACCTAGGCAAGAGGTGATGAGAGTGTTGACAGTGTGTTCAAAAAGGAAGGACCAGATTTTAGTGATGTTGTATAGAAAGAAGCAACAAGTTTTGGCAGTCTGATGGATATGTGAAGAGGAGGAGAGAGATGAGTCAAAGATGACCCCAAGGTTGAGAGCTGATGAGACAGGAAGGATGAGAGTGTTATCTACTGAATAGAGAACAGAGAAAGGGGAGAGGCAGGTTTAATAAGATAAAGAGTTCAGTCTTGGCCATGTGGCGAGGCATCTGAGTAGCAATGACAGGTAAACTAGGACTTGGGTCTGGATTCCCAGAGAGCTTTTAGGTGTAGAGAGGTAGATATCTGAGTATTCTGGAGAGAATTGTCACAAGCGACAAGGCATGGGTGCAAAAGACAAAGCAGCCCAAAAACTTATTTTCTAAAGGAATGCAGAAGTTAGTTGAATGATACAACAAATGTGTCATTTTGTTCAATTGCTCACATTAAAGCCATTGAATGTATTTTGCCTTTACTTTTTCATTTACCCTCTTACATCATCTGGCCCCATCACTTTGTCCACCTTTAGTTACATAGTTCCTCACGAACACAATCCTCTGAAAATCGATCAGGGTGTACCACACCTCCATCCCTATTTGCGTTTGTCTTCTGTGGTCTCACTCCTGGTGCTTCAACTGTGAACACAGAACAGAAATATTTGTTAAGCAATTTAGCCTTATCTTTTTTCACTTCTACATATTTCTCCCCTTCACCTTTGAGTTTCAGAATGCCACTTTTGCATTTTTTCCAATCACTAATATATCTTAAAAGTCTTGGCTCCCACCCACCCCTCACTCCCATTTTACTGTGGCGGTTATTATTTCTTTCATTTGCATCTTTACTTTCCTGCAGAGGGACCACATCTACTCTTTTCCAATCTCACAGAACCTTTCCTGTCTCCAAGGATTTATTAAACATATTTTTAATGGGATCTACCAGAACCTCTCTGAGCTCCTTCAAGATTTTGGGATGGAACCCATCCATTTCTTATCCAGAATTTTTTTTTTTGTCCAGTGAAGATAGAATAGAAGCGTTTGTTACGCACATCTGTATGTTTTTTCAGCATTCTTCAGATAGAGGTTCATTGCATCTTTCTCAATGCCATTTCTAGCTTTCCTCCATTCACTAATGTACTTGAAAAAAGTTATCACTCTTCTTCAAGAAGGGATCGAGGGGTGACCCCGGGAACTACAGGCCGGTAAGCCTGACTTCAATTATAGGGAAGACTAGTCTTTAAGCCCGTTAGATTAACGGGTGCTAGAACATATGTGTGTGTGTCTGTCTTTTTTTCTCTCTCTCTCCTTAGCCGCTTTCTTTCTTTCTGCCTTTCTTTTTCCTTGGCTGTCCATCACCACCCCTTGCCTGCTCCCCCTGTCCATTTTCCCTTCCTTTTACCTCCACTGTGTCCACCACCACCCCTTCACTGCTCTCCTTATGCAGCAGCAGCCCTTCTCCCTTTGTTTTACCTCCCCCCTGTCCAGCAGCACCTCTTTCCTTCTCCCCCTGTCCAACATTAGTCCTCCGTTATTTTTTCTTCACCTCCCCTGTCCATCAGCATCTCTTTCCTTCTCCCCCTGTCCAGCAGTAGGCATCCCTTCCTTTTTTATCCTCCCTCCTCCTTCTTATCCCTATGATACTCTTACCTTGCTCTGCCCCTGATCAGAGGTTCCCGACAGCTGCCCAGTTGCACCCATTGGAAAAGTTCCCACTGCCGCATCCCGCACCCCTCCTGACGCGGCTCCCGCTGTCCTTTCTGTCTGTCTCTGTCCCTGGCCCCCTTTGCCTGTCTGTCTTTCTGTGTATCTCCCTGACCCTGTGTCTTTCTTCTTTCCTTTCTGTCTCCCTTCCTCCCTCTGTCTGTCTGTCTGTCCAAAGCAGCATTCCATCCCCCTCCCCCCACACCAGTTCCCTGTGCACCTGCCCCTGTGTCTTTCTTATTTTCTTTGTGTTTCCCTTCCTCTCTCTGTCTGTCCAAAGCAGCATTCCATCCCCCTCCATTTCCCTCCCCCCACACCAGTTCCCTGAGCACCTGCCCCTGTGTATTTCTTATTTTCTTTGTGTTTCCCTTCCTCTCTCTGTCTGTCTGTCCGTCCAAAGCAGCATTCCCTTCCCCTCCATTTCCCTCCCCCCCCCACCAGTTCCCTGTGCAGCAGCATTAGCGTTTCCTCTACCCGCCCCTGTCCCTTCCCCTTCCCCTTTCCGCGGGCCGGACTACAAAGGTGGTGATTCCAGCAGCGCTTTTATCAGTCTCCACACGCTGCTTCGGGCCCTTCTGCCCTGATTTACTCTGGCACGTCCCTGATGACATCATCAGAGACGCGGCAGAGCAAATCAGGGCAGTAGAAGGGCCCGAAGCAGCGTGTGGAGACTGATGTACACGCTGCTTGAATCGCCATTCGGACCCGCGGGAAGAGAAGGGGGTGGGCGGCAAAGGAGAAACGGAGATCGGCGGCGGCGACAGGAGAAACGGATAATGTCGTCTGGCTGCGGTCCGGCTTGTGGAGGCGATCGGGTGGTGACGTATTCGCGCGCATGCGCACTCCTTCGGCCACAGACCTACAGCGCACGGAACACGAAAATAGGACTGCGCATGCGCGAGTTAGCCTTTTATTATATAGGATGGTGGAAGCTATGATCAAGGACGGTATTTGCGAGCACATCGAGAGATATGGCCTACTGAGAACAAGCCAGCATGGATTCTGTAAGGGAAGGTCATGCTTAACGAACCTTCTGTACTTCTTTGAGGGAATAAGCAGTCGGGTGGACAATGAGGAACCCATAGACATCATTTACCTTGATTTTCAAAAGGCTTTTGACAAGGTGCCACATGAAAGGCTGCTTAGGAAGCTGTGGAACCACGGGGTGGGAGGGGATGTGCACAGATGGATCGAGCACTGGTTGTCGGGTAGACTGCAGAGGGTCGGAGTAAAGGGACAATACTCTGACTGTCGGGGAGTCACGAGCGGTGTGCCACAGGGATCGGTGCTGGGGCCGTTACTCTTCAACATATTTATCAATGACCTGGAAAAGGAGGCAAAGTGCGAGGTTATAAAATTTGCAGACGATACCAAATTGTGCGGCAGAGTTAGGTCCAGGGAGGAGTGTGAGGACCTGCAAAGGGACCTGGACAAGCTGGAAGACTGGGCAAACAAATGGCAAATGAGCTTTAACGTGGAAAAATGCAAGGTCATGCATATAGGGAAAAAGAACCCGTTGTTCAACTACAAATTGGGGGGGGGGGGCAATGTTGGGAGACAGCAGTCTTGAGAGAGACTTGGGTGTGCTGGTGGATGCATCACTGAAACCATCTGCACAGTGCGCAGCAGCCTCGAAAAAAGCCAACAGGATGCTGGGCATCATAAAGAGGGGCATAACAACCAGGACGCGGGAAGTCATCATGCCATTGTATCGAGCGATGGTGCGTCCACATCTGGAATACTGCGTTCAATATTGGTCGCCGTACCTCAAGAAGGACATGGCGGTACTTGAGAGAGTCCAAAGGAGAGCAACGAAGCTGGTAAGAGGGCTGGAACACTGCCCATACGCCGAGAGGTTGGATAGGCTGGGGCTCTTCTCTCTGGAAAAAAGGAGGCTCAGGGGAGATATGATAGAGACCTTCAAGATCATGAGGGGCATAGAGAGGGTGGATAGGGACAGATTCTTCAGGCTGAAGGGGTCAACAGGCACGAGGGGGCATTCGGAGAAACTGAAGGGAGATAGGTTCAGAACAAATGCAAGGAAGTTTTTTTTCATCCAAAGGGTCGTGGACACTTGGAATGCGCTACCGGAGGAAGTGATCAGGCAGAGTACGGTACAAGGATTCAAACAGGGATTGGACGGATTCCTGAGGGATAGGGGGATCGTGGGATACTGAGAGAGGTGCTGAGATGTAACACAGGTATAGAAAGCTAACCAGGTAATAAGTATAGAAATCCAACCAGGTCGTGCATGTGCAAGACCGGAGGGTTAGGACTTCGATGGGAAGATAGGACTCAATGGGAAACCAAGGTGGCAAGGGGGCCCCTTCTGGTGACTCAGACAGGCCGTGACCTGTTCGGGCCGCCGCGGGAGCGGACTGCTGGGCGGGATGGACCTATGGTCTGACCCGGCGGAGGCACTGCTTATGTTCTTATGTTCTTTATGTTTTTAGCCATTTGTTCCTGAGCCAGAGCCTTTGCCAGCTGTATTTCTCTCTACTTCTTTCAGTTTTATCTGGTAATCTCTGGGACAGACCACAGGTCCATCATACTCGGTATCCTCTTTCCAACAGTGGCCAACCCAGGTCACAAGTACCAGGCAAGATCCTAAAGAGTAAAACAGATTTTATGCTGCTTATGCTAGGAATAAACAATGGATTTCCCCACACCCATCTTAATAATCACTTATGGACTTCTTTTTAGGAAGTTATCCAAACCTTTTTTAAACCCTGTTAAGCTAACTGCTTTAATCACATTCTCTGGCAACAAATTTCAGAGTTGAATTACATGTTGAGAGAAGAAATATTTTCTCTTGTTTGTATTAAATCTGCCACTTCGTAGCTTCATTATATACCCCCGGGTCCCAGTATTTTTAGAAAGAATAAACAAGTGACTCACATATATCTGCTCCACTCCACTCAGTATTTTATAGACCTCTATCATACCTTTCCTGAGCCATCTCTTCTCCAGAACAAAGAGTCCTAACCACTTTAGCCTTTCCTTATAGATAAGTTGCCTCATCCCTTTTATCATTTTCTTCACCCCTCTCTGTACTTTTTCTAATTCTACTATATCTTTTTTGAGATGTGGTGACCAGAACTACACACAGCATTTGAGGTATGGCTGTACCATGGAGGCATTAAAGTATTTTCATCTTTGTTTTCCATTCTTTAATAATTCTTAACATTTTATTTGCTTTCTTAACTGCCATGACACACTGAGCAGAGGGTTTCATTGTACCCTCAATGATGACACCTAGATCCTTTTCCTGGGTGGTGACTCTTAGGGCCTCTTTTACGAAGCTGTTTAGTAATGGTCCCGAAGCCCATAGAGATTTAAAGGGCTTCAGGGCTGTTGCTGCACGGCAGCCCCTAGTGCGACTTTGTAAAAGAGGGGGTTAGTGTGGAACCCTGCATCACATAACTAAAATTCAAATTCCTCTTTCACACATGCATCATTGCACTTGCTCACATTAAATGTCATCTGCCATCCTTTCATCAAGTTAGCTTGGGCTGCTTTGTGGCCCCTTGGGACCCTGAGGTGGTGGCAGCTGTGTGGAATCAGGATCTCTCTCCGTCTGAACGTATTATGGGCTCCGGAGTTCGTCTTCTTATGAAACATCTTCCTCGGATGACTCGTTCTGTGATACTGCAAGAGCAACACTTCAAATTTCTATTTCGGCTGCATGTCTCCCCATTCCGGGCCTATGTTTCTGGATACGCCTCTCATGCTCGGTGTCCTCAGTGCCAGTCTGCCCCTGAAGGCTTGCTTCACATGTTTTGGTCTTGTGACCGCATTCAAACATTCTAGTCCTTTGTGGCTCTGTACCTGCAGTCTGCGCAAGCAGATTCCTTTGAGAGCGGATATTTTGCTCTTTTCTCAGGGGGTTCATTTGGGTTTGTCCAGAGGGGGCAACTTGTTATTACATAAGGCCTCTTTGTTGGCCCGGAAATGTATACTTTTGTTGTGGCGCCAAGCTGAAGTGCCGACCCTTACTATGTGGAGGAATGAACTGTTTACTCTGTTAAAATTTGAATACCTGGATGTTCGGAGGGCCTTGGAGGAAATTTAGGAGAATATGGGCTCCCGTTTGGGAGGGATTGTCCCCTAGAGCTCGCAGTTCTTTATTGAACTATTGACACTGGAGTGCAAAGGGGGGGGGGGGGAGGAGGTTGAGGGGAGGGTTCTGGCGGGGGGGGGGCTGGTTTCTGTGGGTCTTCGTGAAGGGCTGATGTGAAAGACTTGATTGTTTCTGCACTTCCTCTTGTTGGTGGTTGTTGGTTTATTGCGACTTGTATTTATATATCTGAAAAATTTTATAAAAATGATTTTAAAAAAAAAAATAAATAAATAAAAAACGTCATCTGCCATTTTGATGCACAGTGTCCCCAGATCCTCTTGTAAATGAACTTTAACGTAGGGAAATGCACTTTAATGTAGGGAAATGCAAGGTCATGCAATGTAGGGAAAAAGAACCCGATGTTCAGCTACAAAATGGGAGGATCACTGCTAGGGGTAAGTAACCTTGAAAGAGACCTGGGAGTGATGGTAGACACAACCTTGAAGGCGTCGGCACAGTGCGCCACAGCCTCAAGAAAAGCAAACAAAATGTTGGGTATCATTAAGAAGGGTATCACGACCAGGACAAAGGAGGTCATCCTGCCACTGTATCGTGCAATGGTGCGCCCGCATCTGGAGTACTGTGTCCAGTACTGGTCGCCGTACCTCAAAAAGGACATGGCGGTACTTGAGGGAGTCCAGAGAAGAGCAACTAAACTGATAAGGGGTATGGAAAACCTCTCATATACTGACAGACTGAAAAAGCTGGGGCTGTTCTCCCTGGAAAAGCAGAGACTTAGAGGAGACATGATAGAAACCTTCAAGATCCTGAAGGGTATAGGAAAGGTAGACAGGGACAGATTTTTCAGATTACGGGGAACCACAAGTACAAGGGGGCACTCGGAGAAATTAAAAGGGGACAGGTTTAAAACAAAAGCCAGAAAGTTTTTTTTCACCCAGAGGGTGGTGGACACATGGAACGCGCTTCCGGAGGCTGTGATAGGCCGGAGCACGTTACAAGGCTTCAAAGAAGGTTTGGATAGGTTCCTAGAGGATAAAGGAATTGAGGGGTACAGATAGGAGTAGCAGTAGGTTATAGGGATAGTCTGGGACCATTGCTCAGGCAATGGGCCTGATGGGCCGCTGCGGGAGCGGACCGCTGGGCGAGATGGACCTCTGGTCTGCTTCAGCGGAGTCAACTTCTTATGTTCTTAAATTTCACAATCCTCTTATGATTTAACTTTGAATAACTTTGTGTCATCAGAAAACTTAATTATATCAAATCATTGATAAATATGTTAAAAAGCATTGGTCCCAGCACAGATCCCAAAGACAAATCTCCTTCAGGTCAAAGTCTAGCTGACTTTTTTCAGATTAAAATTAACTTAATAAGGGAAAAGATCAAATGCAAAACTGCTGTTGGATTAATAAATCCCACTTTTATTGAAGCTGAAAAAAACAATTCTTTATCTGCCACTTATTCAAATTTCTTTTTACCATCTTTGAAAGACATTGAACATATTATTCATTCCATTAATATTAAGGGATCTAGTTCCGAGCCTCTTCCACCATTCATTTTATGTTCAAATGATTTTTATTATTTCAACCAGAACATACAAATAGAAGTTGCATACAAATCCAAAAAATAACAGTGCAAGTTCACCCCCTCCCCCCATCCCTCCCCACCCCAAAAGTCCAATGCCACTACCATGGCTGAGAGTGTAAGATAGTCCTAACAATTCAAGAGTCTACTGCGAGCATATGGTGTGAGGTCCTGCCAGAAGCATTCCCAGGTCTGACAGAATCTGCGGCCCGGTCCACGATCTAAATCTCCCACTAGTCTCCGCTCCAGCGTCACATGAACAATCATCAACGCTCTCCATTGAGCGTAGGAAGGGGGATCTCGGGACAGCCAGTTAGTAAGAATTGCTTTCTTCCCCATCAAAAGCACTCTAGTGACAAAAGCTGACATTCCTTTGGGTTTGGGCGTGGCTATATTATAAAGTCCAAATAAAGCTGTCGGTTGTGGGAGCCAACGCCTCCGCCAGAGCTGCGTAATATAGTGCCCTAAATGTCGCCAGAACTGTTGAATTTTGGGACAATTCCAAAGCATATGCCCCAATGATGCGTGAGCATGTGCACATTTCGGGCAAGAATGAATTGTAGTAATCCCCATCCGGGCTGCTCGTTCCGGCGGGATATAGAGTCTCAAAACAATTTTTAACTGCATTTCCCAGTGGACAATATTAGGAGACACCTTCAGAATATTTTTCAGCGTCCTCTGTAGCTGTTGGGCCGTTAGCGTGCAGTGCAAGTCCTCAGCCCATGTTGCCGCTAAGATGGCCAAATTGGGGCCAGAGTGCCCATCCCGGATCCCCACTATGTGAAATCGAAGCGGAATCCGCTGTTGTGCAGAAAGGCTAAAGAGTTCTGAAAGAGCCTCCCTGTTATCTTCCTCAAGATGGTGCGCCGGAAGAGACTGTACGTAATGTCAGATTTGGTAATATGCAAAAAAATCATTAGGTGGTAAAGTAAATGTCCGACGTAAGTCAGCAAAAGTCGCCAGTTTCCCCTCCTCGGAGAATAAGTGTAATAGGTATTGAAGTCCCTGCACACCCCACCTCTGGAAGGCGGTATTTTGCAGTCCAGGCTGAAAGGCTCCATTGCCTTGGATGGGTAAGTATAATGAAACCTCAGAAGGCAATCTAGCAAGTTTGAAAACCCACTTCCATGCTCGTCGAGCCGGTGCAAATATCGGGTACTGGGCCACCAAAGGACGAAGCCGCGGGTCCGCCACATGCAAGAAATAACTCACATGAAACGGAGCCAGCAATGACAACTCCAATGACGTCGCAGTAAAGTCAGACGTCCCCCTAAACCAATCATTAATGTGTCTCATCTGACAGGCAATAGCATACCAATGTACATTTAATAAGCCATAACCCCCTCTATCCCTAGGTAAGCACATTCTAAGAAATTGCATGCGGGGTCGCTTGCCTCCCCAAAGAAAACGTTGTAATCCTTTAATTAACCGGGCTTTATGAGAATAGGATAAAAGCAAGGGCAGGACCTGAAATCGGTATAACCATTTGGGAAAGAGCACCATATTATAAAGAGCCACCCGTCCCGCTACTGTGAGCGGGAAAGTGGACCAGTTTTGTAAGTCACGTAAAGTGTCATGGAGTAGTGGGGAAATGTTACAGTCATAAAGAGTCTTGAGGTCTCGGGGGATCCAAACCCCCAAGTATCGAATCGAGTGCACAGCCCATGTGAAAGGGAAATGGCCCCTCCATGTCTGCTGCAGTGTTACTGGACTGGCTAAAGCAACAGATTTCTGATAATTTAAGGTAAAGCCCGAATAAAATCTAAATTCGTTAAGGGATTGTATAAGGTGTCGGATAGAGTGAGAAGGGTTAGTAAGCATAAACAAGAGGTCATCTGCAAAAGCTAACACCTTTAATGTTTGATCCCCGAAGTCCACCCCCACTATATCAGGATCCAGAGATACAGTGCGCAGAAAGGGCTCCAAGTACAATAAAAACAACAGAGGGGACAAAGGACATCCCTGCCGTGTGCCTCTTTCAATTAATATGGGGTCAGTGATAGTGTCATTAACAAGCAGTCTTGCCCGCGGTGTCGAGTATAACGTGCGTAACGCTGTGGCGAACCAGCCCGAAATTCCCATATAGTGCAGTATTTCAAATAGAAATGTCCAATTGACTTGGTCAAAGGCTTGCGCTGCATCCAGGCTGAGTAAGAGCATCGGGGTGTCATGAGATTGTGTATGGGCCAATGACAAGAGTGCCTTTCGAACGTTATGGACCGCCTGCCTGCCCTTTACAAAGCCCACCTGTGTAGACGCGATGATGTTCGGGAGAAGAGTGGCTAATCTAGCAGCTAATATTTTGGATAAAATTTTTATGTCCACATTTAATAAAGATATGGGTCGATAGGACTCAGGAGCAGTGCTGTCTTTACCTGGCTTCAAAATCAAAGTAATCAACGCCTCATTCGCCTCTGTGGGAAAATGTTCATCCCGCGTAACCTGCGAATAGTAGTCCCTAAGGAAGGGACTCAGCTGCTCCGCTAAAAGTTTATAAAATTCTGCTGTAAAGCCATCCGGCCCCAGAGCCAAGACATTTCTTTGCTGTTTAATAGCATGTGACAATTCTTTAGGTGTGATGGCTGCATTGAGAAATTCAACATCTGGGTCAGAGAGCGGCATTAGGCCAGAATCTGCCAAATAATCCCTAATAAGTGGAGCATCTCCCGAGTCCTGGCGACCATAGATCTTCTGGAAATGAGCCTTAAAAATCTGCGCAATGAGTGCTGTAGAGTGCTATAGATGTCCCCTATCATCCTTCATTCCCATTACATAACGATCACCTCGAGCCTGTGTTGTTAATCGAGCTAATAATTTCCCCGCCCGATTACCATAGCGATGATAGCGGTATTTTTGATACAGAAGCATTTTAACCGTACGTTCATGGATATAAGAATTAAGAGTAGCCTCCACAGAGATCAGGCGTTCCCTAGATGCTCGTGTAGAATATTGTGTATATTGGTGTTTAGCAGTTGCCAATTCCTTTTCTAACCTAAGGATGCCCCGAGATAATCGGCGATTCCGCGCTATAACATATGCTATACAATCACCTCTAAGCACTACCTTAGCTGTGCTCCAGAACAGCGTCGGGTTATTACAGTGTTGACCATTAAAGGTCAGAAAGTCTTCCCATTTAGTTATTAAATAAGTTTTAAAATGATCATCTGAATATAAGTAACTAGGGAATCGCCAATGTACGGGTCCCCGAATGCCAAAGCCCACGTTCACGTCAAGCCAGATCAACGCATGGTCTGAAATGACTGTAGGACCTATTACCGCCGCGTCCACATTTAAGAACGCCCTACTTGTGGTAAGAATATAATCTATTCTAGATTGGGTGTTATGCGCCCTGGAGCGGTGAGTATAATCCCGTTCTGTGGTGTGTAAGAGCCTCCAGGGGTCAACTAGATCCAGTGTGGCACAGAGGTAAGGTATGCCTCTAGTTTGGGACGAGTTCACTCTTTGTCCCGGCCCAGTACGGTCACAGGTCGGGTCTAGAACTTGGTTAAAATCCCTGGCTATATAGACCGGATCAGTAATGCGCTCTAAAAGCAATGCTGTGATGCCTTCAAAAAAGGCGTGATCGTATGTATTAGGTGCGTAAATATTCAAAAGGTAGAAGGAGTATGTTCCTACCGTCATCTGTAACAATACATATCTGCCCTGCGTATCAGTGACTACCACTTTCGCTGTGTATGGTAAGGACTTACGGATCAATATCACTACCCCTGCTCGCTTTTGTGGAGATGAGGCTGCATACACTGCGTCCACCCAGAACCTCCTCAACTTCTGATGCTCTATGTCCGTCAACCTGGTTTCCTGTAGGCAGGCTATATCTACTTTATTTAGTTTTAGTTGGGTTAAAATTTTGGTTCTTTTAATAGGGGAGGTGATACCAGATACATTCCAGGAGGCTATTCGTAGAGTATTAGCCATGCGGTGTTAGAAGGGCTACTATCAGCAAAAAATAGAAAGCATGAATAAAGAAGCCACCCCAGGTTCCCAGCCATACCCGAGGTAGCCATAAGGCACTCAGGGCCTGCCCAAGTGCCTTCAATACAGTGGGTGAGTTACCGGACAAGAAGCTCACCATAGCTTCAAAACCTACACTCTCTTGCAGCCGTAAATTATATATATAGCAATATGATAGCAAAGGACTCCCCCCCATTCGACCCCCTCCCCCCCTTTCCGTCCTATCCCCCTGGCGCATGGTTTTGAAGTCACAACTAGGGGTCCGTCCTAGGGCGGTCCCAGAGGTGTGAAAGATCACAAAACAATGCCACTCCATGCCCCGAGTCCCCAATATTGCAAGAATAACAGTTATACCTTAGGAGCCCAGTACCAAGAAAACAGCAAAAAATAACTTGTCCACAACATACTTTCCCATGAACAATCATAACTTAACAAATGCCGGATCGCCAGCTCGAGTCATGGTTACTGGCAAAAGTGGGCCTTGAATGTAGCCCTGAGCCCCCACAGTTGAGGGCCAATGCTTCCCATAAACCCAGAACCAGAGTTCGACAAGCAGCCTGAGGGTGGTACACACTCAGGTCCTGCTTTTAATCAGGTCAAATCAGACTGGGTAAGCACATGGATGTTGAAATAGAGAGCCGCTTCCGCCGCTGTATCAAAAACATGCCATTGTCCCAGATGGTGGATACGCAATAGAGCTGGGCACAGGAACCGTACTTTTTTTTCAGCCATGGAGGCACATATCGGGTAAAATTGCTTCCTGCGCTCCATTAGGGCCGCAGAGTAATCCTGAAAGATGCGGACCTCCGACTCTTCAAATTGTAAGGTCTCCCGGAGTTGTTTATATCTGCGTAGAATTTCCACCTTATGGTTATAATTTAAGAGTTTGGCTATAACCATTCTAGGCCGGGAAAAGGTTTTGGTAAGCCATACCTCCAGGGTTTTTAGCAGCTTTGGCCCGCCACCGCTGCGGGAACGATTTTCCAGGTCTTCCAGTCTCTCCGCTTGCTTTTGGGTCAGGGCCTGCAGTTCCTGTAATGTAGTGGCCTGGGTGTTCTGTGTGTCCTCCATGCTGGATACTCTAGTCTCCAATGCTGTTGTTCTTTTGGTCATTTCTGAGAGCATATTTTCTACTTTTAAAATCTGCTCTGATAGCTTGTCAATGCTGGGCTGCATAGCCGTTGTCACAGCCTGGGTGAGGGCCGTCAGCGCCTCTGGCGCAATATGTTGGATCGCTGGGGTGAGGGTGCCCGACGCCATTTTTTCCCCTCCGCTCTGCGGGCGCTCCCGATCCTTTTTGTGCAGGCGGGTTGACATCGGGGGCGCAGAAGAGGACAGAAATCTGTCCATGCAGCGAGTTTGTGGCTGCGCTTCAGAGCGCTAATTTCTGGCGATCCCCCGACGGCTGTAACCGGGCAATTCGGGACTCGGGGCCCGGGAGCTCTGGCAGCGCGTGTCTGCTGCGGCTCAACGCATCACGTGATCTCCCCCACCATTCATTTTAAAATGTCACTTTTCCATCTTCGGCCCCTATATTCTTCAAATCATTTACAAAAGCCTTACCACAGCTAGTTTACCATTGGATTGGAAACACTCTATTCTCTATCCCATTATAAAAAACCTAAAAAATAATTCTATGGATTGTTCAAATTACCGTCCAATCGTTAATCTTCCTTTTCTAGCTAAACTGACTTCGTTGATAAAACACAAATTTTGCATCCCAACCAAATGGGCTTCTGAAGTAATCACTCGACCGACCATTCTCTTTTAGGACTTACCACAACCATTCACTATTATCTCGACGAACATAAGCCAGTGCTTCTCATCTCATTGGATCTCGCAACAGCATTTGATACTGTAGACCACCAGCTTTTACTCCTAAGACTTGCCTCAATTGGAATCTCTAACCAGATTCTTGAATGGTTTAAATCTTACTTCTCTGGCAGAACTTCCACTCTACATTTCAATAATTCTGACTCTAAGTCTTTTAATACTAACTTCGGCATACCACAAAGTTCCATATTATCCCCTTTACTTTTTAATATCTATCTTGCTCCTTTATTAACCCTCATTCAGTCAATTGGTTTTTCAGTTTATGCATATGCAGATGACATTCAACTTCTTCATACCATCGATCCTTCTAACTTAAATGATATTGCTTCCATTAACCTTAAATTAGTTAAAATTCATGACTGGTTGAGATCCAAGATGGCGACCGCATAGGCAGGCTGTGTGATTGCTCCCGATAGCCTTCCCGAAGTGGCTATTATTTCTTAATTCCAGTGTAATTTCCTACCTTGAAGATGCCTAAATGGAGAGGGAGAAGCGTCGCTGGGGCCTCGCGGCGCTTCAGGACTCCCATGGTTGGCAATATTGAACAGCTTATCCGGCGCATGCAGGACACGTCGACAGGAGCAGGGCTACCCCCGCTGGAGACGCTGCAGGGGAACGGCATGCAGCAGTCCTCCTTGGGGCTTGAAACCACCTTTAGCCCTGATGTACGAGCACCGCTCCCACATCCTCGAACGGCAAGTTCCCCGAGGGAGGGGGAGCTTCTGGGAGTTGGAGTGCTTCCTCCCCCGGAGGCAGTAGAGATCAGTTCGGGGGACGGAAATTCGGGTTCCCAGTTTTCTCCAGGGAGCCTGAATATGGAGTTGGAGGCTTTAACAGCTGCGGGAGATGGATTGGCCCAGCCTGAACAGCTTTTGGAAGACTTGCCAGTGGGTGAGCATAAGACTATACATTTACAATTCCCTCAGTTAAATAAACCCCAGGAAGTAACGTTGGATGCTCTGTGGGACTTGGTTGCTACTATTCCCAAAACTATAACTTCTCAATTTAACCAAGTAGAAGAACGGTTTAAGGAGTATGATAAGGATATTTCAGGATTACAGAAAATTACCACTGATATTAAATCACAGATGGAAAACCAACAACAGAATATAAACTCTTCTAAAGTAGTACAAGAGGCATTAATTAAAGATAATACAAATCTAAGAAGAAAACTTGAATCACTTGAAAATTGCTCAAGAAGTAACAATCAATTTTCCTAAGATTACAACAATAACTCCTAGAGAAATGGTTAATTGTTACTTAAAAGAAATATTGGAAATTCCTGAATCATCTATTCCACCTTTTACTAAGGTTTATTATCTTCCTGTTAAAGAAATTAAAGATCAAAAGAATTCACAAGAAGTAATTCAAGAACCTCAAGAACCTTTGGATGTGACTGCCTTATTAGAATCCTCAGATAGGGAAGTAGCCATTCCGGCAATTTTACTTCTTTCAGTTGCTCTTACAATGGATAAAACATGGTTACTGAAATTACATTTTAAAAATAAACATAAATGTTTCCTGATTTGGCCAGGGATACACAGAGGCGGAGAAAGGAATTTTTGTTATTAAGACCAGCAATTACTGCCCTGGGTGCTACCTTTTTTCTTAGGTATCCTTGCAAATGTATAGTCCATTATAAGTCGCATAAATTTGTTTTCTTTGAACCTTCACAACTGACAACATTCCTATCACTGTCAAGGTTGGAGACAGCTCATGATGGATAGATGATGGCCTTACCACAGTTCTACCTATATTTTCTTCATTAATTGATTGCTTAAATTCCGTTTAATTTAAACTTGGATCTTATATGAGGACTTAAGCGAGATTTAAGATGGAATTTATTTCTTGATTTTTGCATATATGGTTGAATGTAATTCTTATATTTCTTTAATCATGCTTTCTGTACAAGTTTACACTTGATTGTTATATTTGAAAATTTATAAATAAATAAATTAAAAAAAAAAAAATTCATGACTGGTTAAACTCAAATATACTTTCTTTAAGCATCACAAAAACAAGCACTGTTCTTTTCCCTTGGAAAGAAGGTTTACAGCTAATCTTACCAGTTTCCATTGATAATACCCCACTTGAATCTACTTTAACAACAAAAATCCTAGATGTCATCATCGACAATAGACTCACATTTCAACCCCAAATCAGCGCTCTGGTCAAAAACTGCTTCTATAAGCTCAGGATGATAAGATCCCTAGTCCCTCTCCTAGACTCAAAATTACTTAATATCCTAATTCACTCTCTCATCAAATCTAAAATCGATTATTGTTATTCATTATATAAAGGGTTATGTCAAAAAGATATCAGGCTTCTTCAACTTATTCAAAATACGGCCATTAAAATCATCACAGGCTTGAAAAAATTTGATCATGTCACTCCTTTGCTAAAGAATGCACACTGGTTACCCATCCCACATCGGATTACTTATAAAATTGCTCTTCTAACTTTCAAAACTCAACAGACTAACGTTCCCGCATTCATAGATAGACTTCTAATTCCTTATGATCCCCCCAGAACCTTAAGATCTGCTTTTCAACCTACTCTTAATGTTCCATCATTAAAAATAATTGGCACCTGTCGTGCTTCCATTTTTTCGGTCACCACTCCTTCAATCTGGAACTCCCTCCCTTTACATTAGAGCAGAACAAAACTTAGATAAATTCAAGAATAGTTTAAAATGCTTTCTTTTTAAAGATGCCTACAATTGATTTATCCTATTTAAAAAAAAAGTTTTTTAACCTTGTCATATCCTACTGTTTTTATCCTATTATGTTTTCTTTCTTCATAAATTGTAGTTCTCCTTTTTTTCCTCCTGTTTTCTCATCCTCTCCCTTTTCAAGTTTGTCCGTCTTGTAAGGTTTATGTTTATTATTTGTAGTTTGTTCCCTATTTATTATGTAAACTATTTTTATTGTACAATGCTTTGTTAAGCATTTAATCAAATTTTAATAAACTATGAACTGTGGAACTCCACTATTTACCCTTCACTGAAAATATTGACCATTTAATCCTATTCTCTGTTTTCTATCTTTTAACCAGTTCTTAATCCATAACAGGATAACCTCTTATCCCATGACTTTCTAATTTCCAAAAAAGTCTTTCATGAGGTACTTTGTCATAAGACTTTTGAAAATCTATACACAATATTGACTGGCTTACCTTTAGCCACATGTTTATTCACCCATTTGAAGGAATGTATTAAATGGTAAGGCAAGACTTCTCTTGACTAAATCCATGTTGGCTTTGCCTTATTATTTTGTGCTTATGTATATGCATTGCCATTTTGTTCTTTATAATAGTCTCTACCATTTTGCCTGGTATTGACATCAGACTCACTGGTATACGATTTCCAGGATCAACTCTGGAACCGTTTTTAAAAATTGGTGTTACATTGGTCACTATCCAGTCTTTAGGTAGCACATTGGATTTTAAAGATAAATTATAAATTACTAACAAGAAGAGATATTTTTCAACATGGATGTACATTATCTTTGTTTGGCTGGGGGGGCGCTAGAGAGCCCGAACAAGATGGAGGCTTAAGGCTTGAGCTCCCGTCCCCGGCTCCATTATTTCTACTCCACTCGTCTTCATCCACACTTGCTCGCGCTAAAATTTGTTGCTGAGATGCCTGCTCCAAAGCAGGGGGAAATTGAGGCTGCATTTGCAGGTACGTCGGGTGCTAAATGACAAAAGCAAGACCCGCCATCTCTAGTTAAGGGAGATGCGCCGCGGCCACGTGTTGACCCGGAACTAACGGTGTCGGATCAATTACAGTTTATCTCTAATATGTTGTCGGAGAGTAAGGACGACATTAAGGATATTAAGCATGAGATACAATCTCTTACCGAAAAAATGACAGCCAAGGATTCTAAGCTGGCGCTTTTGGAGCGCAAATGCCAAACTATCGACGATCTTGCCTCTAATCAATCCATGGACCAGAAGGCCCTGCATGCCCTGGAGGATCAGATGAACGATCTTGGCAACCATAGCCGTCGGAATAATTTGTGTATCACCGGTTTACATGAGGGGATTGAAGGCTCTATAGCCTGTACATTTTTCGAGGAGTGCTTTCATTAAAATTTGACCGGCCGCTCGAGGTGGAGCGGGCCCATAGAGTGCCGACTAAATCACCATCCGGCTCCCAGAGGGCGCGACCTGTGCTGATGAAACTGCTGCGCTTCCAGCACGTGGCCCAGATTCTTGATATAAAATGAGATCGCTACGGAAAATCGAATGGCAGGGGCAAACAATCTACATCTCGGCTGATTACACCAAAGCTACTGCTGAGAAGTGCCGCCAATTTTTGGCCCTGCGCCCCCGATTGCATGCACTTGAGGCACGTTTTGGCCTCCTATCGCCGGCACGCTTTAAAATCACCTACAATAACCACACTAAAACATATAAGAACATAAGAAGTTGCCTCCACTGGGTCAGACCAGAGGTCCATCCCGCCCAGTGGTCCGCTCCCGCAGTGGTCCACCAGGTCCTTTGACCTGTGAAGTGATTTGACCATTTTTATATCCTACCTCTGCTTCTATCTGTACCCCTCAATCCCTTTATCCTTTAGGAACCTATCCAAACCTTCCTTGAACCCCTGTACTGTGGTCTGGCCTATCACAACCTCTGGAAGAGCGTTCCATGCGTCTACCACCCTCTGGGTAAAAAAGAACTTCCTAGCATTTGTTCTGAACCTGTCCCCTTTCAATTTCTCCGAGTGACCCCTAGTGCTTGTGGTTCCCCACCGTTTGAAGAATCTGTCCTTGTCCACTTTCTCTATGCCCTTCAGGATTTTGAAGGTTTCTATCATGTCCCCTCTAAGTCTCCTCTTCTCCAGGGAGAACAGCCCCAGCATTTTTAACCTGTCAGCGTATGAAAAATTTTCCATACCTCTTATCAGTTTTGTCGCTCTTCTCTGGACTCCCTCGAGTACTGCCATGTCTTTCTTGAGGTACGGCGACCAGTACTGGACACAGTATTCCAGGTGCGGGCGCACCATTGCACGATACAGTGGCATGATGACTTCTTTCGTCCTGGTTGTGATACCCTTTTTGATGATGCCCAGCATTCTGTTTGCTTTCTTTGAGGCTGTCGCACATTGCGCAGATGGCTTCAATGTTGCGTCCACCATCACCCCCAGGTCTTTTTCAAGGTCACTCACCCCTAGCAATATTCCCCCCATTTTATAGCTGAACATCGGGTTCTTTTTCCCTACATGCATGACCTTGCATTTGTCCACATTGAAACTCATTTGCCATTTTTTTGCCCACTCCTCTAGTCTCGTCAGGTCCCTCTGCAGGTCTTCATAATCCTCCTTGGTTTTGACCCTGCTACAGAGTTTGGTGTCATCAGCAAATTTAATGACCTCACATTTCGTCCCCGTCTCCAGGTCGTTGATAAATATATTGAACAGGAGTGGTCCCAACACCGATTCCTGAGGGGCTCCGCTCGTGACCCATTGCCAGTCTGAGTAATGCCCTTTTACTCCAACCCTCTGTTTTCTGCCCGCCAGCCAGTGTCTGATCCATCTGTGTATATCCCCTTGCACCCCGTGATTCCACAGCTTCTTAAGCAGCCTTTCGTGAGGTACCTTGTCGAAGGCTTTTTGGAAGTCGAGGTAGATGATGTCTATGGCTGTTTATTCCCTCAAAGAAGTACAGTAAGTTCATGAGGCACGACCTACCCTTGCAGAAGCCGTGCTGGCTCGCCTTCAGTTGTCCATTTTTTTCTATGTGCTCGCAGATTGTGTCTTTGACCAGTGCTTCCATCATCTTTCCCGGGACCGAGGTCAAGCTCACCGGCCTGTAGTTTCCCGGATCTCCTCTTGATCCCTTCTTAAAGATGGGCGTGACATTTGCTATTTTCCAGTCCTCTGGGATCTCCCCAGTTTTCAAGGATAGATTACATATTTGGCAAAGTGTTTCCGCTATCTCGTTTCTCAGTTCCTTTATTACACTTGGGTGGATGCCGTCCGGGCCCGGTGATTTGTCGCTCTTCAGTCTGTCTATCTGTCGGAGGACATCCTCTCGGCTCGCCTCTAATTGGACCAGCTTTTCATCGTGGTCTCCATTTATGATCTCTTCAGGTTCTGGGATATTGGATATGTCCTCTCTCGTGAAGACTGACGAGAAGAACTTGTTTAATCTGTCAGGTATCTCTTTTTCCTCTGTTACCACTCCTTTCCTGTCTCCGTCGTCCAATGATCCCACTTCCTCCCTGGCTGGTTGCTTCCCCTTCACATACCTGAAGAATGGTTTGAAGTTTCTTGCTTCCCCGCCAGTCTTTCCTCATACTCTCTTTTTGCTTTCCTAACCTCTCGGTGACATTCTTTCTGGTGCCTTTTGTGCTCCTTCTGGTTGTCCCTTGTTGGGTCCTTTTTCCATTTTCTGAAAGATGATTTCTTGTCACTTATCGCCTTTTTTACTGCATTGTTTATCCACGCCGGGTTTTGAGCTCGATTCTTTTTGCACCCTTTCCTAAATCTTGGGATGTACAGGTGCAAAGAATGGCCACCCGGATGGTCTCGGGACTCAAGGATCTACCATACGAAAAACGGCTTGACAAATTACAGCTATACTCGCTCGAGGAGCGCAGAGAGAGGGGGGACATGATCGAGACGTTCAAGTATCTTACGGGCCGCATCGAGGCGGAGGAAGATATCTTCTTTTTCAAGGGTCCCACGACAACAAGAGGGCATCCATTGAAAATCAGGGGCGGGAAACTACGAGGTGACACCAGGAAATTCTTTTTCACTGAAAGAGTGGTTGATCGCTGGAATAGTCTTCCACTACAGGTGAGGCCAGCAGCGTGCCTGATTTTAAGGCCAAATGGGATCGGCACATGGGATCTATTCACAGAGCAAAGGTAGGGGAGGGATATTAAGGTGGGCAGACTAGATGGGCCGTGGGCCCTTATCTGCCGTCTATTTCTATGTTTCTATGTTTCTTGTGCCTCGTGCACCATGCCCTTGAGTAGGGCCCAGGCTTCCTCTACGGTCTCCATCTTCATTGAGCTGTTGCTGAGCTTTTTTCCCACCATTTTCCTCATGGCCTCGTAATTTCCTTTTCTGTAGTTGAGTGCTGTTGTTGTGGTTCTTTTCACCTTTTGAGTTCCTATGTTTAGTTTGTACTGTATCATGTTGTGATCGCTGTTTCCTAATGGTGCTAGTACTACCACCTCCTTTGCGGGTCCCCCTAGCCCATTGAGGATTAGGTCCAGAGTGGCATCCCCTCGCGTTGGTTCCGTGACCAGCTGTTCCATGTAACAGTCCCTCGTTGCCTCTAGGAATTTAGTTTCTCTCGTGCAATTGGAGTGTCCAGTGTTCCAGTCTATTCCAGGGTAGTTTAAATCCCCCAAAACCACCACACTTCCAAGTTTGCATACCTGCCTCAATTCGTCCTCCAGGTCCTGGTCGTTTGTTTCTGGCTGTCCTGGTGGGCGATAGTACAGTCCCAATTTGATGTCTGCTCCATTTCCTCCTGTCAGTTTAACCCATATTGATTCCAAGCTGTCTGCCCTTACTGTCGTTTCCATCCTGGTTGAAGGAATGGAGTCCTTTATATACAGTGCTACTCCTCCACTCTTCTTGTGTGTCCTGTCCCTCCTATAGAGTGTGAGCTTGCCAGTGCCGGTTTTTGTAACAGACCACCGGACAATGCTCACCAACGCCGAACTCGCCGTGCCTTCAAAGGATGTTGAAGGTCCTGCTGGCTCTCATCACAATAATAAGCAAAATAAATGTCAGGAACAATAAAGATTCAGAGTAACTTGTGTCTGACTTTATTCCTAAAGTAGTAATTGCTACAGTCATAGTCTTTGAATTAAATCAATACAAAGAAAAATCCAGGCTTGCAAAAACATAGCCTATACACCTTCTGGCAGGTAAGTTTAAACAAAAAAAAAGGTACTGTTGTAGCCTTGCCCTCACAGTCACACAGTCCACCAAGGGCACAGAGCAATATGGCTACTGGAACACCCAGTGTTTCTGCTGGTTGTTCCCAAATGTCTTGCACACTCAAGTGAATGTATTGCCTAAGCCTGACTTAACAGGCCTCCCCAGCCAACCTAACAAACAGTTGGTGGGGGAGGGGAGTAGCTGAATCCACTTTAGCTTAAAAGCTTGCCAACAAAATTGGCCCCACAATCCCTCCCTGAGGATATTCTGTGGATTCTCCCCACTACTTCCTTGTCCATACATTCATACCCCCTCAAAATTAGGGGGAGAAAAAACAAAAGGAGAAAATGTACAAAAAAAAAACTCCACACTTTTTCCTCTGGCCTCAGCCTAAGGTACAGCTGCAGCAGTTAGCTCAGCACTGCTCAGGCTGTCAGCACTTGACTGGTGCTAACAAACAAACAAACTCAGAGCCAACAAGATTCCAAAAGCACACAATCAAAAAGGTGATTTAACTTAGCTCTGGTCCATCTGAGTTTCCTCTGGTTCTTGAATAGTATCCATAAATTCCATGGCTTCCTGGCAAGCTGGCTGGTTCACCCCAGGGACAGTGGAAACCTCTGCCATTTCAACATCCTCATTCATAGGAAAGTCAGGAGCCCAGTCCCTGGAGACTGCTTCCTGGGCTGACCCAGGGAAGACTGATTTGTTCTTCCTCAGCACAGCCTCTAATGCTCTGAGATGGCCACGCCCTGACCTGAAAGGGGGAGGGTTAACCTGCTGTTTCTGCTGGCCTCTCAGTTTAGCCTTAATTGGCCCCAGCAGAGGCTCCTTAGATGTTCTCTGACACTGCCTCCTGGGCTGTCCTTCTGAAAAAGTCTCCTCCCTCTGCAACAGGCTGTTCTCCCACTCCTCTTCTACTCCCTGGGTTTCTGTAGACTGCTGTTTCAAAGGAAACAGAGACCCTGTTTGTCTATCAGAACTTAGCCTGCTGCAGTGATCAGCCCTTTTCAAGAGAAGGGAAGGATTTGGAGGAGATTTGACTGTCACAAGCCTAGCCTTAAGGCTAGGGTTGTGACAAGAGTTTGTACCCTGGCAGGGCCACATCCCATTTGTTGTCCTCGGACCACCATGTCTCTGTGACTCCTATCATGTCCAAGTCCTCTTTACTGGCTATAACTTCTAGCTCTCCCATTTTTGTCCTTAGGCTCCTGGCATTTGTATATAGGCAAATTAAGTCCCGGTTGGTTACCTTCTCATTTGGTTCTCCTCGTGGTTTGGTGCTCCTGTCGATCCCCTCACGGTCTGCCAGTCCCCGAGCCTCTTCTGTTCACCTTCCTCCTGTGGTGTGTCTATCCCGTCCTCCGTCCGCTTCTTCGACTTTGGATAGCCCTCTGTTTCCGGCTGTTTCTTCATTTTGTCGCTCTTTAGTTCCTTAAGTTCCTTTGATCCCTGCAAGGGATCCAGGGATCCAGAAAATGTCCACACAGTCTCGAGCCCTCTATTGCCATTTCCTGATTCAGTATCCTTGCTTGATACTGTGGTCCGATGTGTCGAGGTCAGATCGACTATCGGCTTTCCCCTTGTTATCAGTTTAAAGCCATGTCTATGCTGGTCTGGATGTTGCGTGCCAGCATCCTCGTCCCAGCCGCACTCAGGTGCAGTCCGTCTCTCCTGTAGAGCTTGTTTTTCCCCAGGAAGGTTGTCCAGTTCCGTACAAAGTGGAAACCCTCCTCATCGCACCATCTCCTCAGCCATCCGTTTATTGCTTGCAGCTCGATCTGTCTCCTTGCATCTGCCCTCGGTACTGGCAGGATCTCTGAAAAGGCTATCTTCCTTGTCCTCAGCTTCAGTTTCCTCCCCAGGATCTTAAACTGCTCGGTCAGTGTAGTTCTGTTGAAGTTCCGTCTGCTGACATCATTTGTTCCGACGTGGATTATCACTGCTGTCTCCTCCGTCTCAGCTCCCTCCAGGATCCTCTCGATTCTGTCAGATATGTCCTTTGTCCTCGCCCCTGGGAGACATGTCACTAGGCGGTCTGGTCTGCCTCCTGCTATGTGACTGTCCACCTCTCTCAGGATTGAGTCTCCCACCACGATTGCAGATTTCCCTTTTCTCCGCTTCCTCTTGGGTCTCAGGTCTGTATCGGTGATTTGACCCTCCAGTCCTTCCTCTTCCTGATTGGTTCCTCCACAAGGTCCTTCTCCCCCGGCTTCTGGTGGTGGGTCCTGTCCTCCATCTGATGGTTCCCTTTCGAACTGCTGGTGATCCCGTGTCTCTACCATCTTGCAGGCCTCCTCGATGAATCTCTCGAGCTCTCTGACCTGCTCATTGATGTGGCTCTCTCTGGTGGTATCGTCAGTTGCCTTGATTTCCCATGGTTCCCCTGCGGCACAGAGTCCCTCCAGCTCCTGGACTTTGATCTGCAGTCTCCCAACCTCCTTCTTTAGGCTATCCAGTTCCTGACATCGACCGCATATGTAAGCCTGCCTCCCGGAGGGGACATCTATACAGGGGGCATCTATACGGGGGGCAAGACTCAAACAGATGGTTCTGGAGCCCACTAGGGATCAGGCGATTCTCGACCTGATACTCACCAATGGAGATAGCGTCACAGAGATTTCGGTAGGCGAGGCGTTGGCCTCCAGCGACCACAAAATGGTGTGGTTTCATCTCAGGAAGGGATCCACGAGGTCGAACACGTCAACGAAGGTCCTTAACTTTAAGGGCACTGACTTCGAGAGCATGGGAAATTTTGTTTATGAGGTGCTGCAAACCCAAGACATAACAGATGATGTGGAGGTCATGTGGTCAGCTTTGAAATCTACCCTACAGGAAGCAACCAACCTTTTTAAAAGATCTGTGAGTAAACAGCGGAGAAATAACAAACCCCAATGGTTCTCTGCAGAGATCTCAAAACTCATAAAACAGAAGAAAAGAGCATTTGTATCCCACAAACTATCACATCGACCAGAAGATAAAGAAGCTTATCTAGAAAAATCTAGAACTGTCAAAACGGCGGTCAGATACGCCAAACTCAGGATGGAAGAAGATTTAGCTAGGAATATTAAAAAAGGGGATAAATCCTTCTTCAGGCATGTTAGTGATAGAAAGAGGAATACAGATGGGATAGTGCGCCTAAGGAAACCTGACGGCAACTTTGCAGAATCGGACCCCGATAAAGCCGACCTACTGAACAAATACTTCTGCTCAGTATTTACCTGTGAGGCACCAGGATCCGGCCCACAGCTGCAAACAAGAGAGAGCTCAGAAGACCCGTTCAGGAATTTTGAATTTTCCACCAGCAGCATCTACCAAGAATTGTCAAGGCTCAAAGTGTATAAAGCCATGGGACCAGATAATTTGCACCCCAGAGTGCTTAGGGAATTGAGAGATGTCCTGGCAGAACCATTAGCCGCGCTCTTCAATCTTTCCCTGGGCACGGGAAAAGTTCCACTAGACTGGAAAACAGCTAACGTCATTCCGCTCCACAAAAAGGGATGCAGGTTAGACACTGCAAATTACAGACCGGTAAGTCTCACGTCAATAGTGTGCAAGCTTATGGAAACATTGATTAAACACAAATTAGACACGGTTATGGATGACGAGAGACTGAGGGATCCACACCAGCATGGATTTACTAAGGGGAGATCTTGCCAATCCAACTTGATCAGCTTCTTCTACCGGGTAACAAAGAACTGGACAAAGAACTGGATAAAGGAGAGTCCCTGGATGTGTTGTATCTGGACTTCAGCAAGGCTTTTGACAGCGTCCCACACCGTAGACTTTTGAACAAGATGAGTTCATTGGGGCTAGGAGGAATATTAACTGCATGGGTTAAAGACTGGCTCAGTGGTAGACATCAGAGGGTGGTGGTAAATGGTACCCCCTCTGAAAAGTCGGAAGTGCACAGTGGAGTACCGCAGGGCTCGGTCCTGGGCCCAATCCTATTTAATATCTTCATACAAGATCTGCCTCAGGGACTTCGGGGAAAAATTGCATTATTTGCCGATGATGCTAAATTGTGCAACATAGTGAGCGGAGATACCATGCCTGATGCTATGACACAGGACATACTTGTTCTGGAACACTGGTCTACTCTTTGGCAGCTGAATTTCAATGCCAAAAAGTGTAAGATAATGCACCTTGGTGGCAGAAACCCATGCAGAACCTACACTCTGAATGGTGAGATCTTGACCAGAACTGTGGCAGAACGAGACCTGGGAGTAATTATTAGTGATGATATGAAGGCAGCCAATCAGGTAGAGAAAGCCTCATCTAAAGCTAGACAAATGCTAGGTTGCATCCGGAGAAGCTTTGTCAGCCGAAGGCCCGAGGTGGTGATGCCGCTATACAGGTCCATGGTGAGACCATATCTGGAGTACTGTGTACAGTTTTGGAGGCCACACTATCGGAAGGATGTGCTAAGAATGGAATCGGTTCAACGATTGGCCACCAAGATGGTCTCAGGGCTCAAGGATGTCCCTTATGAAGAACGACTAGGTAAGTTGCACCTTTACTCTCTCGAGGAACGCAGAGAGAGGGGTGACATGATAGAGACGTTCAAATACGTTACTGGCCGCATTGAGGTGGAAGAAGATATCTTCTTCCTTACAGGCCCTACGGCGACAAGGGGGCATCCGCTGAAAATCAGAGGCGGGAGATTCCATGGTGACACTAGGAAGTACTTCTTCACCGAAAGAGTGGTCGACCGTTGGAATAATCTTCCACTTCAGGTAGTTGAGGCCAGTAATGTGACTGATTTTAAGATCAAATGGGATCAACATGTGGGCTCACTTCAAAGAGGAACTTAGAGGGGAGGGTTGTTTGAGTGGGCAGACTTGTTGGGCCGTAGGCCCTTTTCTGCCGTCATGTTCTGTTTCTGTTTCTGTTTCTGTAGTCATACATGTGACACTCGATGCAGTATACTGGAAAGCTTCGCTGGGATTCTGCTGCCTCCATTTCTCTTTCTTCGTGCCTAAGTTTCTTGGTGTGCTGGGGTGTGCCCGGTGTGTAGCTAGCTGGAAAAGTAGAGAGAAGAAAAGAATGAGAATAAAGAAAAGGAAGTAGATATATATAATTTTTTTTTTTTAGGTTATTTAAGAAGATTGAATTTGCTGCTGCGCAGCCTGGACTCCTGGCTCCTTCTCAAGGCTCCTTCGCAAAGGCGCTCCCGCTAAGGCGAGCGCCTTTGCTGCGCGCCGAACGGCTGGCCGCCGTTGGCTCCCCCTCTTTTAAGGGGGAGTCCGGGCTTGCTGGTGACGCTCGCTGGTGACGCTGGGGGGTGGGCGGAGCTTCCTCTCGCCGCTACCCCGCGTTGCCTGCCTTCTCCCTCACTGCCTTCTCTCCCGGCTTCCTCCTCTCCTCTTCGTCGGTGCCTGCTGCCTCCTGCACCGGCCGAATCAGCTCTCCTGGTGCTGCGGTTCTCCCTCTTTTAAGGGGGAGTCCGGGCTTGCTGGTGACGCTGAGGGGTGGGTGGAGCTTCCTCTCGCCGCTACCCCGCGTTGCCTGCCTTCTCCCTCACTGCCTTCTCTCCCGGCTTCCTCCTCTCCTCTTCATTGGTGCCTGCTGCCTCCTGCACCGGCCGAATCAGCTCTGCAGACGTGGATCGATTCCTGAAAGAGCAAGAGGACCTGCAGCGTATGGACACTTGATTGCTTACATGACTCTTTGTCCGGGTTCTCTATTATGTATATGCAGTTTTACTAGTTGCGCTCAATAGCTTTGCTCTATTCAGAGCTAATCGTGGAGTAGTTTCTCACTATATTTCTGTTTTCTTCCAACATAATTGTATTGGGGTCGGTGGGGGGGGGGGGGGGGGCTGGTCTTGAGCCTCCATGTTGTGGTGCCTCTTCCCCTCCACAGGCCTTTGGGGCGCCTCTTTGGCGGGATGGTTACAAGGCTTGTGTCTTGTGGGTGGGGGGGAGTTAGAGTGTCTGTTGGGAGGGTGGGGGGGGGGTGTCTGGCTGTGTGTGTGACTGGGGTTTATTCTTATTCTTTTTTTTTGTTCAGAGCTTGGCATCCATGGTTTGAATGTGTGTTTTCAGAGCGATGCGATCCATGGTCTTGTGATATACTGCCTCTCACTCCGTCTTTATCACCTACTTAGCTCACTGATGTCATTATGTAAAGTGTTATCTTTGAACATTAGAGGTTTAAACCACCCTATTAAAAGAAAACGGACATTACTATATTGTAAGCATCATTCAGCACAGGTAGTCTTTCTGCAAGAAACCAAATTGAATTCAATTGAATCTGCTAAACTAAAGAGGGACTGGGTCTCACAGTGTTTTTTCTCTCCCGCAGTTTCCTCTAAGGGAGGAGTGGCCATTTTAATCTCAAAACATCTTAAATATACTATTTTACATTCTTCTCATGATTCTCAGGGGCGGTGGGTGACAGTTTAAGTTTTATTAAATTAAATTAAATTTGATAAATCGCTTATTTCATACTAAGCGAGTAACAATTTAAAAAATATGTTATACACAACCTTAAAAGGGGGTAAGAAGCCTCTAACAGACAGTACAGACGAAATGTGGAACACAGGGAAGGAGCAAAGGTGGGTAAAAGTTACAAATCGCAGTTTCTCAAGAGAGAGGAAAACGAAAAACTAGTAGGGAAAGAAAACGTTAGGATTGGGGTTAAAAAATTATTCTAAAAAGTTGTTCTAAAAAAAATAAATAAATAAATAAATAAAATGTTTTAGAATGCTGTTGAACTAATTTTAAAACTTTGGATATTAATTCACGCCGCTACACCTTTTTCACGGTATATGGCCCAAATGCTCCAAACACTGACTTTTTCAAAGCCTTAGCCAAAGAACTGGCCTCTATATCCACTGATTACTATATAATGGGGGGACTGGAATCTGGTCCTCGATGCCCACCTTGATCGCAGATCCCAATCATCTTATCGTGCTCCTCCCACGCTTCCGATACTACATCACATCTCCCAGTCCTACGGTCTGGTTGATGTCTGGCGACTTTTTCACCCAAAGGACCTTGAATTTACCTTCTGGTCTGCGCCCCACGCTTCAGCAATGAGACTGGACTACTTTCTATTGTCTCAATCCCTCGTGCAGTATGTTAGCTCCACTTCTATTATCTCCTGTCCATTCAGCTGTTATTTTTTCCTTTACTCTTCCTACACCATCTTCTCCTACCTCCTCCTGGCGTTTAAATACTGCTCTCCTAACAGACAAAACTTTTCTTCAACAGGTTGAAGACTGGACTGCGGAATATTTTTCACATAATGATACCCAGGAGCTGACATTTCAAACACTTTGGGATGCTTATAAAGCATACCTACGTGGTAGAATCATAGCATACTCAGCCCGCCTAAACAAAAATCGCAAACGCGTGCTCACTACCTTAGGCGCCCAAATTAAAACTCTTGAGTTAGCATACCATATTTCTCCCACTGATCCAGCCTTAATACAAATCCGTAAACTTAAATTCCAATATAACTCCATTCTATCAGAGCGTGCTGGTGTCCTATGGGTGAATGAGGGGGCTTTATACTATGAACATCGTAATAAGGCAGGGACAATGCTGGCTAATTACCTCAAGCACAAGAAAAGAGCGGGTCATATTAAAGCTCTTAAACCGGCCGGATCCGAATGCTATTGCTGGCCATTTTAAATCCTTTTATGAACATCTATATACTTCGGGAGTAAACCCCTCTCAAGAGGATTTTGATGAATTCTTCAAAGACATGGCTCCCCCTACGCTTCCACCTCAACTGATTGAGAATCTCAATAAACCCCTATCAGAGATGGAGATTGGAATGGCCATAGAGGGACTAAAATCAGGAAAAGCGCCAGGGGGTGATGACTTCCCTTTCAAAAGCTACTCCTCCCTCACTTATTAAGCTTGTATACTGACTTTTTACACCGAGGAACTAGTGGAGGCACCTATGCAGAGGCAGACATCGTAGTCTTCCCCAAGCCTGGACGGGATCCTTTGCTTCCTAAAAATTACAGACCCATATCCTTATTCAATTATGATTGTAAAATATATGCAAAACTTCTTGCGGAAAGACTGGCTCAGGCCCTCCCCTTGCTCATCCATCCTACTCAATGTGGCTTTGTGAAGGGTCGCCTGACTGCTGATAACTCTAGAGTATTCTGTCATGTGCTACAGGCCGCACAAAATATTTCCATTCCGGCCTGTGTGATGTCATTAGATGCAGAAAAGGCCTTTGACTATGTGGAGTGGAAATATCTATTTTACACTTTGCGATGGTACCAATTGGGGGATGTTTTTCTTGATATGGTACATCTCTTATACTCCGGTCCCAGGGCCAGATTGAATGTGGAGGGGTATATGTCCCCTTATTTTTCTCTATCTCGTGGAACTAGGCAGGGGTGCCCATTGTCGCTGCTCCTGTTCAATCTGGCCCTGGAACCTCTGTTACGCAAACTTGATACTGATCCTAATATAGCAGGCATACATGTGGGGTCGACTGAGGTGCGCCTCTCGGCTTTTGCTGATGATGTGCTTCTCTATCCAGACCGATGGACACCCTCCCGGCCATTCTCAATCTTCTCTCCAGTTTTGGTCGCCTATCCGGCTATACCATCAATTGGGATAAGACTGAAGTCCTACCCCTGAATGCTTACTGTACACAGGCTATGATTGCGACCTATGGTCTTACTTGGTGCTCCACGTCTATTAAGTATCTAGGGATCCATTTCTGTAATACTTGGCAGGATACAGTGGCTATTAATGTTAAGTTACTTATCTCCAAACTTCAAACACTATGTGACCAATGGTCTCCACTTTATTTGACGTTATGGGGCAGATTAGAGACCATTCGTATGATGCCCTCAAATTCTTTATGTCCTTCAAATGTTGCCCTTACCTCTTCCACACACATTGTTTAAACAAATAGATAGGATTTTAACAAAATTTTTGTGGTCTGGGAAACCCCCTCGTATCGCCTTGTCTACCCTTAAAAAACCATGGCACCAGGGTGGGGTTAATTTTCCACAATACACACGGTATGCCTCTGCAGCCGCCTTACGGGGCGCGAGTAAATGGTTCCTGCCGTTAACCAGTGATCGTTTGCCCTACTGGGGTCTTTTGGAGCATGTATTGGTGCTGCCATATGCTTTGGACACTGCCTATTATTCCAACACTGTCCCCTGCTTCCGCGAATGGGAGGTGTTGCATGTCACTCAGCGGGCGATACTCAGTCTAGGTCGTACTTTACAACATCCCGTTTTTACCAATATCCATTCTTCCATTTGGGGTAATCCTAACACAGTGTTCTCCCCAGCGCCTTTCAGCCGGGCGCCCCGCCCGGCTAGATTAGGTGAGTGCCCGGCTGTCATCTTGACTGCAAATTCGCCTCCACCTGACTTTTTTTTTTTTTTAAGCGCCAAAAAAAGGGTTTTCAGCTTTACTTTTTTAAACAATTTTCCTACTGCTGGTCGATTTTTACAGTCGCAGTTGGAGGCAGGGGCTGCAGGCTCATTATGACCCAGTGCACAAACAGGAAGAGCCCCGACGTCATGTTTACTTTTGTTCTGCAGCTTATCGCACAAGACGCTCCTGCACAAAGCGAAACCAATCGGAAAGAGGAGAGGCGGAAGCTTGCAGCTGCGTGCTTCAGTAACTGCTGCTGGCTAACGGAGAGAGAAAGTACCGAAGAGAAATGAAGTAGGTCAGAGAAATAGATTCGCTACAGGCTAAGGCGGGAGATAGGGCAGGGAGGAAAGCTTACAACTTGGTGTTCTTGCTTGCTTCGGGTCTTCCTCGCTGCCGGGTCCTGCCTACTTTCTGTTTCCATGAAGGCAGGACCCAGCAGCGAGGAAGGCCCGAAGCAAGGAAGAGCTCCAAGTTGTAAGCTTAGCTCCGTCGCTGACCTATCTCCTGCCTTAGCCTGTAGTGAATCTGCCAACCGAGGCGGAGGGGGGGGGGAGAAGAGATGGGGGAGAGAAATGCTGTTACTGCTGCACCCAATTAGGGGGGAGAGAAATGCTGCTGCTGTACCCAATGGGGGGGGGAGGAAGACCAGGGAAAGGAGAGGAGAGGAAAGAGATGCCAAGACCATAGGAGGGAGGGAAAAGAAAGGAGATACCAGACTATGGGGGGGGGGGAGAAGGAGACAGATGCCAGACCAGGGGAAAGGAAGGAAGGAGGGAGAGAAAGGAAGGAGTGGAGATTACAAGATAATGGAGGGGGTAGGGGAGAGTAGTGAAATGCCAGGGCATGGGGGAGGGGAGGGAAGGGAAACTAAGGAGACAAATGCCAGACCAGAGGGAAAGGAAAGAAAGGTGCCAGAGCAAGGAAGCAGAGGGAGACATAGGAGAGGAGAGAGATTCCAGGGCATGAGGGGAGGGATGGGAAGAGAAATGCTGCTGCAACATCCAATTAGGGAGGGGGGAGAGGAAGAGAAGTGCTGCTACTGCACACAATTGGGGAGAGAGAGGGGAGAAGGAAGACCAGGGAAGGGAGAGGAGAGGAAAGAGATGCCAAGACCATAGGAGGGAGGGAAAGGAAAGGAGGTACCAGACCATGGAGGGGGGAGAGATGTCAGGGCATATGGGGGGAGGGGGAGGAGACAGATGCCAGACCAGGTGAAAGGAAGGAGAGAAAGGAAGGAGAAGAGATGCCAGATAATGGAGTGGAAGGGGGAGATGGAAAGAGAGGAGAGAGATGCCAGAGCATGGGGGGAGAGAAGGGGATAGAGGTGCCAGAGCATAGGGGAAGTGGTGCAGACAAAAAAAATGGAGAGGGGGTGAAGCTGAAATGGAGAGAAAGGGCACAGGAGTACAAAGGCACAAAGTACAAAGGTCACAGAGTACAAAGGAGAGAAAGGGCAAAGGATATACAGTTTATTGGGACATAGAAAGAGGGAAGATGCCATATGGAACAGAGAGAGGGCGGACACTGGATGGAAAGGGCAGAGAGGGTGGACAGTGGATGCAAGGGGGAGAGAGGGCAGAGGCTGGGTGGAAGGGGCAAAGAGAGAGGACAGATGTTGCATGGAAGGGAGCGAGGACAACCGCTGAATAGAAAGAAGAGAGTGAAGAGAAGATGATTAAAGCAGAAACGACAAAAGGTGAAAAAAAATTTGTTGTAGAATCAAGTAGTATTGTAACTGTATTGATTAAAGTTTATCAATAGAAAATGGAAATAAGGCAGTTTTTTGGGGACTAAACCCCTTTCCTCAGGTCAGGACAGGATACCATAACAGCAGTATACTGTGCAGGGTCTGGCTTGTTTAGTTTTACAATGAATGTGTTGGTGTTCCAGTGCTCACTGCAGTGTTTAAGATGCTGCCTTTTCCTAGGTGCACCCTTGTTGTGTAACTCATGGATTATTACTAAAAATAACTTTTTTTATATAGAGGAGGGGGTTATTAAAAAATGATCAGCACTGGCTGTCATATATACTAGGTACGCCACTGGATTTAATGATCCTATGCTAACTTTACTGTTGATGTAGGTGTTGTCCCCCCCACACACACTATAATGAATTAAATTAAAGCTGTATTAACATCAAACAGCTTTCAAATGACATTATAAGCAAATAAAAATAAAATATTTTTAATACATTGCTAATTATTACCTGCATTTTTACCTAAACTGTTTTGCCTAGCTCTCACTTTGATTTTTATCTGCTACTTTTTTATTTTGCTGTAGTGCGATCACACAGGTCTCCTTCAAATTATGTGGAAAAGGTTTGGAAGTGGGGATCGCATCTATTTCATATCCTCAGTGAGACCTCAGGAAGGAATATAGTGATCAAAATATTATTAGAGGGATCTTGGATCCAAGATGGCCGATGGTCCCGGACGCTGAGTAGCACGCCGGAGAAGTCTGATTTGAAAAAATTTTCTTTTTGGAGCGATTACCTACTTGAGATACCGAAGAGGAGAGGCCGCAGCGCCGCTGGAGCCTCGCGGCGTTCAGCGGTCCCCTCTTTTGGCAATATTGAAGAGCTCCTGCGTCGGATGCAGGATATCCCGGCAGCGTCGGCACCCCCCCCCCCGCTGGAGACGCCTCAGAGAGGCGGAAATGAGGTGATCTCCTTGGGGCTAGAGACTACGCTCAGCCCCGACGCTAGGGCACCTCCCCCACCTCCTCAGGTTACCAGCTCCCCACGAGTGGAGGAGCTCCCGGAAGGAAGCAAGCACCTACCCTCGGAGGCCAGGAAGAACAGAGAGGGGAGCGTGGAGATGGACTCCCTGAGTTTCCAGGTGAGTCCAAGAAGTACAGAGGATTTGGAAACATCAGGGATCATTTCAACCCAGCAGAAGGATTGCCAGAATCAACTGATAACCGGTGAGACTATTCAAATTCCCAATCTTTCATATGTTATTGAAAAACCCAGAGAAGTAACACTGGACTCAATCTGGGATTTAGTTGCTGACCTAGCCAAGTCTGTTAAGCCCCAGCTTTTGCAGCTGGAAAATAAAATTACTCTTCAAGAAAATGATATAAAAAATATAAAAGTTGAAGTTGATGAATCCAAGAACTCAATTCTGAATATACAACAGGAGTTAAAAGCATCAAAACAGCTTAATGAAGCAATGGTAAAAGATAACACGAGTTTGCGCAGAAAATTGGAAAATTTAGAGAACTTTTCTCGTAATAATAATCTCCGCTTGATTAATTTTCCTAAGATAGCCTCTGTGACACCTAGAGATATGATGAAACGTTATATGGTAGAGATTTTGGGTATTCCAGAGGATACATTACCACCACTTACTCAAGTATATTACTTACCAATGAAAACTACTAAATTACCACTTAAACAACAGGAGGATAATCAACCACTTAATGTTTCTGCAATCTTGGAACTTTCGGACAGAGAGCTAGCATCTCCGGCAACATTGCTTCTTACGGTGGCCCTTGCACCAGATAAAAACTGGTTGCTTAGAATGTACTTTAGGAATAAAATGAAAGAATTTCTTGGACATAAAATATTAATGTTCCCAGATTTGGCACGGGAAACCCAGAGAAGAAGGCGAGAGTTTCTTTTGATGAAGCCAGGTGTTATATCTCTTGGAGGGACCTTTTTCCTACGACACCCTTGCAAATGTGTAATACAGTACCATATGAAGAAATATGTATTCTTTGAGCCATTCCAGTTGACAGCTTTTCTGGCAGGAACTCGACTGGATGAAGGGAAATCAAGCGAGGTCCAATTGAATAAATGATATCCTTCCTCAGCTAAGGGACTTTGTTTTCCTAATACTTGATTTGATATTTGTCAGCATCTGTTAATATGTCCGCCTCATCCATTTTGGATCTAATTTAGAGGACTTGAGCTGAATTTAAGCTAAACATTTATTTTTATTTAGTTGATTATTATGTATTTTACCTATGAGTATTATTTTTCTGCTTTTCTTCAACTTTCTGTACAAGTGGATACTTGATTTATAAAATGTAAAATTTGATAAATATAAAATAAAAAAAAAAAATATTATTAGAGGTGTTGTAGAGATGTTTCTTGTATGACTGGATGAGCTATATTTATCTTTTTTTTTTAGTTGTTTAAATTCATGCAGAAATAAATGGCTAGATTGAACCTAATGATTTCATTAACGCATTTCCCTTTTTTAAATCTGTATACCAGCGGTCTCAAACACGCGGCCACGGGCCACATGCGGCCCCCCCAGGGACTATTTTGCGGCCCGCAATCTGTCCTTGCCTAAAGCAGGGGTCCCCAATCTGCTTCCCTTCCCCACTGCCTTCCCCCAAGCCACTGCAATCGGGGAACAGGTAAGCGCCCGAGGTCTTAGCTCTCCCTACATATCTTCCCCAGCTCGGAGCCGACCAATTCTCGCCACCCAACGTTCAATTCTAATGTTGGGGAAGAAGTTCTGGGCCAGCCAATTGCTGCCTGGCTGGCCTGGAAGTTCCTCCCCGACGTTAGAATTGATGTCGGGTGGCGTGAATTGGTTGGCCCGCGCTGGGGAAGATATGCAGGGAGAGCTAAGACCTCGGCACTGGCCTGTTCCCCGATTGTGGCGGCGGCGGCCTGTTCCCCGATTGTGGTGGCGGCAGCCTGTTCCCCGATTGCGGTGGTGGTGGCCTGTTCCCCGATTGTGGCAGCGGCAGCTTGTTCCCCGATTGCGGCGGTGGCGGCCTGTTACCTGATTGCGGCGGTGGCGGCCTGTTCTCCAATGGTGGTGGCTTGGGGGGGGGCAGAGAGACAGAAAGAAAGAAGTGAAATGGGACACAGACAGAAAGGGGCATGGAGAGAGAAAGGGCGGGCATAGAGAAAGAAAAAAAAGAAAGAAAGGGGGCACGGAGAGAGAGAGAGAAAGACAGACATATAGAAAGAATGGGGGCATGGATAGAGAGAGAAAGAAAGAAGGGGGCAGGGTGAAAGAAATAAAAAGTTGGGGGAGGGAAGGAGACAGATGCCAGACCAGGGGAAAGGAAGGAAGGAGGGATGGAGAGAAAGGAAAGAAAGAGATGCAGACCATGGAAATAGGAACAGAAGAAGAGAGAGATAGAAGGGAAGGGAAGACATGGAAACATAGATTTTGAAAAGAAAGCAGAAAAATTGAATATTAAGTTAATGCCAAAGATGGATGCAAGGCAGAAAGTGAAGACGGAGAGAAAAACAGTCAAAGGACAAGAAAACCCTGGAAACATAGTTAAATGGACAGAAAAATAAAGTCGATGCACAAAAGGGAGAAAGAAAGTCCAACGTAGTCTGTAGTAAACAACAGCAACCAGAAAACAATGAACAGACTGCAGATAATGTACAAGATGCAGGCGTTGTTTATTAGTAAATGCAGTAACATATACAACCTTATAGCCAACCAAGGGACCCGACATGGTTTGTGTTTCAGATAACACGCCTTCCTCACGGGTCCATGATGGTTAAGGTATAAAGCAAACTGCATAAAAGATAACAAACACACGCCAATCACGATCAAATGGCATTGTGTAAGACTTGCTTGACCCCATTTGATCGTGATTGGCGTGTGTTTGTTATCTTTTATGCAGTTTGCTTTATACCTTAACCATCATGGACCCGTGAGGAAGGCGTGTTATCTGAAACACAAACCATGTCGGGTCCCTTGGTTGGCTATAAGGTTGTATATGTTACTGCATTTACTAATAAACAACGCCTGCATCTTTGTACATTATCTGCAGTCTGTTCGTTGTTTTCTGGTTGCTGTTGTTTACTACAGACTACGTTGGACTTTCTTTCTCCCTTTTGTGCATCGACTTTATATATGATGTTTTACAGAATTCGGAATCAGATGATTTGCTTCCTGTACAACGAATGTGGGCTCATGATCTTAATTGTACGATATCTGACCAGCAATGGTCTCAGGTGTGGTGCCACAGTAATCGACCCTTGCATTCAGCTTCCCTCAGACAATCATTATTCTTTATACTCCACAATTAAGCAACAACGTGTTTCTAAGTCTTCTTCTAATAGCTGTTGGCGATGTGAGATGCATCTTGGTACTTTTCAACATATGCTCTTTGATTGCTCCCTTGTCTCTACTTTTTGGACCGAAGTAGGAGACATAGTCCGCCATGTTATTCCATTTTCGTTGCCCTTGACATACTACCAGGTTATACTGCGGTCTGCCAGCCTGGACCCACCACTCTCTCGACATCAATCTGTTCTCTTTGATATACCTATGGGCCTGGCTCTTAAAACTGTGCTGTTTCATTGGAAGAAGCAATCTCTAGTACCCACATCTCAGTGGTGGAACTTGGTACTTATGTGCTATCAATGTGAACTCAGATTGGCTGAATGCAGGGGCTCCCCAGGGGCTTTCCACCATATATGGGCTCCACTGCAACAATATTGTGATTGCATTTCTTGATTATGTGTAGACTTGGTATTGCTCCTTATTGGTGCTCCTATCTTTTTCTGTTTCTTTCTTCCCATTTCTCTTTTCTTTTACCTTCTATCTAGTAACCGTGCTTGATACTGTTTGCATTGCTACTGCTCATTTGTACTGCATATTGGATGCTCTGATCTGTTGTTTATTTCTGTTTTTTTTTTTTTTGTATTTTGCTTTGTTGATTTTTCTCAATAAAAAGTTTGACTTAAAATAAAAATATCTTTGTTTGGCTAATTAATACTGATAAATTAACTTATTATGTCATTTAGTTGTGTATCATTTAAGGAATTCACAATCCGATTAAAAGATGCAAACTTCTCTCTTATCTAATTCAACTAACAAGAGCTCTCTACAAGTTCATTTTTCAGTTCTATCAGTACTCTGGGATGTATAATATCCGGTTCAGGCAATTTTCCCCATTATGCGTACCGTGGACTGTCAGAAGAACTAACAAATCGATTCTGGAAGAGATCAAACTAGCTATGTCACTCAAAGCCCAAATAATGAAGTTACGATTGTCTTATTTTGGTCACACTGTCAGAAGGGAAAGATCATTGGAGAAGGACATCATGTTTGGGAAGATTGAAGGAACCAGGCGAACAGATGGCTGGACATTTGAAAACATCCATGGGGATGACCCTGGAGGACCTTACCGGACTAGCACAAAACCGATTTCATCAAGTCGCTAGGACTCGAATACAAATCGATGGCACCTAACACAACCGGTCAGGTTAACTGTTTCAAGTTTCAAGTTTATTAGATTTTAATATACCGACCATCAACAAATATCTGGCCGGTTAACAATAAAATTTTAAAAGGGTAAGGGAGAAAAAAAAAAGTAAATATTTAGAAATAGATAGAGTGAACATCAAAGACAATAACTGGACAAACTTGAAAGTGAGGGTAAAAGGGAATGGAAGGGAAAAGTTACATATTTGAGAAGAAAAAGAGAAAGTGGGAATAGGATAAAACATATTAGGAAGGGTCGCTTTTTTAAAGCGGTTGGTTGCTTAAAAGAGAAAAAGAAAATGAGAAAGAAGAGAACAGAGATAATTAAAGGAAGAAAAGAAAAAAAAAAAGGAAAAGGAAAAGGGGAGATAAGTCTAAACACAAGCGAATGCGTCCCAAAATAAAAAAGTCTTCAGGCTTATCTTGAATTTGTCTAAATGTTGTTCATCTCGGAGTTGCTGTGGTAGAGAATTCCACAACGTTGGGGCGGCTACTGCAAAATTTATTTTCCGGGTGTAATAGAAATCTTTTATGGAGGGAATTAGCAGAAGTTTTTGATCTGTTGACCTTAGAGTACGTGAGGAACATTGAGGAATGAGAAGCTTATCAAGGTATGAAGGCTGGTGAGAGAGTTTTATTTTGAAGGTCAGCGATGAATGATAGGGAGCCAATGTGCCTCTTTCAGAAGCGGGGTAACATGATCACATTTGCCTGTTTTATAGATGAGTTTTATTGCAGTATTTTGTATTAATTGTAGGCGTCGGATTTCTTTTTGGGGGAGACCGTTGAGAAGGGAGTTGCAGTAATCTAAGTGGGAAATGACTAAGGAATGAACCAGGATATTGATTGAATCGGTCTCTAGAATTGAAATTAGTGAACGAATGAGGCAAAGTTTGAAGAAACAGGTTTTTGATGACTCCTAAGAGTTTTATTTTTGTTTCCATTTGTATTGGAGTGGATTTGATAGAAATTTGTTCTGATAGTAATTCGCTGTTTTTGATTGGAAGTAGGAGGCCACGGGATTTATCAATAAATAAGACCACATAAAAGTCCTTTTTTAATTTTTTTTTTTTTTGTAGTAAACCATAACCAGTTAATGAATATTACACTTAACCAACTACGTGTTAACCAACTCCAGAAACCCAGAAATTCAATGTCACAGCCCATTCATGGTCCAACATTGGATTTCTGGGCATAATGCTGGCTACTGCAGTAAAATTTTGAACGCTGACTGCTGTATATTGACCCCTAAATCTGCTAATTTTATAATGAATGAGACCAGGTATTCTGTTAGCATAGAGATTCTATTTAGGGTTTGGGTATTTTCAGCCTGTAAAGAGTCAAGAAGGTATTTTGTGTTCTTTCTCCTGACGCAGCGGGGTGGGCCCGTGAAATGGGAACCCCATTGGGAGTTTGGAGCAGCAGTTATCACTAAATGGAAATGCCATTTGAATGAAAAGTACTGTTTTTGATTCTGTATGAATATCTGGTGACTTACTGGGATTTTTAATAGATGTGTGGCGACTCCTAGTGGATATTTCTGAATATTTTGCCCTGTGCTTTCAAGACCAACTGTTTATGGATTTCAAGAACTTTACTATTGGAATGTTAAACAATTGACTTTGATCCTGGGGGAAGGGTCTAACTCTCTAACTGTTTCTATTTTTCATATGTCTTTATGTGTGTTATATCTTATAGAACGTTGAATATTTGCCAGGAGTTTGCAAGATAATTTGCTGTTTGGGTGGAGTTTTTTCAGACAACAATTGAAGGCGAGTTGACCTGTTTTACGTACTCCTTTTGGGGTTCAACAGGGTTTGGCTCTTTAAACCTGAGGCTTTTTTTCCACCTTAGTAAGAGTGGTGAGTAGTGTGTGGTTCTGTTTTGATTGGATATATTTGGTTATAGTGTGATTTTAATTACTCCAATACTGATTGGATAAATGAGTATTAGGGAGGTAAAATTCATAGAGGTATGTGGAAGAGTAAGTTTCAAGTTTCAAGTTTCAAGTTTATTAAAAATTTGATTAATCGCTTAATCTACATTCTAAGCGATGTACATGTTATTAAAATTACAATAAAAAAGGGGAATAATACACTAAATAAGACTGAACACATTATTGACAGAAAAAAAATACAAAACGAAACAAAACATGATACATAAGGAAAAGGAGGGGTAAAAGTTACAATATATGTTAAAGATAGAAAAACAGGTAAGGAAAATACACGAGGAAGGGAAAAAACTGAATATTTCAGTAAAAGATTAGAGATAAAAGAATTGTTATTAATTTGTGTAGAAAAGATTAAATAGAAAAGGCATCTTTAAAGAGAAAACTCTTCAGGTTACCTTTGAATTTTTCTATGTTTGTTTCTTCCCTTAGATAGATAGGGAGAGAATTCCAGATTTGGGGTGCTGAAACAGAAAAGATAACTTGTCGTCGAGTATTTATGAATTTAAGAGAGGGGACCGATAGCAGATGTTGTTCTGTGGATCTTAATGTTCGATTAGTAGTATATGGAATCAAATATTTGTGAATGAATGCTGGGGTTTTGAAAAGAAGAGTTTTGTATGTAAGCAGGCATATTTTATAAGATACTCGGTGGGTGACTGGTAACCAATGTGCTTCCCTAAGAAGAGGTGTCACATGGTCAAATTTCCTTGCTTTGGTAATCAATTTTATAGATGTGTTTTGAATAATCTGAAGGCGTTTAAGTTCCTTTTGAGCAATACCATTATACAGAGAATTACAATAATCTATTCTGGATAAAACGAAAGAATGGATAAGAATTTTAAGAGACTTTTCACAAAGAAATTGGGAAATAGAACGAATTTGTCTGAGCCTAAAAAAAGATAACTTGACGACACTGCTGATATGATCGTGAAAAGTGAGTTTATTATCAAATATAATCCCTAAGATTTTTATTTTTTTGACTTCTTGTAACGGGATGCCCTTGATAGTGATTGGGGAATTAATACTTAAATTATCTTTCCAGGGAAAGAGCATTATATTTGATTTATTTATGTTCAACGCAAGCCGATTGATATTTAACCAATCTGATATTTTTTCTAGTTTCGTGGTTATTGTTGAAATATCCAAAGGGTTATTAGTATCGATGGGATGTAATAATTGAATGTCATCGGCATAAGCAAAGACGTTAAAACCGATGGACTGACATAGAGTAAGAAGTGGTGCAAGAAAAATATTGAATAGTAGTGGAGATAATATTGAACCTTGCGGAACACCGTATGTTAGAGAGACATTATTAGAAATTTCATTATTGAATAACACGGAAGATGTACGATCGGAAAAGTAAGATTGAAACCAGGAAAAAACCTGGTCTGAAACACCAATAGATTGAAGCCTGTTTAATAGAAGCTCGTGGTCGATAGTGTCGAAAGCGGCTGAAAGGTCTAGTGAAATTAATAGAACTGACTGGTGGTGATCTAAGAAATAATGTATGGATGTGGTCATACCTAGTAATGAATATTCTGTTGAGTGGTGTTGCCTAAAGCCTGTCTGATTTGGGTGTAAAATATTGGTTTTTTCGATGAAATCTGATAACTGATTAAAAACTATCTTCTCAGTTAATTTTGATAGAAAAGAAATGTTTGCTATTGGTCTATAGTTTGACATGTCATTAATACTAGTTTTTTGATCTTTAATGATGGGGCGAATAGTTGAGTTTTTCCAGAGTTTTGGCATATAGCTTTGTTTTAAGCTTTCACTAATAAGTGTAAGAATTGCTGGACCAAATATCCTGAAATAACGCTTGAGAATAAACGGTGGTATTGAGTCAGGGGTTATCTTCTACTAATGCTACCATTCTACCTCCATACAGCAGGGGCTGCTAGCCCAGGGGTTAGATTCACTAAGGACACTGATCGTGTCCCGACCAGTTTGAACCAGTTTGCCACCCCGACCCGATTCTCTAACCTTATTCCTGATCAGATCCGCACCCGATCTGATCTGCACATGCAAATGAGGGGGAATGGCATGCAAATGTAGGAAGGCAGGGATTCACTAACCAAAATCAGTAACACCGACTGGGCTTGCCGATCAACAAAGAAGCAACTGCTGGGGACCAGTCACTCACGTCCTTTTCGACTGCCCTGCTCTCTGGCCCCACTCTCCTGCTTGCCTCCCTGTTCTCTGGCCTGACTCTCCAGCTCTTGCCGTCCCGACTCCATGGTCTTAACCCTCAGGTTTAAAGCAGGGCTGCAGTATGGTGTGTTCTGTTAAATTCCAGAACACTCCGCAGTGCAGCCCCACTTTAAACCCGTGGGTTAAAACCATGGGTTCGCGAGTCAAAATCAAAGTAAAAAAATAAAAAAGCAATTTTGTTCACGGAGAGCAAAAGCACATGCGCAGACCATCTACAAGCAAAGAAGATGCGTCATGAATTGGGCGCCCGGCAACAACCTCACGGATTGGATCAGATCCATGAGGTTAGTGAATCTAGCCCTTAGTCCCAGACTGCACTGGGCTTTACATCTCAGTGCTGAGCCATTTAACCAGATAACCCTGCTGAGTCAGGAGGTGGGACTAAGCAGGGAGGTGTTTACCACAAAGGAGAATTATTTGAGGAGATCCCCAAGAGAGAAAAATCTCTGAGGAAGGATGGAGTCCTGGGGAGAAAGAAACTTCCCCTTTCCTAGCTGTAAGCTGAGAGCCTTGGAAAGATTACCTAGAGGTAACTGGTCTCTACTGAAACATGGTAACAGAAAAGAGCGACTAAAATGGTAAAGGGGCTGAAAAGAGGAGACAGAGGGGACATGATCGAAACCTTCAAGATAATGAAGGGAATAGACTTAATAGATAAAGACAGGTTGTTCATCCTATCCACGGTAGGGAGAACGAGAGGGCACTCTCTAAAGTTAAAAGGGGATAGATTCCGTACAAACATAAGGAAGTTCTTCTTCACCCAGAGAGTGGTAGAAAACTGGAATGCTCTTCCGGAGTCTGTTATAGGGGAAAACACCCTCCAGGGATTCAAGACAAAGTTAGGCAAGTTCCTGCTGAACCAGAATATACGCAGGTAAGGCTAGTCTCAGTTAGGGCACTGATCTTTGACCTAAGGGCCGCCACGATGGACCAGTGGTCTAACCCAGCACCGGCAATTCTTATGTTCTTATGAAAACTAAGCAATTATTTGCACCTTTCCCGAGTCTGTGAAGAAACGGATTCAGGTTTCTAGAAAAATAAAAGCTTTCTGACTGTTGCACCTTTGTACAGTGGTTATTTGTGCAGTTTTGAGTGCATGTGAGTCTGGATTGGATTCTGCCACAATATAATGTGATTGCTTCTTGGTCCAAGAACTGACAAGAGGGGGAGCTTTTTAAAATCTAATCCTTCCTAGAATACAGGACTTAGTAAAGTAACCTTGTTGAATCCACTGGGAAATAGTGATCATAACAAGATCAAATTTGACTTAATAACTGGAGTGAAGTCACTAAGGAAATCTACCTCAGCAGCATTTAATTTTCAAAAAGGCAACTATGATAAAGTGAGAAAAATGGTTAAAAAAGCTAAAAGGATCAGTTATCAAGGTTAGGATTTTAAATCAGGCATCAGCTTGTTTAAAAATACCATCTTGGAAATCCAGACCCAGATGAAGTCTACATATTAATAAAGATGGAAAGAAGAGCAAATGGTTAAAGGGAGAAGTGAAAGAGGCTATTAAAGCTAAAAGAAGATTCCTCAAAAAAATGAACAAAAGATCTAAATGAAGAAAACAAGAAGCAACATAAGCATTGGCAAGTTAGATGCAAAGCATTGATAAAGAAGGCTAAAAGAGAATATGAAGAAAAACTTACCACAGAGGCAAAAACTTACAGTGATACCCTTTTCACATATATCAGAAGTGAAAAGCCTGTGAAGGAATCCATGGGGCCACTGGATCATAAACGAGTAAAGGGGCACTCAGGGAGTACAAGGCCATGGCAGAGAGACTGAATGAATTCTTTGCTGGAGAAAATATAAGAGATCTACTTGTACCAGAAATGGTGATGATATGGGGGAACTGGAAAACCTTTAATACCTACTATAATAAATACAACCACTCCCTCTGCAAATTGGACACATGTCCACCAAACATCATGAAAGCAGCCCCGAGCAGCTTCAAAGCAAACATGATGACATGGGTTAACTCCCTATTATCCGCAGGAATCTTCCCACCAGAGCAAGGTCACATCAAGATTACCCCCATTTTAAAAAACGCAAAAGAATCACCAAACTCCCCATCCAACTACAGACCGATCGCAAGCATCCCCATATTCACCAAAATAGCAGAAGGGGTAGTAAAGGCAGAACTCTCCACATACCTAGAAAAATTCAACATCCTAAGCGACTATCAATCAGGCTTTCGCACGGAACACAGCACCGAAACCATCTTAGCCACCCTTCTTGACCATCTCCACACGCTCTTTAGTCAGGGCTCTAGTGCATTGATTATACAACTAGACTTAAGCAGTGCCTTCGACCTGATCGACCACACCATTCTCCTTGAATGTCTGTCACACATTGGTATCTCTGATCAGGACCTCAACTGGTTTCAGGGGTTCCTAAAAAATAGATCCTACAAAGTACACCAGAACAACGCTTTCTCATACAGCTGGGAAAACACCTGCGGGGTACCGCAGGGCTCCCCTCTATCCCCCACCCTGTTCAATATCTACCTAGCCTCCCTAGGTAACCTACTTCACACCCTCAAGCTCAAATTTTTCATCTATGCAGATGATATCACTTTAGTCATCCCTTTTACCAGTTTCTCACCTGAAACACTCGATCACATTACAAATATCCTCAACCAGATTGAGCTCTGGATGCTAGCATTCAGGCTGAAACTAAATTCCAACAAAACAAAATTTTTTCTGGCCTCTCCCAACGACAAAATCAAGGACACCACAATCCAATTGAAAGGAAGGCCTTTCCCCCTTGAAAACACCGTAAAAATCCTGGGTGTTACACTGGACAGACATTTATCCTTAGAAACTCACACCGACCTCAGCGTCAGGAAATGCTTCGCGGTACTCTGGAAACTCCGCACCATAAAAAAATACTTCAATGACTCCTCATTCCGCCTTCTAGTGCAATCTGCCATTCTAGACTACTGTAATATTATTTACCTGAACTCCACGAAGAAAACTACCAGGAAACTAAAAGTGATCCAAAACACCGCCGTTCACCTCATCTTTGGCCTAAAGAAATGGGAACATATCACCCCTTTCTACCACCAACTTCACTGGCTGCCTTTCGAATCCAGAGTGCTCTTCAAATTCGCATGCTTCTGCTATAAATCGGTTAATGGCCTCTCGCCAAGATACATCAATCCCCTCTTTAACCTTTACTGCTCCAACAAGAAATCCCGCAGAATTCAACTGTTCGCCTACCCCTCCCTAAAGCTCTGTCATCTTAAAAGATTCCTAGACAAAACCTTCGCCTTCCAAGCAGCCAAGATGAACCCATGGATCGCCCAAATGATTCTAGAGGTTCCCACTTACCTCGACTTCAGAAAAACACTCAAAACTTATCTATTCAACAAACAAGCCCCGTAACGCCTCCTCTCCGGAATTACCTGGCCACACGCTCGACCCTTCCCCCCCCCTTTTATTGATCGCTTTCTTCCAGCTCCCCTAACCCTCCTCCTGCTTCATCAGCCAAGTTCGGCTATAGTTGTTGTAAATCCAATAAATGGTGGTAAATCGGCTAGTTCGGCCCTGCCCCCCCCCCCTATTGATCGCTTTCCTCCTTCTCTCCTTCCCACTTCCGCTTCTCCAGCCATGTTCGGCTGAAGGTGTTGTAAATCCAATACATTGTTTGTAAATCGGCATGTCAATGCGGATCCTAATGTAATTGTTGTGAACCGCCTAGAACTCGATGGGCATGGCGGTATATAAGAATAAAATTATTATTATTATTATTATATCTCCATGAATCTGGAAGATGTAGTTTGCCAAATCGACTAATTAAGAATAGTAAATCACCTGTACCGGATTGTATCCATTTCAGAGTGTTGAAAGAACTCAAACATGAAATTGCTGATCATAGAAACATAGAAACATAGAAGATGACGGCAGAAAAGGGCTATAGCCCATCAAGTCTGCCCACCCTACTGGCCCACCCCTTCAGTCTGTGCCCTAATAACCCAATTCCTTAACTTGACCTTCGTAGGGATCCGACATAGGCATCCCATTTGTTCTTAAAGTCTGGTACGCTGCTTGCCTTGATCACATGTACTGGAAGTTTGTTCCAATGATCCACTACTCTCTCCGTGAAAAAATACTTTCTAGAGTCGCCATGAAATTTCCCGCCCTTGAGTTTCAGCGGATGTCCTCTTGTGGCCGAGGGTCCTTTGAGAAAGAAAATATCATCTTCTACCTCGACACGTCCTGTAATGTATTTAAATGTCTCAATCATGTCCCCCCTCTCCCTACGTTCCTTGAGAGTGTAGAGCTGTAATTTGTTCAGCCTCTCTTTGTATGAGAGACCCTTGAGGCCTGTAATCGTCCTGGTGGCCATCCGCTGAACCGATTCAATTCTGCTCACATCTTTACGGTAATGTGGCCTCCAGAATTGTACACAGTATTCTAGATGAGGTCTCACCATGGCCCTGTACAATGGCATTATGACTTCAGGCTTCCGGCTGATGAAACTTCTGTTAATGCAACCCATCATCCGCCTTGCCTTGGATGAAGCCTTCTCCACTTGATTGGCAGTTTTCATGTCTGCACTGATGATTACTCCTAAATCTCGTTCTGCTGAAGTCCTAGTTAAAGTTTCTCCATTCAAGGAGTACGTCTTGCATGGATTACCACTTCCGAGGTGCATGACCTTGCACTTCTAAGCGTTGAAGCCCAGTTGCCAGGTTGAGGACCAACTTTCCAAAGTAAGCAGGTCCTGCTCCATATTATTTTTAAAATTGCAATCACCTACAATATTACATAGTTTGGCGTCATCGGCGAACAATGGAGCCCCTGAGTCAGATCCCTTATGAATATGTTGAAAAGGAGTGGACCCAGGACTGAGCCCTGTGGTACTCCGCTGGTCACCTCCGATGTTTTAGAGGGGGTACCGTTGACCATCTGTTATTAGTTATCTGTAACCTGTCATTAAAAATATCCAGAGTACCTGAAGGTGGCCAAAGTAATGCTGATTTTTAAAGAGTTCCAGATACAATCCAGGAAATTATGTCAGTGATGGGCAAAATAGTAGAAACTGCTATTACTGAATATATGGTGTAATGGGACAGAGTCAGCATGGATTCAGCTAAGGAAAGTCTTGCCTCACCAATTTGCTTCATTTCTTTGAAGGCATGAATAAACATATGACTTAAAGTGAGCCAGTTGATATGTACCTAAATTTCCAGAAAGCTTTTAAGAAAATTAAAAAGTCATGGGATAGGAGGCAATGTTCCTTTTTGGATTAGGAACTGGTTAATTGATAGAAAACAAAGGGTAGGGTTAAATGGCCATTTTTCTCAGTGGTGGAGGAAAAATACAAGGGGGGTGCTGAAAAGTTCTCAGCCCAACCAAGAAGAGAATGATGTGGAAACAATCAATGATCTGAAACACTGGCAAAACATATGTAGAATTTCATATCTACAAATTGGCACTTAATGAAATAAGATAACATTCTTTTCAGCTACAGTAGCAAAATAATGCTCAGAATTTAGGAAGTTGGTTGATTGGGTTGAGAACTTTTCAGGACTGGTGATATTTTACATATTTATAAATGATCTAGAATTCTCTAGTGTTCCCATAACTTCTACCTCTAGGGTTCCCTCGTCCTGTACCCCTAATGCCTAAACCGCAAGAGCACTGCTCTCGATGCTTAAATCTGCAAATTTACTAAATCACGATAGTGGTTATTAGTGCAGGGAGCCACGCTGAATGTTCCACGCTGCTCCCAATACTTATAGGACCTCTATAAAGTATTGGGAGCAGCGTGGAACATTCAGCGTGGCTCCCTGCACTAATATCGTGATTTAGTAAATTTGCAGACTAGGCTTCAAAACACCAACATTTTACCAATAAAGGAGAAAACTATACAAGAAAAATTGGCAAAGGCTTTAAACAGCCTGTTGAGAATCCACACTAACGTAATTAGAAAAATTAATAAAGAACCTCAGTATGGGCTTAATCAACCCTTTGAGTCTTTTTTAGCCCCGGGCAAGTGCCTATAGATGACCAGCACCAGACCTGAAAGATCTATATAAACACTGCCCCGTACATCATGTCCCTAATAAATTTAAATATCAGTGCTAATAAACACTGAAATATCAGGTGTGCATTCGAAACAGGAAGCAAAAAAGACTAAGAGGCATTTTAAACCCCCAGAAAAAACTTTAGAAATGCAATGCTCCCCCACGAATTCGTGGTCCTGGTCATTCGCGGTATTTTCTGATCGCGAATGACTGGGCAGGAGAGGGCAGCTGGAGCGCTGGCGAGTGAAGGAAATCACTCGCGGTATGCTCCGACCACCTGTTCCTGTACTAAAGTTGGGCCTTACCAATCAGGAGCTACTGTGACACTTTAGTACAGGAAGAGGTGATTGGAGCATACCGCGAGTGATTTCCTTCACTCGCCAGCACTCCGGCTGCCCTCTCCTGTCTCCCCTGCACGCATACAAAAGTAACAAAATGAGACAGTTTTCTTATATATCCGCACATTATAATCCCCAGCTACCCCCCCCACCCCCAACCCACCCTACAAACCCACAGCGTGAGCAGTCAAACAATCACAACACCAAATCTGCTCCGGGCGTGAGGAGTAAGATCCATCCAAAAGTGTTCCGAAATTGCCTGAAAGCGGCGTCCCGGACCCCCATCAAGAGCTGTAAAGTGTCCACGCTCCAATGAAGCTTGAATAATCATCAAGGATCGCCAATGACTATATGTCGGAGGGTCAAAATGGCTTTTTTTGCCCAATAACATCACTCTAGCTATGAATCCTGTCAATCCTTTAGGTTTAGGAGACGTTATCTGGAAAAATCCAAAAAATGCTCTGGGTGTAGGCAACCAGCACTTGCCCCATAATGAGGTCGTGTAGTGTCCCAAACCAATCCAAAATTGTTTGATGCACGGGCAGGACCAAAACATATGGCCCACACTGGGCCTGAGCCTACGCACATTTTGGAGCAATTATGCACTAGGGTAATTCCCATCTGGTATGCTCTCATGGGTGGGATATACAGCTGAAGAAGGAATTTGAGCTGCAGTTTCCAATGGAGTACATTGGAAGACAACTTCTGCAAATTCTTCAAAACCTGTTGTACCTGTAATGCTGTAAGCGGACAATGCAAGTACTCTGACCAGGTGGCTGCTAGGATCTCCAAATTAATACCCTGTTGCGTGTCACGGAGTCCCACATGATGAAAACATATGGGAATCTGTTGCTGAGCAGAAAAATTGAACATTTCAGAAAGTGCTTCCCGATAGTCCTCTGTTAAGTGGCACACCGGCAATGAGTGCACATAATGGCAAACTTGCCAATAGGCAAACAGATCCACCTCCAAAAGTCCAAAGGTTTGTTGCAAAGAGCGAAAGGAGGCAAAAGTTCCGCCCTCCATATACAATTGAAAAAGAAATTGTAATCCTTGAGATGCCCACCTCCGAAAAGGGGGGTTCTGCATTCCTGGAACAAAATCACAATTACCCTGTATTGGAAGGTAGGGAGAAATCACGGAAGACAATTTTAAGCAACCACAGACCCATCGCCACGTCCACCTCGCAGGGGCAAATAGGGGATAGTTTGCCACCACAGTGCGGAGAGCCGGGGCTGAAACATGTAACAAGTAGCTAATATGATAAGGAATTAACACCGACAGCTCCACCTGGGTGGCAGAGAAAGCACAGTTACTTACCGTAACAGGTGTTATCCAGGGACAGCAGGCAGCTATTTTCACTTATGGGTGACATCATTCGACGGAGCCCCGATGCGGACGCCTCACAAGCAGACTTGCTTGAAGAAACTGGAAGTTTCGAGTCGCCTGCACCGCGCCTGCGCGAGTGCCTTCCCGCCCAGTGCACAGGGCGCATCTCCTCAGTTCAGATAGCTAGCAGAGAAGCCAACCAGGGGGGGTGCTGTCCCTGGATAACACCTGTTATGGTAAGTAACTGTGCTTTATCCCAGGACAAGCAGGCAGGTATTCTCACGTATGGGTGACCTCCAAGCTAACCAGAATGGGATGGTGGGAGTGTTGGCAACTTAGGAGAATAAATTTTGTAATATTGTTTGGCCAAACTGTCCATCCTGTCTGGAGAAAGTATCCAGACAATAGTGAGAAGTGAAGGTATGAACCGAGGACCATGTAGTAGCCTTGCAAATCTCCTCAATCGGTGTCAATCTGAGGAAAGCTACAGAAGCTGCCACTGCTCTGACTTTATGGGCTGTGACTTTACTGTGAAGTGGTAATCTAGCCCGGGCATAGCAGAAAGAGATACAAGCCGCCATCCAATTGGAGATGGTGCGTTTAGAAATTGGATGTCCCAACTTATTTGGATCGAAAGAGACAAAAAGTTGAGGAGCATTTCTGTGTGGTTTGGTGCGTTCCAAGAAGAAGGCCAAAGCACATTTACAGTCCAGAGTATGAAGAGCTGATTCTCCAGCGTGAGAATGAGGCTTTGGAAAAAAACACTGGAAGCACGATAGATTGGTTGAGATGAAATTCTGAGACCACTTTAGGGAGGAATTTCGGATGAGTACGAAGAACCACCTTGTCATGATGGAACACAGTGAATGGTGGATCAGTAACTAAAGCTTGTAGCTCATTGACTCGTCGAGCAGAAGTGAGGGCAATGAGAAACACCACTTTCCAAGTGAGATACTTCAGATGAGCCTTATCAGTTGGTTCAAATGGAGGCTTCATGAGTTGAGAAAGGACAACATTGAGGTCCCAAACCACAGGAGGCGGTTTGAGAGGAGGTTTAACATTGAAAAGTCCTTTCATGAATTTGGAAACCACCGGATGAGCAGAGAGGGGTTTCCCTTCAATAGGCTGATGAAAAGCTGCAATTGCACTGAGATGGACTCGTATGGATGTAGACTTGAGGCCAGAGTTGGATAGGTGCAAAAGATAATCTAAAGCAGAAGATAAGGAGGAATTTTGAGGCTCCTTATGATGAGAAAAACACCAGGGAGAAAATCTAGTCCATTTTTGGTGATAGTATTGTCGAGTAGTAAGCTTTCTAGAAGCTTCTAAAATGTCTCTTACAGATCGAGAAAACTGAAGAGGTGTTATGTTGAGAGGTACCAGGCTGTCAGGTGCAGAGACTGCAGGTTGGGATGAAGCAGAGATCCTTGACTCTGTGTAAGTAGAGAAGGAAAAACTGGTAGAAGGTATGGCTCCCTGCTGCTGAGTTGAAGTAGAAGGGAGTACCATGGTTGTCTCGGCCACCGAGGAGAGATTAGAATCATGGTGGCATGATCGTTCTTCAATTTGACTAGAGTCTTGAGAATGAGAGGGAAAGGAGGAAATGCGTAGAGGAACAGATTTGTCCATTCCAGAAGAAAAGCATCTGCCTCGAGGCAGTGAGGAGAGTATATCCTGGAGCAGAACTGAGGCAGTTTGTAGTTGTGGGGAGCTGCAACGAGGTCTATCTGAGGCATTCCCCACTGTGAGAAAATGTGATGAAGAGACGAGGAATGGAGAGTCCATTTGTGAGGTTGCAGAAGACAACTCAAGTTGTCCGCCAAGCAATTCTGAGCCCCTTGAATGTAGACAGCTTTGAGGAAGATGTTGTGACAGATAGCTCAGTCCCAAACCTCCAGAGCTTCTTGACAGAGGGAGGCAGATCCCGTCCCTCCCTGTTTGTTGACATAATACATGGAGACTTGGTTGTCTGTGTGGACGAAGACTACTGTGTCGTGAAGGAGATGTTGAAAAACATGGAGAGCTTTGAGGATCGCTCTGAGTTTCAACTGATTGATATGACACTGACAATCCGTACTGGTCCAGAGGCCTTGAGTACGGAGACCATCGAGATGAGCGCTCCAAGCGTAGGTCGACGAGTGTCGTGAGGACCTTCTGATGAGGGGGCGGTTGAAAAAGCAAGCCTCTGGAAAGATTGGAAGGAAGCATCTACCAACGGAGAGACTTCTTCAAAGAAGGAGTGACTGTGATGTGTCGGGAAAGAGGATCGCAAGCCTGCGTCCATTGAGATGCCAGGGTCCACTGAGGAATTCTGAGGTGAAGTCTGGCAAAAGGAGTCACGTGTTCTGTGGAGGCCATGTGACCCAAAAGCACCATCATGTGTCTCGCTGAGATGGAAGAGCGGGAAAACACAGTGTGACAGAGTTGAAGAAGAGCTTCCAGGCATTGTTGTGGAAGGAATGCTCTGAGTTGGATAGTATCCAGAATAGCTCCAATGAATTGTAGAGTCTGTGAGGGCTGAAGTTGAGATTTGGGAAAATTGATTTTGAATCCCAAACTTTGTAGGAACCAGGTAGTCCGTTGGGTCGCTACAATAACCCCTTGAGATGTGGAATCTTTGATGAGCCAGTCGTCGAGGTAGGGAAATACCTGAAGACCATGATTCCGTAGAGCTGCTGCTACCACTACCAGGCTCTTGGTGAACACTCTGGGAGACGAGGCCAGGCCAAAGGGTAGAACTCTGTATTGGCAGTGCAGATTCCCCTCCCGAAATCTGAGGTATTGACATGAGGCCAGATGGATGGGAATATGAGTTTTTCTGCTCGAGAAGGGGATACAGGGATGCCAGGGACAACATGCAAAACTTTTCTTTGACTAGAAATTTGTTGAGAGCCCTGAGATCTAGAATGGGTCGCAGATCGCCGGTCTTCTTCGGAACAAGGAAGTAACGGTCCAAAGGAACTATTTCGATGGCATGGAGCTTGAGCTTGAGCTTCCTGAAGAAGAAGGGTGGCCTGGGATGGATTGGAAGGATACTCTCTTGGAGGAAGCTCCGGTGGAACCTGAGTGAAATGAAGAGAGTATCCTTCTCCGATGATGGTCAGGACCCAGAGGTCTGATGTAATTAAGGTCCATCTGTTGTAAAAATGATGGAGACGACCTCCTATAGGGGGAAAGGGAGACAGAGACAGAACGGTGGAGGTTATGCTCTGTTTTAAACAGTCAAAAATGCTGAGAAGCCTTAGGTGCAGCAGAATGTTGGGATTTCTGTTGCTTCTGAGGTGGCTGTTTTTTCAGAGGAGGGCGAGTATAAGGAGCTGGCTTCGGAGCAAAACGCCTGTGATAGATAAAAGCCGGACGTGCAGGCTTGGCAGGTGTCAGCTTCGGTATAGGTCTGACAATTGAAGCAAATGACTTTTCATGGTCAGATAATTTTTTAGTGGCTGCCTCGATGGACTCGTCAAAGAGGTCATTGCCTTGACAAGGGATGTTAGCCAGGCGGTCTTGAAGATTAGGGTCCATGTCAATGGTACGAAGCCATGTAAGACGACGCATAGCCACAGAGCAAGCAACCGCTCGGGCAGATAATTCAAAGGCATCGTAAGATGATTGCTGGAGATGGAGACGCAACTGAGAAAAAGAAGCAATGACTTCTTGAAATTCAAAATGCATATGATTATCCATGTAAGTCATAAATTTCGGCAGTAGAGAAAGAAGAAATTCAAAATAAGTAATGAAATAAAAATTATAATTGAGGACTTTAGAGGACATCATAGCATTCTGGTAGATGCGACGTTCAAATTTGTCATAGTTTTCCCCTCCCTGCCAGGGGGGACTGTAGCATAGACCTTGGAAGGATGGGATCTTTTCAATGAAGATTCAACTAGTAGGGACTGATGAGATAACTATGAGTTGTCAAATCCCATATGATGTACCATTTTATACCTCAAGTCCAATTTTCCAGGAACTGCTGGTATAGAAAATGGAGTCTCCAGGCATCGAGTAAAAGTCTGGTCCAAAAGCTTGTGAAGTGGAAGCTTGAGACTTTCTGCCAGAGGCTGAGGGAGACGCATGACTTCAAGATATTCCTTAGAATATTTGGAGCCAGTATCCAAGTTAACATCCAAATCTAAAGCCATCTGTCACAGGAAAGATGAAAAAGACAACTGATGCGGTAATGCCCTGTCTCGAGAAGGACTCGAGGACGTCAAAGCAGCATGTGTCGAAGAAGAAGCTTTGGCATGGAAAAAAGTCCCATAGGAACCAGGTGACTTGGTCAAGGCAATCGAAGCCGGGATATCCTCGAGGAGTTGGTGGTCTGATTGATGTCGGAGTAGAACGAGGCTTCGAGGAAGATGGAATATCCTGCGAGGAACGATGTCATGAAGAATGCCTCGATGAAGGTCTTGAACAATGGTGAGAACTGTGTCTAGAACCAGACCTCGATGATCGAGGAGATTTTGCCTCGGAGACAGAAGCAGCCGATGCCAATGTATGAATAGGACTAGAGGTTGTAGATCGAAGCTCCAGAGGCTTGGAGGAGGAACCTCGATGCACTTGCAAAGACTCTGCTCCTTGCTGAGAGTGTGAGGAATCCTGTCGATGCACTCGCAAAGAATCTACTCCTTGCCTTTCATGCTTAGGTGGCAGACCAGACACTCGCAGAGACTCTGCTCCCTGCAAAGAGTGTGACTCCAACCGGGGCATCGGAGGCGGCTCGACGTCACAGGGGTTTGCTGGATGCCCAGGCAGGATAATAGGAAGCAGTTTAGGACCCATAATGGTAAGGTACTGCTTCTCTAAAATGGTCTGGAAAGAAGCCGGCAAGGTGGGATCCGCGTCTGAAACCGGTCCACCTGCCTTGGCCGGAGGTTCCTTCGAGGTAGTGTGAGTGTGCTTCGACTTAGGAGTCTTAGACACTTTAATCACCACCGGCGGAACCGACTGCTGAGCTATCTGACCTGAGGAAACAGGGGAAGATACAGCAGGTGACGTCGAAGCAAGAGCCACTGCAAACGAGGAAGGCTTGATGAGGCTCGAGGTAGAAGCAGGAGGCGCGGAAGGAAGCTCGATGGAAGTCGAAGCCGGAGATGCCTTTGAAGTCGAGGGATCAGTCAAAGACTCCATCTCGAAGAGTTTGTCTACTTGAATGCAACAATGCTTAAAAGCACGAGGCTGAAGTGTTTGGCAAGGCAGGCACGACGTGGGATGATGTTTAGGCCCCAGACACTTGAGGCAGCATCTATGAGGGTCCGTGAGAGAGATCGCGCGCCGACACTTGCTACACTTCTTAAAGCCTGTAGCAGGCCGAGACATAGGCCTAAAAACAGCCGCTGCAAGGTCGAAGCTCGTGGGCTGCGGCCGAGCGGCCCGTCCCGGAGAACGGATGGAAGATGAAAAAAATTTCTTTTTTTTTTTTTAAACTAGATGAAAACAAATAAAATAAAATAAAACAGCGATTCGCGAAGAAAGAACACCAACCGCGGTTGAGAGAAGGCAAAAGTGAACTAAGTTGAATGCAGAGTCAAAGACGGACTTCTCGGCTCCGTGGAAAACTAAGAACTGAGGAGACACGCCCTCTACACTGGGCGGGAAGGCATTCGTGCATGTGCGGTGCAGGCAACTCGAAACTTCTAGTTTCTTCAAGCAAGTCTGCTTGTGAGGCGTCCGCATCGGGGCTCTGTCGGATGACGTCACCCATACGTGAGAATACCTGCCTGTTTGTCCTGGGATAAATAAGCTGTACCTCGAAACCAATCATTAATGTGTCTCATTTGGCAGGCCAAGGCATACCAGCGAATATTCAACAGACCATAACCCCCCCACTCTCTGGGCAGACACATGCGCATAAAAGTCATACGCGGTCTCTTGCCCCCCCCCAGAGGAAATATTGTAAAACTCAGGTAAGTTGAACATGGTGGGCATGGATTAACAATAGTGGTAAAACCTGAAAACGGTATAGCCATATTATACAAGGCCACCCGTCCCGCCACTGATGAGAAAGTTTTCCAAAGTTGAAGTTGGCGCCTCGCTTATCAGGGGAGTACTGTAATCAAAAGTAGAAAGAAAAAGGTAAAAAAAAATCACACAAAAATCATAACAGTGCTAAAAACAATGTTGCTAAGAAATAGCTGAGTCCCATCAAGTTCGTGTCGTCACTCAATCTCCACTCAAATTTGTAGATGACACAAAAGTATTCAAAGTTGCTAAAATGCATGCAGACTATGAAAAATTGTAGGAAACGGGGCAGCCAAATGGCAAATGAAATTGAATGTGAACAAATGCAAAGTGATATACTTTGGGAAAAATAATTCAAATCATACAGTAGTTACCTGACTCTTCAAGAAAAAAGATTTAGGTGTTATCATGGACAATACATTGAAATCTTTCACCCAGTGTGCAGTACCAACCAATAAAGCTAGGAATTATTAGGAAAGAGATAGAAAATAAGTAAAGAATATCATAATGTGTCTGTATTTAGCACACGCTAAAAGCTAACAGGTCCATAGAATATAAATCAGCTAGCATGCCTTAGTAAAAGACCCCCTTTATTTGGGAATACTGTACCTATAAAAAAGTTTTACATTTAATGCCAACTTGCTCTGCTTCTTTTCAGCTTATTTCCTAAGGTTTTGTTTTCCCCTCTCCACCATGGTCCTTCAACTGTTTCTCTGCTATGGTTTTCTTGTTTGTTTCTCCTCTATGTTTTAAATATAGTGACCTTTTTTCTTCTTTTATGTAGGGTAACTTCACTCCCTCATAAGAGGTCTGCTATAGATATCTGATATGTTTTCTTTCTGGGGCACCACATATTAAATCCATTAACACCCCCCCCCCCCCCCAGACATATAGGAACTAAGGCCCAGCTAAAAAGACAGACAGAGTTACTCAAGAAGAGATAACAGTAAGAGAAAGGCAGACATTTGGCAAACAGGCAGAGAAAGAGGGCAAGTGTCAGGGACAGTGAGTTTAACACCTGATTATCAGCTGTGCTGAAAATTCATTTTCAAGTGATGTTTGACTTAAAAAGAAGGGGAAGGGAAGAAGAACAAAGGCACAGGGAAGCGCCGAGTGCAGGAATGAAAGATAGATGCTTCTATCAAGAATAAATCTTTTCCCATTTGTATTTATTCGTTAGAGGGTCTAAGGAGACATGAAAGCCAGAGCCGATCGATATAACATGAAAAAAAGGAAAGACGGAGACTGCACACACTGCACCCATATGTTCTGTCCTTCTTACAGGGTCAGACTGACATCTGTTGAAGGCACAGGACACCGCACAAGGAGAAATCCAGCTGCAAAACAGACAGAGAAATGACACAGGAAAGGAAACGATGACAGCAAAGTTTCACACAAACAGAGATCAGAGACAGTAAATACTGACACAGAGGGACAGTCAAAAAGAGAGAAACACAAATATTGATGCACTACAAGAGAAACAACAGACAGACCTCTCAAAATAGGAAGATAACGAGAACAGTTGTGAGAGGGAAAATCTATCTTAACAGTATTTTTCCATATGTGGTCATCAATGGATGTTTTTGTGTCACCACAGATGAAGAAACTGGATAAAGTGAACAGAATATTTTTGAAAATATTTGTCAATGTGGCCATCAACAGCAATCAACTGTTATTATTACCAGTACTGCTTACCATTTCTTTTTTTTTTTTAATAATTTTTTATTGATAAAGCAGCCAAAACCATAACAAGAAGATCCATCAACAATGCAAACTAGGGCAATCCAGAGACAACCATGAGGCGGCTGCCTCCGCTGCCCAGCGATAACTTTCTTTTGTAGGATCTCAAGAGTTTGATGCTGTTTGTCTACTCTCAATCTTGCTTACTATTTCTAAAATAAGACCGAGCTTGCGCAGCACTATAATATAATAATAATAATAATAACTTTATTCTTATATACCGCCACAATCTTGCGACTTCTAGGCGGTTCACAATGAAGAAAAACTGTACAGACAGCGAATTACAGAGTATAGCATTGAACATCTTGTGATAGTACAAGGAAAATTACAGGGTCAATCGGCGGAAATTGAGAGCATAAGTAGGAAAGGAGAAAGGAGATTGCGCGGTCAATGAGTTACAAGGTGCAAGACTGAATAGATGATAAAGATAACTTAAGAATGTTGATGAGAACTAATTTGTTATCTTGGTACATTAACGGAGGACGGGCACCAGTGAGCAAACTGGTAACAATTAAAGGTGGAATTTTGGCTGATGAGGGTGGACGGGCTTCTTAGGATAGGAGGAGGCTCTGATTTTAGGGGGGGAAGTCTGGTTAGGTTATGAATTTCTTAAACAGGGTGGGTTTTAGTTCTTTCCTAAAGACACTATATGATTCTCTGGCGGCATCGGTGAAGTAGCCTAGCCAAGTGTGCAGTCTACCTGCTTGGAATTTGAATGTTCTGTCAAAGAAGGTATGATATCTACAGCCTGTGATATTTGGGTAGGTAAAGAGGTTACGGTTTCTGGTAGGCCTGGTAGAGGAGTGGAATTCAAAGTGAGGTAGTAGATAGCTGGGGGCCAATCCCCAGATTAGTTTGTAGCAGAGGCAGGAGAATTTGAACAGAATTCGTGCTTCAATTGGTAACCAATGAAGGAGTTTGTAGAATGGACTAACATGATCGCTTTTCTTTAGTCCGAATATTAAACGGATGGCCGTATTTTGAACTATTCTCAGTTTTCTCACATTTTTTTTAGGTATCCCCAAGTAGACAATGTTGCAGTAATCCAGGGTGGATAAAATCAGTGACTGAACCAATATTCTGAAGGATAGCGGGTCAAAGTATTTTTTTATGGTTTTCAGTTTCCAAAGGATGAAGAAGCATTTTTTGGTCACTGAGTTTATGTGATCGGTCAAAGTCAAGTGGGTGTCCAGGGTGACTCCCAGTATTTTTATGGTTTTTAGTATTGGGTGATCATGGCCATTTACATGTATTGTAGTTGCGGAGATTTTTTCGTTTGGGCTAGCAAGGAAAATCTTTGTCTTTTCTGAGTTTAGTTTCAGTTTGTAGTTTAAGAGACTTGGCAGAAGGGCTTCGAGGTAAAATAACATTATTCGCCGATGACGCCAAACTGAGTAATGTAGTGGGCAAATGCACAACAGACGAAGATTCAGTGCCCGACAACATGATGCACGACCTACTCCTACTGGAGCGATGGTCTAGGACATGGCAACTCAACTTCAATGCCTAAAAATGCAAAGTTATGCACCTGGGCAGCCAGAATCCATGCAAGTCTTATACCCTTAATGGCGAGATCCTAGCAAAAACGGTAGCAGAACGAGACTTGGGGGTAATCGTCAGTGAGGACATGAAGTCTGCCAATCAAGTGGAGCAGGCTTCGTCCAAGGCAAGACAAATCATGGGCTGCATACGAAGGGGTTTCGTCAGTCGTAAGGCGGAAGTCATTATGCCATTGTATAGATCCATGGTGAGGCCCCACCTGGAATACTGTGTGCAATTCTGGAGGCCGCATTATCGCAAGGATGTGCTGAGACTGGAGTCGGTGCAAAGAATGGCCACCCGGATGGTCTCGGGACTCAAGGATCTACCATACGAAAAACAGCTTGACAAATTACAGCTATACTCGCTCGAGGAGCGCAGAGAGAGGGGGGACATGATCGAGACGTTCAAGTATCTTACGGGCCGCATCGAGGCGGAGGAAGATATCTTCTTTTTCAAGGGTCCCACGACAACAAGAGGGCATCCGTTGAAAATCAGGGGCGGGAAACTACGAGGTGACACCAGGAAATTCTTTTTCACTGAAAGAGTGGTTGATCGCTGGAATAGTCTTCCACTGCAGGTGATTGAGGCCAGCAGCGTGCCTGATTTTAAGGCCAAATGGGATCGGCACATGGGATCTCTTCACAGGGCAAAGGTAGGGGAGGGACATTAAGGTGGGCAGACTAGATGGGCCGTGGGCCCTTATCTGCCGTCTATTTCTATGTTTCTATGTTTAAAGTCCATTTTTCTATTTCGGTCATGATGGAGAAGATTTGTTTTGAGTTGGCTGAGGTCACATTTGTTATTGGTATTAATATGGAGATGTCATCTGCGTATATGTAATAAGTTAGGTTAAGCCTTTGTAATAGGTGGCCTAGGGAGGAGATGTATATATTGAACAAGGTGGGAGATAGGGGGGAGCCTTGTGGGACTCCCGAAGGGCTTTTCCAGGGTTTAGAGTAAGTTCCTTCATGGACCACTTGATAAGACCATTTGGTTAGGAATCCTTGGAACCAGGTCCATACTCTTCCTGATAGTCCCATTTCGTCTAGGCACCTAAGCATTGTTTCGTGGTCCACGAGATCGAAGGCGCTGCTGAAGTCTAACTGTAGGATCAGGGCGCTGGAACCTTGATTGAAAAGGTTGTATAGGTGGTTAAGGAGAGAGCCTAGGACTGTCTCAGTACTGAATCCTTTTCTGAAACCTGATTGGTGGTCATTTAGGAGAGAGAACTTATCTAAGTGATTTACTAATTCCAAGTTGACCAGCCCTTCCAGCATTTTGGTGAAGAAGGGGGTGCTCGCTATGGGTCTGTAGTTGGACGCCATTGTGAGCGAGATCTTCTGGTCTTTGGGTATGGGTGTGATTAGGATGTGTCCCATATTTTCCAGATAAGTTCCGTTTTTGAGAGAGTATGTTGCCCAGTTAAATAGATCCCTTTTAAATTCTGGTATTGCATCTTGCATGATCTGAGACGGACATTCATCTAGTAGACAATTTGATTTGGAGTATTTGTTGAAGAGTGCAAGGAAGTTGTTCCAATCTGGGGGCTCGAAATGCTTCCAGCTCATGTCGCCACTGGATTCATTATTCTGCGATTTGAGATTGAGTTCGAGATTGGGTGGAGGAGGGGGTATTGAGGCTCTTAAGTCGGTGATTTTTTTCCTAAAGTGGTTGGCTAGGGTGGTGACCGCTGGGATTTGATCATGATGGTTCTGTAGTATCTGTGTGGTGTCTGTTATTTTGTTTACTAGTTTGAATAGTTCTCTACTGTTTGTATTGGCTGCTCCTATTTTCTGTGCATAACAGTTATAACGCTTTTCTTTGATCAGATTTTTGTAATTTTTCATTTTTTGTTTCCATTTAATTTTATCTTCCACTTTGTCGTTTTTTTGCCATATTCTTTCCAGTTTTCTGAGATCTTGTTTGAGTGCTAATAATTCGGCGTCATACCATTCTTTTGATGCCCTTGTGTTCTTTTTGTATGATTGAAGAGGAGCTATTTGATTGAGTGTGTCTTTTGTGAATTTATCCCATCTAGTGGGGAAATCTTGCTCTTCTTCTAATTTGGGGTGTAGTTCATAATGGGTCCAGAATTCTTTTGGATTGATGATGCTTCTGCGGGTGACTGTTTTTTTCAAACTGGTTTTGTTTATATGTGTTTCTGTTGAGTGTTTCTTTTGCCAACATAATTCAAAATTGTAGGTATAGTGATCTGACCATATGCTTTTAACCCAGTTTCCTATATGGTATTGTATTTTTTGTGCGTCGGGGTCTTTGTGGGAAAAAGTGACGATGTCCAGTTGGTGTCCCTTTTCATGTGTTTCCTCTTTGTCAGGAATTCCAAAGCCCAGGGTATTTAGGAACAAGTCGATTTCTGTCACTTCCGGTTTCTCCCTTTGCTCTAGGTGAACATTTATGTCTCCCAGAAGTATGTTATATGGGCCTTTTATGGTATTGGACGAAAAGAATTCAAAGAATTCTTCTTTTGCACTTGACCATTTTTTGGGGGGGATGTAGAATAGTGTAGCTATTAGATATTCTTCCAGTTCGGGGTTGGTGATCTTACAGGTGGTGATTTCCATTTCTTCTGTGATTTTTGAGTCCATTCTGGTGAAGTCAAAGTAGCATTTAAGTATTATCGCTAGTCCCCCTCCTCTTTTCCAGCTTCTAGTTATTGGGACGATTTTGTAGCCCTGCGGTAGCATTTCCTTCATTATGACGTCTGTGTCTGAGATCATCCATGTTTCAGTTAGGAATATGATATCCGGGTTCTTATATTCAATCCAATCATGCATGATGTGTGCCTTATTTCTCACTGACCGGGCGTTCAGATAGTACCCCTTGAAGTTCCTATATTGTTTGGGAGTGGGGGTTTCAATATGTTTCAGTTGTTTTAAGTTTTTTTTGATTTTGGTCTTGTTTCTGTGTTGTTTGGATGCTTTGTGTATGGTGTTGATTGCGGGGATTTGAAAAGGGCCAAGTTCAGAGCAGTTAAGTAGGGTTTGGGGGGAGGGGGTTGGTTTTATCTGTTTGAGTGGCCTGTGCCAGGAGATGTGGACTGGGATTGGTTCAGGGGGTCTTTCGTCGTTACACCGGCATCTATAGTAGGTTAGGTAGATGATGCATAGAATTATCTGTGTGGTATTTGATGCCCTCATTTTGGCTGTGGGTGAAACAGATATGACCTTGGTAATAGTTGAGGCACAGTACAGATATGAATATGAAACAGTTATAAAACTTCACAATAATAAAACTTCACAATATTCATGCAATGTCATGCAGGTTCGCATTATCGTGTATGTTCGTGTAATCTTGCGGGTTCATCTAGTCAGGCAGTGCAATTGTAAACTTCACAGTATTCAGGCAATTATAAACTTCACAATATACAGGCCAAGTCATGCAGGTTCGCATTTACATGCAGGTTCATGTAATCATGCAGTTAACCTAGTCAAGCAGTGTCATGCATGGTCGTGCTAAGTCAGTATAAGCTATTGAGGTTAATAGTTAATTAGTTATACTTATCGCTAGGAGGCTTTTTGAGGCTGTTGAGAGTCCTGTTGAGACTGGTTACAGTGGTGGCTGGTTACTGTGGTGGAGCTCACTAGTCTCCCTGGGCTGCGTTGGGGTGCTTCCCTTATCGGCGCTTCACGAAGGCGCTCACAAAGGCGCATGTCAGCATACAGAGGGGAGAGATCCTACTCCGCAGACAAGAGATGCTGGACCATGTACACTATTAAAGGGAACTGTCAAGATGTAAAAGCAACCTCTGAAAGGTAAGTTATTAGTCTGGATTTAAATATAAGAACATAAGAAGTTGCCTCCGCTGGGTCAGACCAGGGGTCCATCGCGCCCAGCAGTCTGCTCCCACGGTGGCCCATCAGGTCCATGACCTGTAAGTGATCCTTTGTCTAAGACCCTTTAATCCCCATGTTTCTTCTTTCTATACCCTTCATGATCCTATCTCTACCTCTATTTATATCCCTCCATCCCCCTATCCTTCAGGAACTTGTCCAATCCCTCTTTGAATCCCCTTAATGTACTCTGTCCTATCACATCCTCCGGAAGTGCATTCCAGGTGTCCACCACCCTCTGAGTGAAGAAAAATTTCCTAGCATTGGTTCTAAACCTGTCCCCTTTCAATTTCTCCGAGTGCCCCCTCGTTCTTGTAGTTTCCAATAGGATGAAGAATCTGTCCCTCTCCACCCTCTCTATAGGCAGAGGAGGCCATGTGGCACCAACTCAGGAAGTCAGTGCTGAGCAAACAACACAGCAAGATTGAAAAAGCAGAGATAGGAATCAGCAGTGGAGGAAAAGGACACACAGACTGGCATACATGAGGCAATGTGTAGGGAGGAGAAAAGACTATGTAATCCAATCCAAAACACAGCACTAAGACTTATCTTTTCATTGAGGAAACACGACCACATCACAGAGGCATGCCTCAACTCACACTGGCTTCCAATTCCGGCAAGAATACTATTCAAATTCTACTGTCTACTATTTAAAACCATAAACCTACCTGAACAGCTGCCTCATCCAAACTACATCAACTAGACATAGGAAAACCCACACTCCATTAACGCACCCCCCAATCAAAGAAGTCAAACAGAAAAAACTATATGATGGCCTCTTAGCCACACAAGCAGCAAAACTCAACAACCAAATCTCCAATCTACTGATTATGACCCCAGACTACAAAACATTCAGAAAAGAAGTAAAGACGCTACTTTTCAAGAAATTCCTGCAAACGACTTAATACCGCTAGCTCCTTCCCACTTCCCAATACCTTCCCAATTCCCCAAAGCAAACTCATCCACTCTTTATCTCCTCTAGAAATTACCAGATATCTTCTTCTTGTAATACGTTTTTTGTAATCTGCCTTGAACCACAAGGCAATGGCGGAATAGAAATCTCTAATGTAATGTAATGAGGAACTGCAGAACAAATGCAAGTAAACAGAAGTTTGAACAGTATGTACAAGTGGATGGGAAGCCGATGCCAACTCTTGAGGAAAGGACTTGCATGATTATAGCAACATTGAACTGTGACCATGAAAAATGAGTTGTGTCAGCTCTTCTTGTACTTCATGGTTGTTTTCTAACTCATTTGCTTAATGGCTGCTTTATTTTCAGGTTCCTTGACTTGCCCATTTAGAGCCCAATATTCAAACACTCGGCAAGTGCTCCATTATGGTAACTGTCCAAAGACAGCAGAGAATTTGATTGCATCAGGCCTCCTAGAAATTGCAAAAAGCAACAGTTACAACCTTAAAGAGCAGCGGTTTAATTACATCACTCCTCTACAGAAAAATCGGGACTTGCAAAGAGGGTCCATGGTGAAAACCCAGCTTTCAAAGAGCATGAAGAGGACAGATTTTAATATGGAAGGAGGCCTCAGTGTTGGCTAAGTATTCTGTAGCATCGGTAGCAAGGAAGGTTGATACTCTTTGGGTTTTGGCCAGGCACTAGTGACCCGAATTGGCCACCGTGCGAACGAGCTACTGGGCTTGATGGACCTTTGGTCTGACCCAGTAAGGCTATTCTTATGTTCTTATTCTTATGTGTGGTTTTGTTTTTTCTGATCACACAAGCTGAAAACATGTTACCTAATAATATATCACTGACTTGCTGAGTAAATATTGATCATTAGATTATTAGAGTGGGGGAGGGGGGGTTTAAGAAGGGTACCATAACTGAAAAATTAAATGAATTATTTGTTTTGGTGTTAAAGGTAGAAAATGTTGGAGAGATACCCTTGCCAGAATCATTCATCTTTATATTCTCCTGAGAATCATTGCCTTTAAAATCAGTGTGAATCGGAAGAGATACTAGAGATAACGAGTGATGGGTAGCCAATATGCTTTCAAAAGTGGGGTAATGTGGTAAAAAGTTTTGGCATTATCACCTCTCTCACTCTCAGGTCCTTGTCTCCTCTCATATGTCTTCATCTGAAGCACCTCAATGCTTTTTATGCCCTCCACAACTAAATGTATTAGAGCAGCGTAACGCAAATTGTGTGCCACAGCGAGATTCTAGCGAGACACCGGCTAGGAGGCAAGTTGCCTCTCCTCCTCTCATACCCTCCTCTCTACTGGTGTAGTAATAGCAAGCTCAGGGTCCCATCTGGAAAGCCTCCATGCATGCAAGGATGTTGACTGATGACATCACACATGCACGTGATGTCATCATGTTGATGCCTACACCCTCCAGACGCAGTCCTGAGTTTAGTGTGCTGCAGCTTCAAAAAGTTTGCAAGACACTGCATTAGAGCCTCACTAATGATTTGCAGAGGGGCATCAACACCTCCTGCTAGCTATGGTTTTCTTTACCCACTGCCTTGTCATATTGTTCACCACCTTGAGATTTTCAGACACCACCACCTCAAGGTCTCTTTCCTGATCCGTGTAGTGTCCCACCCCCTAGCACATACTGTTCTTTTGCCCTTCTTCACATTAAATTTTAACTGCCAAACATTCGCTCAAAAATATGGTTAATAGAATCAGCCATAGTACCGTCCCTGGGTAGACTCTACCACCCTCTGCCACCTGTCAGTCAACCAGTTTCCAATCCAGATCACCACTTTCCTCAAATTCTATACAGTGTTCCCCCGCGAATTTGCGAATCGCAGTATGCGGACTCAGTTATTTGCGGTATTTTCTGACTACCTCTTTCGGTAAGAAAATACAGGGAATGAGTCCGCTCCCCGGAGATTTACTGCACCTGTCAGCACCCCAGCTGCCCTCTCCTGCCTTTTTACAGACTCAAAACTGCATTTGCGGTTTTTCAAAATTCGCGGGTATTCCTGGAATGGAACCCCTGTGAATTTTGGAGGAGTACTCTATATGGTGCTTTAAGTAGCGTGTGCAAATTTGGGTGTGTGTCCAATTTGCACATGCAACTTAATTAAATAATGAACCAATTAGCACTGATAATTGGCAACAAGCAATTAATAGCCTTAGCTGAATTGAATTTAAAATTATGCATGTAAATTTAGACATGGGATTTGCCCTAAAATTTATCCACAACACCAAAAAGGGGTTAAAAAAATGGGAGTCATGAGAGGTTTGGGGGCATTACTCAAATTTACATGCATAATTAGAGAATAAGGTGCATCCGTGCCTACGTTAAGTGTGAGGCTTTGCAGCACATTTCAGTTGGTGCACATGGTTGCACCGAATGTTAAGTGCATGTTCTGGGCATAAGTGCTATTCTACAAAACCATGTCCAACTAAGTATGGGTTGGCACCTATATTGTAGGTGCCATATATAGAATTTACCCCTTTAGCCCATTGAGTTTCATTATGAGCCTTCTATGAGAAACTGTGTCAAAGGCCTTACTAAAATCCAAGTTGACTACATCTAGCACATGTCCAAAATCCAGTTTTCTGACCACTCAGTCAAAGAAATCAATCAGATTCGTTTAGCACGATTTTCCTTTGGTGGATTCATGTTGCCTCAGCTCTTATAACCCATTGAATTCCAGGAAATTCGCCATCCTTTACCTTTCCAACCACCGACGTAAGGTTTACTAGCCTACAATTTCCTCCTTCTTCTCTATCTTCAGTTTTGTGAAGAAGTACCGCATCCGGGATCTAGGATGATTCATTGCAGCCAGTTCAGCATGACTAGTGGCATAGTAAGAGATGGACTGCCCCAGGCGCCGTCTTTGTGGGAGCTCCAGCACCGCTGTCCCTCCATGCCATGTTCGCGGCCTTCCTTCACCACCCCATGTACCTCTTTAAAATCTTCAGCACAAACAACTACTCTGCTGCTCACACCAGCCTGGCTCCCTCTGAAATCACTTTTGGGTCAAGGGACCAGGAAGTGACATCAGAGGGAAAGCCAATGCCAGCTGGTGTTGGGGGGTGGAGGGAGGGGGGTTGGCACGGAAGGGTGCCTCCTACCCTTGGTACGCCACTGAGTGTGGCCAATTTAGTGCTGAACTAAGAACCTAAGAATAGCCTTACTGGGTCAGACCAATGGACCATCAAGCCCAGTAGCCCGTTCTCATGGTGGCCAATCCAGGTCACTAGTACCTGGCAATATTGTATGCTCCAATCCAAGGCAAACAGTGGCTTTCCCCATGTCTTTCTCAATAACAGACTTTCTCCTATTGGTTTAAAAAAAAATTTTCACTCGGAAAATAAAGCTCTGGAATGTGTTGCTAGAGGTTGTGGTAAGAGCGGATAGCATAGATGGTTTTAAGTCTGGCCCGGAAGATTTGATGGGGATGGGAGCTAAAGCAGGGCAGGAATCTCAGGCTGACTGCATTGTGGGGGGTGATGACCCCCAAATTCTTTCCTCCCCCTCTTCTCCCTGTCCACAATCCGCCGGCACTTCTCCCTTCTCTTGTGTCTGCAGCAATGACGAAATGGCCATTTAATTGCAGCTGCAATGAAATGTCCCAAGATTAAAAGGCTGCGATGAATCATCCCATTCTGTCACATTCGTTCTTCTCCAATCCTGAAGAATCTCTTCCATCTCCGTGGATTTATTATACAAATCTTTAAGAAGACCTGGGTGAAAGTGCAAAAGTGAATAGGGGACATGTGTGAAGAAAAAAGAAAGCAGAGAAAGAAGGGAAAAATAGAGATACCGTGTTTCCCGAAAATAAGACATTTGGGGCCCAAAAAAGGCACTAGGTCTTATTTTCAGGGTATGCACATAAGAACATAAGAATTGCCGCTGCTGGGTCAGACCAGTGATCTATTGTGCCCAGCAGTACGCTCACGCGGCGGCCCCTTCCTCTCCTTTACCCCAATTCTTCCTCTTTCCTTTTCTCCCCCACATGTGCGGCATCTTTCCTCCCTTCCCCCTGTGCAGCAGAAGTTTGCCCAGCTTCTATCCTTCCCTCCCTCCCATCCCTTGTACAGCAGAACCCTTGAGCACCCCCTTCCCCCACTGCGCAGCCGAACCCCTGCCAGCCCTCCATCCTTCCCTCCCCGCCGAAAGCGAGCGAGCCCTACCTTTAACCGAAGCAGCATCAGGCCTGCAGCACTCTAAATAAGCTGCTTGGCCTTGTCCGTTGGGAATTTCACTCTGCTGCGTGAAATTTTGTTTCAGAGCACAAATGGAATGGGATTTTGGGAGAGTAGTGCTAAGGAGCGATCCTGATATGCTTCTGTTCTAATGGCTCCCAACTTTAAAATGTCACTCTATAGCAATAGTCTTGCAGTCTGCCAAATAAGGAACCACTTCCATAGGGTTTGTACTGCAAAACTACTCCTAGAGATCTCTGGATACCATTTTGAAGTTGATGCAGCAGGAGCATAAGGCAGGGGGCGGAGAGGCCAGAATGCTGTGATCAATGCTGGAGGACCTCCAACTCTTCCGCAAACACCTAAAAACCTGGCTATTCTCAAAACTGTAACACTTCCCCCCTCTTAGGCCTCTCACCTTCCCCTTTACACCTAACTCTTTAATCTCTCCTCTCTCATCCTTCTTCCTGTAAACCGTGCCGAGCTCCGCATTCGTGGAGATGGTGCGGTATATAAACCCAAGGTTTAGTTTAGTTTAGTTTTAGTTTAGGACCTGGGATTTTATGATACCACAGATGAGGATCCAGAGAGGAATGATTTCTGTGATGTATCAGGGGAGTAGGAAACAGGGGTGATTGGTCTCTTCTAGATCTTCATGAAAATCTACTTGGATCAACTACAATGAAGCATACTTTAAAAATAGATGTTTCCCCCCCATCCTGCTGCTAGCCCCTGAGTCAGAAAGTACTTTTGTTGTGAGCCTTTGAAAAATTTCCTGATGCAGAGAAGTGATCTAGCCATGTCAACCCACCTGTTACAGGTGGTTGGTTCTGATCTATCTCATTTTAAATGCTATGATGAAAAAATGAGTCAGAAGTACAAAAAAATAAATGATAATCAGTATCCCAGAGCAGTACTTTACTCTTTTTCTTCTGGCAGAGCTGACGAGATGGAATTTAGCTCTTGCTTGTCTCTCTAACTGGAAGGAGATCTCTCGGAGGGTTTGTTCCTTCGCTGGAAGAATATTCATACTGGAACTGGAAAGAGACAGTTGGAATAATCCAAACTATGCATGCAATCTCTCTCTCTTTGATATGGGATCCAGAGATTGGAATACTGCCAGCCAACGGATAGTATACCTTAATGTCTTGGTTCTTCTTTATTTCAGTTTTATTTTGTTTTCCCTTTTCTCCTATTATTCTTTCAGATTGTCTATGGTTATGAGTCCCATTGGAGATCATGTGCTATGTGAAACTGTTATTGATGGAGAGTTGGACAAGGTCATAAGTTCAGGGCACAGTAGTCTTAAATCAACAGTAACCTTATCAGGGGAAATGAGAGGTTGGAGAAGGGGGCAAAGAGCGTGCGTGTGAGAAAGCAAAACAGGAAGGAGAAAAATCAAGAGGGAAAGAGAACACTTATAGGGACAGGCGCTTTCACAAATTTAATCTTAAGGCTTCCTTTTCTGATTGGCTGCCAAATGACACTGTCTCAGAGTGTTAACTTGAGAGGCATAAAAGGCAGCTGTTCGGCCAGCTCATGTTAAAACAAATCTACTTTACTCATCACCAACCAATTTCTTGCTCCCCCTCCCCTTTTTTTTTATACTCTTTCAAATTTGTACCTCACTGGATGTTTACTTAATACTGAGCAGAAGTTAAAGAGATAATATTTAATACTGCCAGCTGCAAATCTGAGTCTTATCTTACTTGGGCTGTTTTTTAAGCTAGGATGGAGGGGCACTGGAGAGCCTGCTCCCAGATAGATGTGTACGAGATCTGCTGTCTAGAAGTCATAACCTGGTAAACTGCAATATATTCTACATACATGCCCTGGGAGATTATTAACCAGTGGTAAACTAGCAATCCAGAAACAGCAGTTACTGAGGCCTCACACAGAGGGAAAATGAGCAGACAGAACACAGAAAATGGATGCCAGCAAGGAAACTGAATCCGAAATCCCTCTTACCACAATCCTAAAGGAATTGTGACACATTAAAGTACTATGACAAAATATTATGGTGTAACTACATAAATTAAAATGAAGGCGGTTTCCCTTACAGCATAATTCTCTTTATTAAAACAAAAACGTGGAAATAAGAGTGGATGAATTGAAGGGAAGGACAAACTATTATAGAAACTGGGACAAGTCCAAATCATTGCTGAACTGAAAAGAGGACTTTTAAGGTGCAGATCATAGGAACTGAGGAGTGGACTCCATTTAAATTTCTTACTTACCTTTTCCAAATAAGAGCTGAAGTTATTATCCTGCCCAAGTAGGCTCATAATTGTAGGTTTTATGTTGAAGTATACCTGCTGAACACCATTTTGGGTGAATCTCTTCATAGAAATGGTTAATAAATCCCAATAAAAAAATTAGGTCTTACCTGATAATTTTCTTTCCATTAGTCATTCACACTATTCCAGACCAGTAGGATAGTAGTGTCCATTGACCAGCAGATGGAGATAGAACAAGCAAGAAAAACTGCTTGATATAGGACATGTTCCACCCACAGCTCCTCAATATTATTTAGACAAGCAGAATGAAACCAGGAAAGCAAGAGTCTAGCAACCACTCCACTCTATATTCTCATTCTTGTCTTCATATTTCCCTTTTCTTTTCTTCAGTCTTTATTTTTTTTTTCATATGATTCTGATGAGAAAGAGAAGTCCAAAAGCCCATAATGGCATAAGAGGAATGAAGTGCAAGACCAAACCACAGCTCCAGCCTGCAGGAACCAGAATAGGGAGGGCCTCTGGAATAGTGTGAATGACTCAATGGATAGAAAATTATCAGGTGAAACCTAATTTCTTCTTCCATAGCTCCAGGAATGGCACGAACTCCTGCAGGGCCAAGCGAATCACCCTGAATTCCAAGAGATTGATGGACAGGCTGCCTCTGATGGGGGCCAAACACCCTGGGCGAGATGAGAAAGACAGTGAGAGAGAGAGCCACCAGCCAGAGAGAGTGGCATTTTTCATCACTGCCTCCATTGCTGCATTGGAAAGGGAACACTCTTGTACTATTGCTGCTTTTTATCTTTCTATAGTGCTGAGAGACATATACAGCACTGTATATTTTGACATGTAATAGATGGTCCCTGCTCAGAAGAGCTTACAGTCTAACTTGAACAGATATGACATATAGGGTTGGAGATGCTGTACATTTTGACATTTAATAGTTGGTTCCTGCTCAGAAGAGATTACAGTCTAACTTGGACAGAAGGTTGGGGATGCAAAATCCAAGGCGAGAGGAGTTCGGAGTTGAAAGTAGTCTCAAAGAGATAGGCTTTTAAGGTGGACTTGAACACTGCCAGAGAAGGCGTCCACTGTAGGTATTCGGGCAGCTTGTTTCAGGCATAAAGCACAGCAAGACAGAATGGACAGAGTCTGGAATTAACAATGGAGGAGAAGGGCACAGATAGGAGGGACTTACCAGGTAAGTGGACCTCAGAGGGGGAGGGGGGGCATAGGGAGAGATACGTGATGAGAGATAATAAGGGACTGCCAAGTGAATGCATATGTAGGTCAGTAAGAGGAGTTTGCATTGTATTTGGAAACGGATGGGGAGCCTATGAAATGAATTTAGGAGAGAAGTAATGTGAGTATAGCAGCTTTTGTACAATAGTCATGCTGCTGAATTTTGAACGGATTGAAGGGGAGAAAGATGGCTGAGCGGAAGACCTGAGAGTAGTGAGTTGCAATAATCTAAGTGCAAGGTGATTAGGGCGTGGATAAGTGTTTTGGTAATAGGTGTCAGATTTTGGTAATATTACAGAGGAAGAAGTGGCAGGTTTTAGCAGTATGTTGTATCTGGGTAGAGAAGGAGAGAGAGGAGTCAAAGATGACCCCAAGTTCACGAGCAGACATGATAGGGAGGATGAGAGTGTTGTCCACAGAGACAGAGAACAGGAGAAGTGGGTTTAGGTGGGAAGATGAGCAGCTCAGTTTTAGCCTTATTTAGTTTTTAGATGGCAATGAGACATTCAGGCTGCAATGTAGGGCAGGGAGGCTGAGACTTGGGTCTAGGTTTCAGTTGAGATATATGGTGGAGTGAGGTAGATGTGGGAGTCATCAGCATATAGATAATACTGTAAACCATGGGAAGAGATCAGCGCTCCAAGTGATCAGGTGTAGATTGAGAAAAGGAGTGGTCCCAGGAGGTTCACCAATTGATAGCGGGCTGTGGAGGAAGAACCACTGTTGCATACACTGAAGGTGCGATGGGAGAGATTGGAAGAAAACCAAGAGAGAGCAAAACCCTGGAATCCCAATGCTAATAATGAATCCTTACCACCACTGTTTTTTGTCTGTCCAACAGGGATTTGAACCTGCTTTTTCTGCTAGTATTTTTCTCTTAGAAAGCTATGCCCGTTTTTGCCTTCCCTGACCTAAGCTCAGCTTCAAGCCTTCCTCCTTTCCTATGAGTAGAAGTATGTGAGTTGTTTTGTTTCTATGTGAATTTTATCAAGGGAAAAAGTGAGCAATTTTCAGTCAGCCAATATACGTGGATAAAATCTTGTTTTTAAAAATGTGTCTTATAACATTCATGCCAAAGCAAAGAAAATTGACCTCAGGAAATCCAGAGAGAAAAAAGCAACAGGAGAAACCAAAAAAACACTGTGGAGCAACGATGTTCCTTTTTTATGCACTTTATTAAGAAAAGTCAAAGTTCAAAAGTACAATAATATAATCCCTCAAAGATAAAATAATCCACATGAGAATAAAGTGATCCACATAAAAAACCTAAAGGACCTAGTCCGCTGAAGGCATGGGACCCAACATGGTCCGTGTTTCAACAAAAAGTCTTCCTTAGGGGTCCCTGAGAGTCCTCTGGTTGTAGATACGTGGAACAAACTGGTATGTGGAGAGTCGTGATAAAGACGCTGCTTGAAACCAAAGCAAACATGGCAGCTACCTACGTTGTGCCTGCCTTACTTTCAAGATCCTACACGGCATCCTCCCCCCCCTTTTATTCCTCTTTCTTGGAATTCCTCTAACCCCAATTCCACCAGATCCACCCAAAAACTGAAACTCTCCTTTCCCTCTCTAAAAGGCATCTCCCTTGTAGGAAAACTAGGTTCCTCCCTCCCTTTTAGAATCACTGAGCTCTGGAACAACCTTACCTCCCCTCTTAGGAATCTGAGCTCTCTCCAACTCTTCCGTAAACATCTGAAAACCTGGTTATTCTCAAAAATGTAACTCTTCCTCCCTCTCTGATTATTCTAGTCCTCTAAATTTCCTTTTCATCCTTCCCTCCTCTGGAGTTCCTTTCTACCCTAACTCCTGTTAACCGCGTCGAGCTTTGCGAATGTAGAGATGATGCGGTATACAAACCTAAGGTTTAGTTTAGTTTAGTTTCGCTACCATGGACCCCACAGATCCAGAGAGCCCCGCGGTCCGAACATCTTTAATAAATAGCTAAATTTTCCTTTTCAGAGGGACCCTGACATGACAGCTGGTCTCACAAACTACTGGCAGCTGCCCCAAAGCTTTCCCTCTGCAGCGATCTGCCCTGTTGGAAACAGGAAGTTGCAGCAGAGGGGAATGGCTGCCATGTCAGGGCCCCTCTGAAAAAGAACATTTTGGTGGGCGGGAAGAAGCAGTCTGCCCTGGGTGCTCCAAGGCCTGGTGTCATTAACTTCTTTGGGCAGCAACAGCATTTACAATTCACTGCTGTTGCCGGCTTTGGGCCTTCCTCTCTGCTGGGTCCTGCCTACTTCCTGTTTCCATGACGGCAGGACCCAATAGAGAAGAAGGCCCAAAAGCCAGCAACAGCAGCAAATTGTGAATGCTGCTGCTGCCCGAAGAAGTTCATGACGCCAGGCCTTGGAGCACCCACTTAGGGGCTGCACTGCCGACCGGGGACGGGGTGACAGAAGGAGGAAAGGGAGTAGAGGGGGAGAGAATTGCTGCACCCAACTGGAGCGAGAAAGAGAGGAAGAAGGAAGATGAGGGAGGGAGGGAAAGGAAGGAATGAAAGGAGATGTTGGATTCTTTGGTGGACTTCTTGCCTTGTTGTTTCATTACAAGTTAACATACATGGAGTGGAACGTACTAGAAGAGTTACAGATTTGGTTGTTTATACATACATACAAGAGCTGTTCAAAAAGTATCACACCTTTATTCAGATACAACAATCTTATACTAATCTCCTTCAAAGTAGTCCCCTTGGGCTGCCACACACTTCTTCCAACGGTTCTGCCACTGTCGGAAGCAGTGCTGGAACGCCTCTTTTGAGATTGCTCACAACTGGTCCATCCGTCGCATTCTGCATGATGTCTTCTCTTGACTGAAATAAATCCATAAATCCAGGACTCAACAGTGATCACTGTGCTGAGGAAGTTGGGATCACTGTTCACAATATCCAGCATGTCCTGTGCGATCTCCAAACGGAGTTGCTTCTGCTTGATCATTAGCAGCTTTGGCATGAATTTTGCTGAAATTCTCCTGAAGCCCAAATCCTCAGTCAAAATGGAATGAACAGATCCAACGCTGATGCTCGCCTCATCTGCAAGTTATCTGATCGTGACTCGACGATCCTGCATCACCAGGGTCCTCACTTGGTTAATGACAATCTCATTTCTGAATGTTGAGGGCCTACCAGAACGTGCTTCACTTTCCACTGATGTGTGGCCATCTCTGAAGCGGTTGTACCACTTCTTTATCTGTGTGATGCCCATTGCTTTGTCCCTGAAGGCATATTGAATCTTGCGGATTGTTTCCACTTGGGAATCACCAGACTATACACAAAATATAATGCAGTAGCGTTGTTCAATTTTTTCATCATTTTGTCAAAAATGGAAATCAGACGACGCTCACTTACACTTCCTCACTCATCGGCAGTCTGCCTGCGACTGAAAAAATTTCAAGCATTTGCATTAGGGGCGCCTACATACATGCACCAAACCATGCCTCCCTAGCTTTATTTGTTTATGCAAGAAAAATTAAGGTCTGATACTTTTTTAACGGCCCTCGTATGGATTACAGTTGGTCGACATAGTGAGGCAGTTGAGAGGCATTGTAAACTTGGTTATTAATATAGACTTTTATTTCAGATAGTATTACTGCTTTACAATATATTTGAACACTTTTATATACGTATGGAAAGGGTTCAAAGTTAAAGTCCTAGGTAATTAGGTGGGAAGGGAAGGAAGAGGGATTTTTTCAGAGATGTCTGGGGGTTGCATAGAAGAAAAACTGTGCACTGGTATGCTAATCTTTGTTTTGAATTTAAAAAAAGAAAAGAAATACCAGTGGAAATACAGAAGTAAATAAGAAAATAAATAAATGGGGGCGGGGCGTGGGCAGAGCAGGAACGGGGTAGGGCCAAGGGGGCCCAGTGTACTTGTGTTCCTAGGGGCCCTTGAAGAATTAATCTTGCCCTGCCAGGGAGAGTTACGCCAACACAAATGATCACTTTGTGGGAGTCAATCAAGAAGAAAAGACTAGGACAACGCACAGCAGGCATGCTGCTTCTTCACGACAATGTGCCAGTGCACATGTCACACAGTCACATTCAAGAATGCGGGTTTCCACCCTACAGGCCTACAGGATTATTTCTTTTTCTGAGTTTTGAAGAAATCTCTCTATGGACAGCGGTTTTCAAGTGATGAAGATGTTGAAGATGGCCGCGCGCTCTGAAACCTGAGTGAAATGCACTGGAGAATCTCCTCTACTAACCTTTCGTACTTCATTTTGCTGGTGGATTTGTTCCAGAGAACCGGTACGATGCCAAAGAGAAAATGCCTCACGGCGTGCTGGAGCAGCTTCTCTCGGTAACATAAAGGAGCTTGTAAGGTGTATGCAAAGTGCCACGATGGTGTCGGGGACTTCCTCACTGGAGACACTTTGGGTAGGTGGGACTGAAGCGTTCACCTTGGGACTGGATACAACTTTAAGTCCCAATCAAAGAGCACCACCCCCGCAACCCCAGAGCACCAGCTCCCCACAAGAGGGGGAAACTTCAATTGTAATGGAGTTCTCCCTTTCCTCAGAGGCCTAGGAAGTAATAACCGGGAGCATGGAAATGGACCCTCCTGTGTTACAGGAGAGTCGGGCGGCTGAGGCTGAAATATCTTCAGGGAATGGACAGGTTCAGACATCAGTTTGGAAAGCAATCTGATACAATGTATCCTCAATTTCTTACTGATAAGCCCACTGAAATAACATTAGAATCTTGGGACCTTGTGGCCAATTTGGGCAAATTGATAAATCTGCATTTTCAATTTATTGAAAACCAATTAAAATCTACATATCAAAATATATGGCTAAATTCCAGGATCCAAATAGGCGATTTTAAGATTGTCTGGAAGGATTGAATTAAAGCAGGTATACGAACCTTAAATGATGTTATATCTAATGGTAAACTGCTGGATTTTTCACAGTTGCAATATAAATTTGGCCTTGATAAAAAACAAAGTTATAAGTGGTTGCAACTGAAGCAGGCTATTCAGGCAGGGTTCCCTGAATGGAAATCTCTTAATAATCAATTTAGTTTAGATTTCTTATGCTTTCAGGCAGACTTCCTGGGACACTAGGCCACACAGTGGTATACATTATTATCTGGCTATTTAAATAAGAAACCAAAGACTGGACTTAGAGATTAAGCATCAAATTAAAGCATCTCAATGGACACGTATTTGATCTATGAGGCAAACACAGTTTTTCCTGTTGCATAGAGCACTCTGGACCCCTGTTCGTTTACAAAAATTGGATTGCTCTAAGTCTAATAGATGTTGGCATTGTCATCTCGAAGCTGGAACTTTAGATCATTTATTGTTTTATTGTCCATTCATTAAGGCTTTTTGGCAGTCTATTTGGGATCAAATAAATTGCTCGTTAGAAAATCGTGTAGCATTGTCATATGACACAATTTTATTTGGCATGTCTATGAGAACTAAATGTCAAATATCTGCTAATAATAACAAGCTTTTGATGATATTGACAGGAGTTGCCATCCAACAAATAACATATAATTGGAAGGATTGTAAAAGACTGAATTATTGCTTCTGGTGGAATTCAGTTTGTCACGTGTATAAAATGGAAAGAGCGTTGGCAGTTCAAAAAGATTACTATAATAAATTTAAGGATTTGTGGAGACCATTATTAAAGTATTCCCAATTTTAATACTCATGTGGATTTGGGGTGGGGAGGGGGATTCTTGGTTTTCCACTAATAATATATTTATGAATGACATAAGATATTATTTTCATGTGGTATATTTTAGTTGTATATGAATTTGGGAGGGGGTGGGGGTTAAGTCTTCTTGTTGTATGATATTGTAGATTTTCGAGTGATGTTGTACTATAATTGTTCGATATTTACTGTACACTTGATGTAAGTTATAAAATGAATAAAGAAATAAAAAAAAATAAAAAATGAACATTCACAAGAAATAAAAAATCTTCAGAATGGAACGTGCTATAGCTATTCAAGAATGTTTGGGAGCCATTAACTAATCACTGTAAAGATTGAATATTACTTTTTCCCTTTGAATATACACGTCCAAGAGTGGGGTGGGGTGGGGTGGGGATGATTCATTGTTTTCTTATAATTGAAGTTAATTGTTTGGGTATTAGGGGGGGGTGGAATATTAGATTTGAATTAGTTTCTGATAGAATATTAAGTGATCTTAAAGTATAAACTGTTTTTATCTTATATTGCACATATTGAAAGTTTTAAAAATGAATAAAGAATTAAAAAAAAAAGAAATAAAAAATTTAAAAGCAGAAGTTACATCGTTTAAATCAAAAGTGGAAAAATCAGAACAGGAACAAACAACTCAAAAAAGGTGCAATATAAAATCTTAGGAGGAAAGTTGAAACATTGGAAAATTTCTCTCATAATCATAATTTGATATTGATTAACTTTCCCAGGGTTACTATGGTAACACCTAGGGATAAGATGAAAAGATTCTTTATGGAAATATTAGAGGTCTCTGAAGAATCTTTACTACCATTGTCGCAAGTTTATTATTTACCGAATAAAGTGCAAAGACAGCAACAATCCATTGCTCAAGAACAAATGAATATTACAACTTTACTGGAATCCTCGGACCAAGATTTAGCCATTCCAGCAACGCTTGTATGGGAAGGGGTAAAATGCAGACCTCGCGGAGTCCTTCAAAATCTGAGGTCCACTTGTAGTTTCTGGCTCTGACAGACCTCGATGACAATTGAGCTCTGACGGATCCGTCTCAGCATAGAGGGAAAAATATTAGGATCCATCAGCGCTAAAATGTCATCGAGGTCTGTCAGAGCCAGAGGCTAAAAGTGGCGTGGACCTCAGATTTTTAAATTTACTGAAAACAATGTATATACTCTTTAAAGAGCACAGAAATTCTTATACGTGCTAATCTGTGAATGCAAATTTCGTGCTACTTTGCTGGCAATAATTGAATGTTTATAGAGCCCAGACGGTTGGGATAGGTCCCCGCCACTGGTATCTTTTGCAGGGGAGATTTTCTGCAAAAGTTCATTAAGGGGAATGGTTTTAGTAGAGCCTTCCCTCCTGCAAATAACGAAGGAAACTGAGTGGAGTAAAATCACTGTATTGTTTAGAAAGTATTCAAAGGGGTATCATGAGTCTTGCCTTGCTGATCCATGAGTAGTGCTTCCAGATGGTTTGCAGACCTTGAATTCATCAAATTACAAAAATATTGTCAATATGAGGATTCGTTTTAGAGCTCCAGCACTACTCTGGCTCTGACAGACTGCTATGACATTTTAGCGCTGACGGATCCTGATACTTTTCCCTCCCTATGCTGAGACGGATCTGTCAGAGCTCAATGTCATCGAGGTCTGTCAGAGCCAGAAACTACAAGTGGACGTGCGGTTTTAGATCCGTCAGGTCCGCATTTTACCCCTTGTACTAACATTAGCTCTATTACCTGATAAGTCTTGGATCCTGAGACTTTTTTCAAGAATAAACAAAAAGAGATCCTGGATTATAAAATACAAATGTATCCTAATTTGTCGAGGGAAACCCAAAGGCATAGACAAGAGTTCCTTAGGCTGGGTGTTATTTCAATGGGGACTACATTCTATCTAAGGCATCCTTTAAACACTCAAATATGTTTTCTTTGAACCTTTTCAATTAACAGCCTTCTTATCGATGTCTATCCTAGGAAATGGGGTACTTATCTTTGGTTTTTCAGCCATTTCTTGTATTCTTTTTAAACTCGCTTTAATAATTTATCGGATCTTTATTATCGAGGACTTGAGTTGAATTAAGCCTATACACTTCCCCCCCACCCCACCCCCCGTATTCACAGTTTCGTTAACCGCGGTTTCGATTATTTGCGGCTTTTCGTTACCTGGCTCCGCCCCCAAATTTACATCACAGGAAATCGCTGTTCCTGGTGCTTCACAGAGAAAATCGAAGCTCCCAGCATTGTAAAGGGCAAATGGCTACACTTGCAGGTCAGGTTATTCGCGATTTGGTATCTTTTTTTAGGGGTTTTTGGGGGGAGTTTTTACAGAAAAAACACGAATCACATATGAAAAGTTATTCACGGGTTTGGGAAGTGTATTTGTTTTCTTATTAGAAAGTTGTAACTTTTATTTTTCTTTTTGTGTATAAGTGTATTTTCCTTGGATTAATTCCTTTCTGTACAAGTTTATGTTAGGGTTTGTAATTATAAAATTGATAAATAAATAATAATAAAAAAAAAAAGTGATGAAGATGTCAAGAAGGCTGTGACGTCCTGGTTTGAAGGTCAAACAAAATCATTTTTTTCAAAGGGGTTAAAGTCATTGCAGGAAAAGTGGATGAGGTATAATGAAAAATAACAAACATTTTTTGAAAACTATTTTTCCTCCTGTGGTAGATAAATTATTGAATGCTCCTCTTTTTAGCAACAGAAGTCACAAAAATCCAATTTAAATTCTGAAACACACTTTAAAAGTTCTTATCAATTTTCTTTTGAAATATAACTCCAAACTTAAGAACATACGAATTGCCGCTGCTGGGTCAGACTAGCGGTCCATCGTGCCCAGCAGTCCGCTCACGCGGCACCTCCTAGGTCAAAGACCAGTGCCCTAACCGAGACTAGCCCTACCTGCGTACGTTCCAATTTAGCAGGAACTTGTCTAACTTTGTCTTGAATCCCTGGAGGGTGTTTTCTCCAGAACAGTCTCAGGAAGAGCATTCCAGTTTTCCACCACTCTCTGAGTGAAGAACTTCCTTATGTTTGTACGGAATCTATCCCCTTTTAACTTTAGAGAGTGTCCTCTCGTTCTCTTTACCTTGGAAAGAGTGAACAACCTGTCTTTATCTACTAAGTCTATTTCCTTCATTATCTTGAATGTTTCGATCATGTCCCCTCTCCCTTTTCAAGGGAGAAGAGGCCTAGTTTCTCTAATCTCTCACTGTACGGCAACTCCTCTAGCCCCTTAACCATTTTAATCGCTCTTCTCTTGACCCTTTCGAGTAGTAC